>NC_140961.1:136971463-137103963 GCF_056783735.1 Eptatretus burgeri
AGGCGCCTCCCTGCCTGGAATGCAGTGTAAGGTTTGTCTTCCTCTCGGATGGGAATTTGATGATAGGCGCTTCGCAAGTCGATGGTACTGAATACCTTATAATTGGCCACGCGTTCGACCATCTCATCTATGCGCGGCAGGGGGTAGGCGTCGAGTTGGGTGAAGCGATTGACCGTTTGGGAATAATCGACAACCATTCGTTTCTTATGGTTCTGACTGCTGGTTACTAACACCTGTGCGCGCCATGGCGAGTCGCTCGGTTCTATAATTCCTTCTTCCAGTAATCGCTTGGTTTCTGAAGTGATGAAATTCATGTCAGCAGTGGTATATCGCCGCGATTTAATCGCTATCGGTTTGCAGACCGGCGACAAGTTAGCGAACAGCTGGGGGGACGTCACCTCCGCGGTGGTCAACGCATTTAAAATTAGACGAGGTTTGCTTCCTCCAAAGGGTATTTCGACGCTCGTGTGCTGCTTGAGGACATTATGACCCAGAATTACGTCTGCGCACAAATCACGAAGCACCAGTACCCTTACATCCCGATGCGTGTACCCTTTTACGTCCAATTCAACATTGCAGTACCCTCGTACGTGGGATTGTAGTGAGGTGGCGGCCATGCATACCGTATTGTCAGTCGGGTGGATTACCCATTTCCTGCCCTTCACTTGCGAGCTGTTGATGAAACTTTCAGAGCTACCGGTATCAATCAGTGCCTCAGCCATATGCCCGTTAATTCGTACGTTGATGATAGCCTTGGATAGATTCCCCGGGGAGGCTGCAGTTAATTTATTCTGCGAGTAGAGAGCCGCAGAAGTGGGTTTATTTCTCCTTAGAGTAGATTTACATACCCTGGCATAATGCCCTTTCTTGTCGCAATTCATGCATGTGGCATCTCTGGCGGGACATTTTTGACGAGGATGCCTTTTGTGCCCACAAAAGAAGCATTTACCAACCGGAGCAGTTGCTGAGGAGTTTGACGTGGCCTGGGTATCCGGCTCCTCGGGTGTTTCTCCATCCCCTATGTCTGGCTGTGTCTGTGCCAGTGGGGTTCCTTGAGTTCCCATCGTAGCAGTGTTCATTAGCAGCATCGGTGTCCCAAATGACTCAGATTGCTGCTGAGCCGTATCCATCGCTCGTGCCTGATCGACTACCTTGTCAAGAGTGGGTTGCGCTTTCTCTAGTAAGCGTTGCCGTATGTGGGCTGATCTGAGTCCTTGGATGAATGCCTCCCGTGTGGCTTCCTTTCGGTGTTCCTCGGCGCTTACGGCCCGGAAGCTGCCGTCTTTTCCCAGCTGATTCAGAGCTTGCAGGAACTGATCGATTGTCTCCCCGGCTGCTTGCTTGCGTGTGTTGAGAAGATGTCGTATGTATACCTCGTTCTTGGGCTTCACGTAGAGCGCCTGCAGCACGTCAATCGCTGCTTCGTAGGTGTCGCACTCCGAGAAGAGCCTGTACACGCTGGGCGAGACATGATTCACGAGAGCGGCAAATTTGTCAGCTCCTTCCTCGATGATGGTCAGATAGTGTGAGAAGGAACAGAACCAATGCGACCATTTCATTTCTGCGTCAGTCGCGTTTGGGTCTGTGTCGAACCTCTCTGGTTTGTAGATCTTGTCCATCGTTGGTTGAGAGAGCCGAGAAAACCAAATGGAATAAATTGAAATGAGAGCGAGAGATGAACCTTCAGAGTTTAGGCTTTATTCCATTTGATTGGAGCCGCTTCTGTGGGCACACCGGGGAATACAGGTTCAGCTAGGAGTACATAAGCAGTAACGTATACATGTGCAATTAATCACCGCAGAATAAATCTGCGTAAGCACGGAGTTCGATATAATCTCCATTCTCACCAGTCAATGAGCACCTTCAGTTAACGAGCATCAAGTGAACAGCCGATGTAAATGGCAATGCCCCGGGGACAACCACTCGTGCCGCAGAGACCTCCCCTTATATGCGAGATGCACAACATGTGATCCCGCGTCATGTCCCTCAATTCACCTCAATTCACCACACCCCTCTTCCTCTCTCTCTCTCCCCTCTTCCTCTCTCTCTCTCTCCCCTCTTCCTCTCTCTCTCTCTCCCCTCTTCCTCTCTCTCTCTCTCTCTCTCTCTCTCTCTCTCTCTCTCTCTCTCTCTCTCTCTCTCTCTCTCTCTCTCTCTCTCTCTCTCTCTCTCTCTCTCTCTCTCTCTCTCTCTCTCTCTCTCTCTCTCTCTCTCTCTCTCTCTCTCTCTCTCTCTCTCTCTCTCTCTCTCTCTCTCTCTCTCTCTCTCTCTCTCTCTCTCTCTCTCTCTCTCTCTCTCTCTCTCTCTCTCTCTCTCTCTCTCTCTCTCTCTCTCTCTCTCTCTCTCTCTCTCTCTCTCTCTCTCTCTCTCTCTCTCTCTCTCTCTTTCCCCTCTTCCTCTCTCTCTCTCTCTCTTTCCCCTCTTCCTCTCTCTCTCTCTCTTTCCCCTCTTCCTCTCTCTCTCTCTCTTTCCCCTCTTCCTCTCTCTCTCTCTCTGTCTCTCTCTCTCTTTCCCCTCTTCCTCTCTCTCTCTCTCTCTCTCTCTCTCTCTCTCTCTCTCTCTCTCTCTCTCTCTCTCTCTCTCTCTCTCTCTCTCTCTCTCTCTTCCTCTCTCTCTCTCTCTCTGTGTCTCTCTCTCTCTCTCTCTCTCTCTGTGTCTCTGTGTCTCTCTCTCTCTCTCTGTGTCTCTCTCTCTCTCTCTCTCTCTCTCTCTCTCTCTCTCTCTCTCTCTGTGTCTCTCTCTCTCTCTCGGTGTGTGTGTTTCTCTCTCTCTCTCTCTCTCTCTCTCCCCTCTTCCTCTCTCTCTCTCTCTCTCTCCCCTCTTCCTCTCTCTCAACCCCCCTCCTTAATACCCCCCATCAGTGAAGCGACGGGTTGTATTTGCTCGTTGAAAATAAATCAATGTTTTGGAATGATGTCAGCAGTGACTGGCAGCATGGGATGCTAACTGTCCCAATGGAAATGCAATGTTGGATAGAACATTTTCTTCTTTCTTTAAATTTCTCATTGATATCGGATAAGTTTCTTCTTCTTTTTCTTCTTCTTTCGGCTGCTCCCGTTAGGGGTCGCCACAGCGGATCATCCGTATGATCCGCATTGTGATTTGGCACATGTTTTACGCCGGATGCCCTTCCTGACGCAACCCTGGTCGCCTCTTACGACACAGGGATATGGTACACCTATTTTAACCGGGGTATACACCGGCCCAGTACACCGGCACTCATTTCGCCGACCTCGGAAGGATGACAGGCTGAGTCAACCCCCTGGTGTATTAATTCAGTGGCTCAACGGCGCTTGAACTCAGGACCTTTTGGATCCCAAGCCACTGCCTTAACCACTGCGCCAACACACCAGGCTATTGATATCGGATAAGTTTATGATTGTTTAAAGTTGACCTATTCATGGTATTGTATACAGTATTTCATATAATCTTTTGTAGAGTGCCTCATTGAATGTATTTTTGTTGCATCTTGTTTTACCAGAAAGCAACGCCCATCCAGCAACGACCGAAGGCCTTTGTACGGCCGCAAGAACTGGACATTCTGGGAGAGCTTTCAACCATTGTGCAAATGCTACAGTCAGATGAGGGCGACAGCCTACGTACACACCATTCAGCCTTCATTTGGTTCCTTCCATTTGCTTGTTCAGTTATGACTATCAAAGAATATGGTGTTGGGTATATAAGTGAGGTGATACACCACCTTGGCATGCGCTCGGCCCATTCACCTATTCACCTTCTGATACTTGCCTCAGTCGTCACGTTGTATCAATCACACAACTCTTTACCACTGCTCTGGTGCTCCTCAGGGTGCTGGATACCAATCATTACTGACGGAGCTTGTGGTTTGGTTACAGCTAACTTGGAACCGTGTGCCCTTTCAAATATCAGTGGCCATGTGATGTACCCTAAGACCGAAATAGTCCAGGCTGCTGAACGTTGTTCATTTCGGCTTATTTGTTTACTGCTTCGTGATGGAGTCCGGCTGAAACTTTCCAGCGAATGCCAGCGGCTCCTCGATTTGTTTAACCGGCATGCAAGATTCCACAGATGCCGCAGTGTGAGTGATATTGACAGAGAATTATTGCATCCTTCCTGGTTGCTGTCTCTCGAGGATCGCAAAAACTTGGAAGCATGCATTTCAAGTATTGTTTTTGAACACAAATGGCACGCAGGTTTGTTAGCGAGTTCTCAGAACTTGGAAATTGTCACCAGCCCCATTTCCTTGCCCATTATTTTACCCAGTGGTGAAAGTTCTCGTCAGGAGGGTCATGCAATATTCAGCAAAGCTTCCGGGTGTAACACATTGCCGCAGAGTCAAGGAAAAGAAACAGAACCAACTGTTGATTCTGAATCGAGCAACATAAAGCCTGACGGTGGATTTTCAAGTCTCAGCTCTGCAGGTGATGGGGACAATGCTCCAGTGTATGGCAGCAGTATAAAGTGGGAGAGGTTTAGGAAAGACTTTGTGTTCCATGCTTCCTCACTCTTGGAAGATGAAAAGTGTCAGGGAATAACTTCAGAGATTGTCGTGAATGGCCAGCCAGACAAGGATTTTCAGCATTCGTCTGATGGCAAGGCTACAACCAATGTGCTGAGTGTTGAAAGTGAGAGCAATGTTGCCGATTTGGCGATTGATATTTGTGCAGCCGATTTTGTGGAATGGAAAATGACAAATGATTTGAATGTGGCTACGTCACCACATTCAGATGTCATTTACATATCCGATTCTGATAGCAATGGCTCATATCATGATAGGGTAGATGCTCAAGTGAGCAGGTCCAACATAAATATTTCGCAGTTCCAGGAAGAGCTAGAATCTCAATTATATGATTTTCAGTATGAAGAGCTGTCAGGAGAGCCATTGCCCCACTGGAAAGATGAGGCAGTGGGTGTGGAAGACGATGAGAAGGAGGTGAGAAAGAAGACTAAACAGTTTGAAATTAAGACTATAAATAGTGAGGATGTTACATTAAAGGAAGTGGATAAGAAGAAAGCAAAGTGTGGGAATCCTAATGTATTTGAAAAAGGTAAGGTGCATAAAGAAATGTGTGGAACTTCGAAGAAGGTAGAGGATGTAACAAATGCAACAATAAGTCAGGGAAACAAAATCAACCCTTGTAGGGATAGAACCGCTGCATTTATGTTTGAATGTAATGATGGCAGTGAAAATGAAAAACATGATTTTCAGAGCTTAGCAGCTGGTAGAAAGGAAAATCAACTGAAAAATGGCGTCTCAGTTCTGACGCAAACATCAGCGCCATGTGTGATAAAAGAAGAAAACAATTTGTCACCGATCAGGGATTCATCAGTCACAATTCCTCTGCTCTCGGTCTCAGATGTAAATGATGCAGTGGATCGAGTGGACTCCATGGTTGTATGTCAAGAACCTTTGCTTATTGATGGCTCTTTTGGTGAATATCAGGAATCTTTGATTATTGATGAATCTGACCGACAACCTGTCCATGAGATTTCAAACCAAGCTGATGATGCACCAGACAAGACGACTTGTGTTTGTAATTCTCTAACTACGGACATCAGCTCAAAATCGAACAATTTCTCAACACCCTGCAGTCACCCCACAACCGTGACTCAAAGCACAAAATCGACTTCAAGTAATAATATGACGTCGACGGAACTATCAAACAGGAGGCGAGGTGATTCTCCAAAGTGTAAAATGAGCTACGATAGCACAACCAAGAATCTGGATATATCACCTCAGAAAATAAGGAAACTGCTCCGTCCTTTGGTTGAAACGACAGCTGAAAGACTGGGATTTAAAAAAGCACCACGCCATGCACCCGATTTATCTCAGGGATCTCTTAGCCATGTACACTTGCTTCGTCAGCGAGGATTTAATTTGGGTGCAATATCTGAGGCAGAAAAGCGTACATATAAACTGCAGTTGAGAAGAACCAAACTCCCTCCCAGAGAAAGGTTGCAAAATAGCCTGCGTCATCAAGAAATTCCAAATGTAATTGTTAAAGCATCAGTTTTGAAGAAAAGGAAGAGCCCCACGACTCAGTTGCGAAAGGTTTTGCAAAACAAGGCAAACGAGGATGGAAACCAGAAAAATGATAATGGAAATGCATACTTGCATGAGGGAGAAGACGCTGTAGTACGCCTGCGAGCACCTACAGTAAAGGTTTATGGCAAGAACCAAGTGTCCAGAGCTGCCCTACTTTTAGAAGACGCAAAGCGTGAAGTTCTTCCACTGCGGGCACGTTTGGCCAGCAGCAGGACACGCGGCACTGCAAAGGCAACGAGGTCTCTCCTGAAACCAGGCGTGTTGGAGGCATTGGAGACTGAGAGCCACTTACAAAAGGCAGCATTGTATCTCCCACTTCCTCAAAAGAACAATTTTAGGCCATCGAAACAACATGATCCGAATTACTTCTTAAATGAGGTAAGGCAGGTTTTGAAGGGGTGTATTTATCAATGTTATACCCTTCAAAATCGGCAGTGATTTAGAAATATTTGAATTTGTGCAAATTTTCCAACTTTATGGAATGCTGTTGTATTATAAAATTAAATCGGAATCCAACTACTGTCCTTATAAGGAACGAATTTTAAGTAAGTTGCTTGCTTATCTGACAAGGAACTTCATAAAGATTTTCAACATTTGAGGATAAATTAACCACAAGTTTTAATGCTTTTTAAAAATTTTTACACCCTGAAAGTTTATTCATGTGTAACTAGCTGTTTGTTGTTTCATTATTGAGGCATAGCTGTGCAAGAATATACAAAGAATTGAGCAATCATACCTAAGCTACTTCAATACAACTTTAATTCAATCTATTGCTGTTAACTAGCAGAGTACTTGCCCGATGGGCGATCATGTTCCAAACATGCAACATGTTATTCTGACGCATACCTTTATTTGGGACGTGTATAGGCAACTGACAGCTGTGTGTGGGCAAGAAAAAATAACTCAGGTTAGGCCTTAGTTATTTTATAACTTGGTTTACGGATCCACCGACGGTATATTTGCCGAAATGAAATATAAATATAAAACACATTTTTTGCCTTTTTTATTTATAAATTTTCTGCCGAAGGTGCAAAAGTTTCAAAACCTGAAATGCAAACGTCAGCATTTATTTTCAAAATATAATTTCGTGCACGCGCGCCAAAATACCGAGTCACCTTTAACCAAACTGCGCAGTAGTCTTCGTTCATGGCGTCTGAGCAGTGGCCAGCGTGGTTCAGATTGACTGTGGTTTCTGGGGCGAAAGTGATTGTTAAGAAGTATGTCCGGTATAAATTTGAGTGACTGTATTGGTCATTCAATCACGCAACATCTTGACGACGAATATTCTGGCCGAACAATTGCATCAATTCAGTGCAGCAGCAGGGATGATTCGCAGGCTACTCTCGATCGTGCCAATTTTGTTTCCATAGAAAGTTGCACACCGCTGTTCGTATTGAAAGATTTTGGTGCCAAGTAAGTCAGTTTCCCTGCGAGATGCTGATATTCCGCCTTCAACGGACCAGAAATATGCCTTTGATGTGCTCATGGGGATGGGGAGACGGTACGATCGGATGCCCACTGAAAAGTAAGAGCTGATTATGGCTCTGATTGACCGTTTTGAGCATGTTGACTCGTAGTGGACACCTTTTTTAAAATCATATCCAGCACTATGCACTGGTGTGCACGCACACATCTATGACTTAGACAGTAATTTTCTTAGCATTGTTTCCATTTGTTTGATGATCCAACAGGTTTCTATAAGAAAAACATTCCAGACTATATTGTAAAAACAAGTTTTAATCCTTCTTTTTTGTTTTTCACATCAGATGATACAGTGAACATGGGCAACCTGCATTTGAATGGTCTTCCATCTCCAATGTTTTGTTAGATCCTCCTGGTCCAGGATTCATATTTATTTCCCCCCCCCCACCTACACTTGTCTTTTCCATGGAACATCCGAAAAAAAAATATTGTAAATATATAATTTCTAGAAATTGAAATTATATTTATATTTCGACCTACCGACCCTAAATTTTAGCTGAAGAACTGCGTAAACCAAGTTATAAAATAACTAAGGCCTTGCGTGCATCAAGCAAAAACATACTGCTTATAATTCAAAACACCTCACTGTTCTGGAAAAGTTGAGGACAGGAATACTGCACTGTAAATGGTGGAGACTTGTAATACCCTCCCCAACCTGGAGACAGCACAACACGATACACATTTACATGGAGAATTTTTGCGTCCATTCCCCCTCCCCCCAAAACCACCGACAAAGATTAAAAAAAAAAAACACCCCGATGCACTAATTGGGGTCATGCTGATCTTATGTAGCAAGTCTGGATGTAATCAGCTCACAATCAGAGATGTAATCAGCTCACAACAGACGCATGCAAACACCGGTACGTGAATTATAGTCAGGATTGACTCCAGAGACTATGGGGAGGAGCAGTATATGCTCGCACATGCAGCGACCTTTGCACTCCTCCATTCGGCTCACTCTGCATCTGATTACCTCCGCCACCGAAGGTGGATGGAGGTTTTGTTTTCACCCCTGTCTTGTTTGTTTGCTTGTGAACAAAATATCTGAAAAAACTTGTGGACGGATTCAGACGAAATTTGGTGGAGAGTTTCGGTATGCGACAAGGCCAAAGTGATTTGATTTTGGTGAAGATCTGGATCCTGATCCGTGAATTTTTAAAAGTGATCCTTCACCATTGAGTGATCGGGCTAAAACGATATATAGCAGGATATTTCAAAAAATTATAGACTGATTCGAACGAAACTTGATGGATGAGTTGGTTAGGTGATGAGAACAAGCCGATTAAATTTTAGTTAAGCTCCGAATCCAGATCGGGCCGAACAGTGGGATACAAAACGTAAACTAATCAGCTTGGTGGCGCTCTATTTATTGAGTGCCCTTCTCGTTCACCTTGTCCATACATGCTGCAGTCACCTCAACAGAGGGGGAGGGGAGGGTGGGAGAGCAGGGAGAGGGGGTACGGGTGTGAGAGAGGAGGGAGGGGAGAGGGGGGTAGGAAAGAGGAGGGCAGGGGGATGTAGGAGAGAGGAGGAAGGGAGAGAGAGGAGGGGTGGTGGAGCTATGAGGGGTGAGGAAAGGGAGAGCAAAGAGGGGGGAGAGCGAGGAAGTGGTTGGGTTGGGGAGAGCAACGCCTCAACAAACGTTGCTATACACTCTGGTAGGGGGAGTGGGAGTGAGGGGGAAGGGATTTGGGAGGAGCTAAGGGTGAGGGGAGGTGGAGGGAAGGCAGCATGATGGGAAGAGAATACGGTGTGAAGGGAGGGGAAGGCCGTGTGAGGGACGGGAAAGCGAAGGGTGATAAAATGTGCTCAAACAGCAGCATTTTATTTTTAACTGCTGGGTTCCATATAAACTGGGCAGGATCATTTAAAACCCATGCTATCTCTGGCAAAGGCCTGCCTGAATGCATGCATGCTCGCACATGCAGCGATCTCTGCACCCTTCCGATAGGCTCACTCCGAATCTGATTCGCACATGCAGGGAGAGAGACAGAGAGACAGAGAGACAGAGATATGATGAATCATTCTGCCTATGAAACACTGGCATGGCAGTTTATAGTTGGGTTAGGATTCGAACCTCGGAGAGACAGCTTCGAGCAAGCCTGTGTACCTCTTGGCTATCCTGCCTTGATGTGGCGATTCATTGCTTTGTGACAACTAAAAACTTTTTATTTATTCATTCTCATTGTAATCACCGAATTTATTTTGCCTTCCTTTCTCCGGCAATGTCCCCACGGAGAACCAATCCACCGCATCATAATCATCATCGAAGCTTGAAGAGCGCTCGCCAGTTGCTCACCCAAACCACTGCAGAAAGCACTCAAACAAAACGGTTGAAATTTTTTGGTTGCCTGTTGTGTCTGGGTGAACTGCTGCATGTGATTGACAGAGGCCTCATGCGCCCGACTTGTTTCCAGGGCTTTCTCCAACGTGAGGGTGTCATTCTTCGCAAGGAGCTCTCTGCAGCTCGGGATACCATGTTTCCGCAATGAGCTGTTCTATTCTGCGCTCACCCACCTCGGGAGGTCTTGATCTTGCATTTGCTAGCTTGCTGGTGGAAGCTGGAGATGAAATTGTCCATGGTTTCATCGTCGTCCTGCTTGAATCGTAGTTTGCAGAAACGAGCCACACGGTCATTGGCCTTCAAAATGCTGCCAAATCACCGACAGCATCACAGTGTTCGGCCTTGTGCCATCAGCATTATCAAGGCACCACAAACTGTAGCGTCTCAAGCCTTCCTCACTTGATAGCAGGAGAATGTGGTCGATTTGTTTGTTACCTGCTATGTCCTTCATAGAAAAGTACAGCTGGGTGCTCTTTCTGAATAGCACAAAAGCATTGCCGAGGTTGGCGCTGGTCCAATCTATTCATGGCATCATTGTCACGTCCGCCATTGTGCACTTGGCCAGGAATCCCTAGATAGGGTTCCAATTGGGTTTAAAGGTTCACCTTTCACTGCCACCATGTAATAATATGATTCCACATCTCAAGGTAGATCAACAGCTTTAATGAACAGCATGGCATGCAACATCATTCGGCACGATGTCCCGCCATAGCCCAACACGGCTTTACTCGTGCTCCGTTTTCTGCTCCCCGCATGCCCCGCCCCCTTGCCAGGGGCTGCAGTTTACAGCTCACATGATAGGTGGAGGGAGCTTAGTTTACGTGTCGCCACTTCCTCGTGGAAATTTGTGCGTCGTGGTAATTAACTTACTGGTGGAATTCACGTCTCGCATCGAAACTCCCATTTCCAAAATGAACAAGACCACAAAAACGTCAACGCAGACTTGCACAGGATGCAGCAAGAAAAGAATGAGGCGGGAGAACGAGACTGTCGATGAACGTCAACATAGACTTGCACAGCATGCTGCAGCAACAACAATGAGGAGGCAGAACAAGACCGCCGATGAACGTCAACATAGACTTGCACGGCATGCTGGGCAACAAAGACGTTTGAGGGCTCAGCAAACGTATACAACCGCAGCCATAACTAGAACGGGCACTCGTAGAGCGCATACCTTCGCCGCAGCCACTAGTTACCTTTGTATTAAGTTGTCCACAACGCATCTCAATACAAATATGCATTTCGTGACCCCCATGACCTTTGACCCACAACCGCTACCGAGGGTGACAATAGTACTATACCTTGTGTCATTTCAGAAGATGGGGAATTGAACACTGAACAATTTGGAGTTGATTTGATGTAAATCGGAAACGTATTAACCGTTTTCATCATGAAAATACGATGTTGACCTTTTTGTGACCTTGACCTTTGATCCGATCGCTCCCAAAATCTAATGGATTTGTCCTTTCATGATGCCAAACAAATCCAAAACAATTAAAGCCTCTCTGCGTTTGTTTTTTTTTGCGTTAAGTTGTCCACAACGCTTTCCGATATAAATGTGAATTTGTGTGACCCCCTTGACCTTTGATCCCCAACCGCTGCCTTGGGTGACAAAAGTACTATACCATGTGTCATATTAGAGGATGGGGAATTTAATTTTGAACATTTTGGAGTTAATTTGCTGTAAATCAAAACAAAATTGACAATTCAATCGCGAAAAAACGATTTTGACCTTTTTGTGACCTTGACCTTAACCTTTGATCCGATCGCTCCCAAAATCTGATCGATTTGTCCTCTCGTGATGCCAAACACATCCACAGAATTTCATGACAATCTGCGAAGTGGTTTTTGTGTAATGTTGTCCACAATGCTTCCCAATCAAAAACTCCATTTTGGTGACCCCCTTGACCTTTGACTTCCACAGACTAACTAGGGTTGCAAACACTATACCATACGCTATATCAGTGGATCGGGATTTGAATACTGAACATTTTGGACTTGATTTGATGTAAATCGGAACAAAATTGACACTTTAATCGCAAAAAAAAGATTTTGACCTTTTCATGACCTTGACCTTTAATCCGATTGCTCCCAAAAACTTCGCCTGGCGTCCTTGAGTAACTGCACATCATCTCTGAAAATTTCATGCAAACCGGTCCAGCAGTTTTTGCGCAATGTTGTCCGCACACATATTTACCAATAAATAAATACACAGGGGTCAATACAATACCTTCGTCAAACGAAGTTTGCGAAGGTAATTAATCAGGCCGAAGTATTAGATAATATTGTTCAAGAGCACAATTGCGGTCCGATGACATCACCATGCGTGTACTGTTCTGCAAACCATTTTATAAATGAATCAACAAGGCAAGCAGATGGATTTATACCGTGTTGCTCCAAGGGAAAAGTTAAATTATCTCCACTTTTTCCCGTACCTGCTCGACTGCAACAACTTTATCAGAGTGAAGATGTAAAATGTCGCAACTTCCAGGACAATATCTGGAATTGCAATTCGGCTTTAACTTTTGCATCGATGGGTTCTCGGATCTCATCTCCTCCAGGAAATGGACTGCACCGTTTCAAAATCCACGGTCAAATTTATCATCTCTGTGGTCCATTACATTCTTCACATGAACATGAGCGACCACGATTTGCTTGGTTATTTATTTTGGATACAGCTCAAGCTTCAAAGGAATGTATGAATCGACCTGAGAATCACAGATGTTTGCGAGACTTGATTGCAGAACTACACAACATACTATCTTACGTTAATCCTTATGTCACGTGTTGCAAGACTATATTCGAGCGTGAACGGGAAGAAATCAGGAAAAGCTGTCCTTGAAGATTGTCTCCCTTCTACTGCGGAGATGCATTTTCGTTGACTGTGTGCAGACGACCAAAAACGTTACAACATACCAACTGCTGATTAAATTGCTGCCGTCTTCGTTCATGGACAAGATGGTGAACCACCTGCAAACAGATTTTTCCATGTTAATTTGCATGACCAGGGCTTACGCAATCTCTCTCCACTTACCTCTCACATCGATCCCATGACATATCCCATTCTCTTTCCAAACGGCGAGCCTGGATGGATGATAAACATGCCTCACCAGCGACAAACTACGGTTTGAAAAAGTAACTCATCACAAATTCTATGCCTACCGACTGGCTATTCAAAATGTATTCAGCACTATCCATTCTGGGAAATTATTCCAGCAGTATGTTGTCACTGGATATTGTCAGGCAGAAGCAAATCGACTGCAATACTTCAAACAAAATCAGGAAACCCTGAGAGCCTAGAATACAGAGGACTACTGAACCACGTCCAGAACATTGCTGCTGATGATACGTCCTTTTGGTCGTTGGTTGTCATTTTGCTGTCGAGTTTTGTAGGGAGCCCAAGAGCGATGCAGCAGAACTACCAAGACGCTATGGCCATTGTTAGAAAATTCGGAAAACCAATCAAAAATGGACAGAGATACAAGAAAATATTGAAAAACACCAACGAGTTGAAGGCAGACCAGATTTAGCGGCATGTGTTTCATCTGCAATTAAAAGGGTTAATCGATGCTATAACGAAGAAGCACGTGTTGGGGAAAAGTAAGTGCATTTCTCGATGTCGTCGAGTATCAGAAGCGTGGCCTACCGCATGCCCGCATATTACTCATGCTATGCCAAGAAGATAAAATTTGTACCGCCGAAGATATTGACGATTTGTTTCCGCACAAATTCCTAATTCAGACGAGTCACCGGAGATCCATTCCTTGGTGAAGTCTCACATGATGCATGGTCCATGTGGCACCTTAAATCGCCTTTCGCTTTGTACGAAAGATGGAGTCTGCAGTGAAGGCTTTCCAACAGTGTATGCTGCAGAGACACTTGTGAGCGTAGATGGCTATGCCCTTTACAAGCGTCCCCCAGATGGACCCGCCATGACCGTTCATGGAACCAATGTTGAGTTCCAATTTGTGGTACCATTCAAAGCATATTTACTGAAGAAGTACAGAGCAGGCATCAACATCGAGGTTTGTGCAAGCATAGAAAAAAATCGAGTACTTTAATATGTATACAAAGGATATGCCAGCATCGAAATTTGAGAGCGTGGGAGAGTGGAGGCGGACGAAATATAGACCTACTTGGACTGCAGGTATGTCAGTGCCCCAGAGGCAGCATGGAGATTGATGGAGTTTGAATTGCACAAACAGTCCCATTCCATCATCAGACTTGTGGTACACTTACCTGAATTGCAGACTGTTGTGCTCAGGGATGGTAACTAGGAAGAAGCCATTGCACGACATAGGGGTACAACACTTTCAGCTTCGTTTGAGTTACCAGAGAGACCCCGAGGCACGAAGTTATCCGTACCATGACATTCCAAAACACTAGAAAGTCACTCGGTCGAGCACATACACCCGCCACGTCATGCCTGATCCATGAGAACATATAGGGCCTAATACATTTTTGAAATATCATGCTGTACGGTACTATATCGTTTTTGGTCCTAACTGTGGTGAAGAATCACTTAAAAAAATTAAATAAATATCGTGTCCAGATCTACATTCGGATCTTCACCAAAATCGAACAATGCAGCACACCTTGCAGCACACCCAACCTGTCCACCAAGTTTCATTCGAATCCGTCCACAACTTTTTTGAGATATCGGTCTGCCAAAAACCTCCCTTTCTCGTGAAACTGCCAAAATCAAGAATCGCTGCTCACCTTCATCCTTACATTCCTCTTTTTTTTCCTGCCTCTGGAACAAACTCCCATACACTTTTCAATCCCACTCCTCCCTCAAGGTCTTCAAAGCAGCTGTTCACAACCATCTCATATCTTCCCCCATCCAAAATGTTGATCTCTACTACCCCAGTTAATCCACTCCAAACCCACCTTCAAATTCCCTGTTTTCCTTCCTGAAAGCCCCTGTAGTTACCATCTTGTTTACTCCGTGTACCCCCACCTCATCTGAATCCCTTCCACAGATATCCTATTGTCTTTGTTCCCCACTATTTTGTGCTTCCCTCTCCCACCCCTCTTATATCATGCCTTATTGTATGTTTCTGTGTATTAGCTCTTACATGAGCCTCAACTTGCAACACAAAAAGAAATGCCTTTTATACTATATTTGAACAGGAAAGAAGGGGAAGAGTGGGACATCTGGCAAGAATCAATGACGGGGGGGGGGGGGGGGGCTGACAGACACAAGATCAAGACAACTAAGAACTGCAACACATGTCCAGTTTGGATGCGAGGGAGGAGGGACACACTCAAGGTCTGTTACAGCGGTCAATAATAGGTCAGCTTTTGAGGAAAGTGTGAAAACAAGTTTATGACGGGAAGCAGGGTGAGGGTGGAGGGAAACATGGTCCCATTACTTTGAACGTGCATTCCATTTGCAACATAATAATGAGATTCTCAAAGCACACAGCCTTCATGCATTCAGCAAGGCGCCTGTTTCCAGATGCCCATCACCAGACACCTCCAGGGTTCGTTAATTTCCCAGGCACGCAACGGGTACCTTGTTCCCAGTCACCGAGAGTGTTGTCCAGCTGACCTTTCTCTTCAGCAGCTGACAGTCATTTAACATTGGAGATTTCTTCATATTGGTTATATGTATTTCAGTAAGATAAGAACATATGATATTTAGTAAGATAAGAGCATCCAATAAATTATACTAATCAAAAGACTGTTGGGGGTTTGGGGGGGGGGAGATTCTGGGAACTCCCTTTTAATTAACATCGTCATTTTGATTCCAGTACAATAAGACCGTGTTTTCCACTTTGTTAATTTGAAAAGTAGAAGCAACAAGTGAATATAATTGAGAATAAATTAATCTAATTGTTTTCACCGCCACAATGCACACATAAATACATGCATACTTTGGTGTCGTGGTTTACTCTTTTTGAAAGGTGCCTTCGGATCTTGAATGTCCACCGTTGAATGCTAGCAGATATGAACAGCTGGGTTTAACATTATCTCGTCGGTTGCTATCTCCATTTGGGTTTCAGGTGGAAGTCGGAAGTTCTCCCAGAACTCAAAATCTCCACCTCCTTTTTGGTGAAGGATCATGATTCATGAACCAAACTGTGAAATTCCGTTCGCATCGCCTCGTTTCAAGGGCTCTTTTCAGAATCTTCATGAAACCTCTGGCAGCCTCCACTTGCAGCTCGTTTGTAGTGATATTCCCTGGAATGCTTTTTATACTCGGTGTAAGGGTTTTCTTTTTCATTCCTGTAGCTCCAATTATCACTGGTATAATTTCAGCTTCCTTCAATTTCCAAGTCCTCTTGACCTTATTTTTCAGATCCTGGTATTTGATCATTTTCCTGATTTCTGTCGCATTTATTCCAGTCATTGACAACTGAAACCTCGATCAACAATGCTGACTTTTCCTTTATGTGTTTGAGCACTATGTCTGGACACAATGCTTTGTTTGCAGTGTCCACACTTGATGGGATCTTGTCACACATGAGCGTTATATGTTCATTTTTCAAGGATCTGATCTGGTTTGTGTTTCAATGATTGTTCTGGATGTTGAAATGTTTACAGATTATATGTTCATTTTCATCCTTTTTTTTTTTTCATCCTTTTTTTTTTTTTCCAACTTCAGTGCCAATTCACCACTCTCACACCTCCCTCTCGAAGCAACTATCACACTCTTCTCCCTCCAAGCATCCCTCTCACCTTTCTCAACCCCCCCCTCACCTTTCTCCCTCAACTCTCCCCACTCACACTTCTCCCTGCATTCACCCTCTCACTCACCCTTCTCAAAGTCCCCCCCCCCACCCACATCCACAAAGCTGCCTCCTTCCCCTGCCCTCTCTCCTCCATCTCATAACTCTATCTCCTCAAATCCTCAACTGCTTTCTGCCTCTCTCTTATTGTACCTCAACCCAGTACCACAGAGCCTTTTCTCCTCCTCATCCGCCCCGCTCCCCTTGCTCTTCTGCAATCCCCCACTTTCTTTCAACAACTCTCCTTACCTCCCCCTCCTTCCTCCCTTGTCCGACCCTCCCCTTCCTCCTCCCCTCTCCTGCACTCAAACCTTCCTCCCCTCCCTCTTCATTAACAGTGTGGACCTCAAATATCCAGGGCCTTCGCTCAAACCTGACAGATATTTCCATACAGGTTGCCACTGACAAACCAGACATAATCTGCCTAACAGAAACTTTCCTCCCTCAAGATGTATCTGACTCACCAGTATCTCTCCTTGGTTACTCCCTCCTCTGGTATGACAGACCTGAAGCTCGTCCTGGTGCAGAAGTTGCTCTCTTCATCAAAGACTCTATTCCTCACTCTCCATGCACTGCCCTCACTCCCCCACACCCCCAAGAATACCTCTGGCTACGGCTTCCCTCCACTCCCACCTCATGTTTATATGTGTGCTGTACCGTCCACCTAACAGTGATGACTCCATCTACACCTCACTATCCGAAAACATGGACCAACTTCTATCTTCTCATCCGAACTCTCTCTTCCTCATATGCGGCGACTTCAATTGTCATCATGCCAGTTGGCTAGGTGTGGGTACCTCTCTCACCTATTATGGCACTCCAGCAAAAGACTTCTGCGACTCATTGGGACTGACTCAATCGGTCAACTTACCGACCCAGTTCACAACCAATGGTACTCCATCTCTTCTGGATCTGATTTTGACAAATTTCCCTGAAAATATCTGCTGTTCTTCCTCCACTCCAATCGGTTCTTCTGACCACGTCCTTATCATAATAAGCATATCTGGCTGTTATTAGAGAACCACCTCAGCGCTGTCGAGTCTGGCATTTCACTCAGGCTGACTGGCAGGGTCTCCAAGCAGCCATCGAACTTCGAGACTGGTCTCCCATCGCTACTTTTTCCAACATCAACTCGTCCTGGGAATTCTTTCAATGAAACTTGCTCTCTCTCATGCACCGATTTATCCCCTCTCGTCTTCAGTTGTCCTACGCTTCCTCCCGCCCTTGGTTTACTGAAGCTTGTGGCGAGGCAGTTGTCCTGAAACAACTTGCCTTTTCCTCATGGAAAGCAAACCCAACTGACGGTGATCTCAGTTCCTTCCATAAAGCTCGGAACAAGTGTGTATCTACACACAGGAGAGCCAGAAAACAACATCTTTCTCATCTCAAGTCTGAACTCTCAAACCTCTCTCCCTCCTCCAAATCCTGGTGGCATCGAATCAAATCTTTTTTTGGTGTATGTTCCCGCTCCATCCCCTCCCTTACCTGAAATGGCTGCACTGCTGATACCGCACGTTGAAAGGCTGAATGCCTAAACTCGGTGTTTGCATCTAAATCTTGTGTCCGAAACCCGTCACTTTCTGTACCCACCTGACTCAGTCGCACAACTGCCCCTGTACTCTGTGTCCTTTTCTTCTGACAAGGTGGAGAGCTTGCTGTCAAACCTCGACTCAGATTCTGCAACCGGTCCAGACGGCATCAGCCCACGTGTCCTAAAAACCTCCTCTGCTCTTGCTCACCCTCTCTCTGTTCTATTCGCCCTTTCATTTGCTCAAGGTCATCTGCCATCTGCTTGAAAATCGGAAAACATCACTGCCGTGCAAAAACAGTTCCCTGCATCCTCAGATCAATCAGCCTTCTCCCAAATCACCAGCAAGGTTATGGAATCCATCATCGATTCAGACATCAAATCCTTCCTCTTCTCCAATGGCTTGATTTCCGATCATCAATTTGGTTTCAGACCAGGTCACTCTACCTTGGATATGCTGCTTAAGCTCTCCCAACAATGATGGAGGTACTCAATGCCAGACATGAAATCAGTCGTATCCCTAGACACATTGCCCTGCTCACCCTGCTCACCAAACTCTCTTCCTATGGTATCCAAAACCACATCCACTCATGGCTCACAGACTTCCTCTCCTGTCGCAGCCAACGTGTGGCCCTAAATGGAGTTTTCATCCCCCCTTTCCGTCCAGGCTGGAGTTCCTCAAGGCAGCGTTCTGGGCCCTGTTCTTTTTCTGGTCTCACTCTCTGGACAATCCTCTATCTTTTTGCTGATAACTCCACCCTCTGTCGTACCATTTGTCATCCCTCAGACCGGAAAGCCGCAGCTTCTTCGCTCTCTGCAGATCTGGATAAAATCATAAACTGGTCCAACATGTAGAACATGTCTTTCAAACCTGACAAATCTCACACTCTCATCATGTCTCTCCGAACGGACCGTTTAGAACTCCCCCCCCCATCTACTTTCTCAACAATCCTCTGGAAGAAGTCCTTTCATTCAAGGTTCTGGGTCTCACTCGCTGCCATGATCTTTCCTGGCAGAGCCACATTTACAACCTAGCCTCCAGAGCCAGTCGCCGACTTGGAATCCTCCATCGTGCAATATCCTTCCTCTGCCCACCTGAGCTCCTGAACACATACAAAGGTTTCGTCCGCAGCTTGATGGAATACTGCTCTCCCCTCCTTGCTGGTGCTCCTGCCTCTCACCGTTCTTGGCTTTACGCTGTGGAAACTAAGGCATTTAAGATCATTGGTATCTCCCGCGGTGAGGCTGAGTCTTTGGGCCTCTCACTCTCTTACCGCAGGCAGGTCGGTTGTCTTTGTCTTCTACAGTCTCCTCTTCGGTCTCGCCTCCCCCCCCCTCCCCTTCTCTATCTGCAATATGTCCACCCCCATATTTCCGCAGGGTGTTCAAGGTCTGCCAGCAACCCCCTTCTGGGAAAACTACCAAAATCACAAATCACTGCTCATCTTCACTCTTTCATTTCTCAATTTTTTTTTCCTGCTTTTGGAATAAACTTCCACACTCTCTTCAATCCCATTCTTCCCTCCAGGCCTTTAAAACAGCTGTTCACCACCACCTCTTATCTTCCCCCCATCCAAAAGCCTCGATATTTTCTACCCCCATTAATCCACCCCAAACCCACCTCCTTCAATTTCCCTGCTTTCCTTCCTGAAAGTCCCTGTAGTGTCCATCTTGTATACCTCGTGTTCCCCGCCCCATCCCTCTCCCTTCCACAGATCTAATGTCTCTGTACCCCATTGTTTTGTCCTTCCCGATTCCGGCCCTCTTGTCTCATGCCCCCCTTTCTGTGCATTGTGTGTTAGCTCTCATACAATGTATACAAACAATGTTTCGACGATGTATGCAAAAAAAAAAAAAGATGTTCCAATGGATTACTCTGCAGACACGGTAATGTCTTTCTGTGTACAGCTGTTCTGACATGAGTTTTTTTTTACATTCCGAAAGGTGGTGGCTGGTACTTTCTGTTTCTATTCCATAAGACCTCCATTTGTCTGTTTGGCTTAATCCCAGGGCCGGATTTAGGGGAGGACCAACGATACATTTGTCCAGGGTGCAAACTCCAGGGGGCCCACAAAAAAAAACCATACGAATGATGATACATTTATTTATTTATTTATAAAGCTGGTATTATTTATTGCCTTGTCATCTCAAAGTTAGCAGGGATGGGAGACAGGAATTCAAGGTGTAATATAAACCAACGTTTTATTAAAAACACAGTCATACCAGACAAGCAATGAGTGACATCCCACACGAATCACGTGACCTACGGGAGGATCGCGAGCGGTGTCATACATCAAAATAACTCGATCACGCAACTGCGAATGATGTTGAAATTTTTTTATATGCAGTTTAGAATTGTAAAAAAAATTACATTGTTTTATACATAGACACAGACATATGGGCAAGAGGAAATATACGACGAAGACACTCCCGGAAGAGCCAGGGAAGTGGTGTCTAGTATCCAGTAGCGTAATACCACTCTCCACTGCGGCGACCGAGTGACGTTCTGGAAGTTGGAGAGTGGTACCGCTAAGTGGAAGAAATTAAAGGAAAAGCAAGCAAGCAAGTGGAAAAGGTTTGCTTTGTAAATTAGCTACATTATCCAATTTTGGGTTTACATTCTTGCAAGATGATGCAGCAACAACACCAATGGATCTAACCAGGATAACTGTCAGTGCTGACAACAGCATTGCTAAAGAACTAGGCCTGGGTGCAGAAAATGAACTCGACTCGCCTCCAAGATAACCATCTCATCCCACTTAAAACTCTGATCCTGATGTTCTTACCTTCAGTAATGATCCAGCTAAATGGAAAGACGACGAGTCACTTTGAGTGGACTGGACAAGGTGGGGACCCGCTGATTGCCAGAATTACTGCGAGAGATATGTGGCGTCAAAGAGAATATGTGAACAGGGTCGAACTCGACATATTATTCCAAAAAGCATTTTTTAAACGGATGCTGCAGAATGGGCAAATTGTTGATCGTGAATGGTTGCTGTCCTCTCCGTCAAAAGGGTGTATATTTTGCTTTGTGTGCAAATTGCTTTCTTCAAAGAAAAGCGCATTGTCTGATTCAGGATTTGATGATTGGAAGCGCACTGCTATCAGTCGGGGAACATGAACAGTCGCCAGAACATACACAATCTATGCTTCTGTGGTGTACGATGCAACATCAGGGTGGGAGAATCGACACCTCCACTGGAAATTCAGATCAAGCAGACGCAACAGTACTGGCGAAACGTGTTGGTCACGTCTTTAAATTCCTTGCTGAACGCGTTGTGGAATTTCGTGGAGCTAATGAAACATTCGGCTCACCACATAATGGAAACTTTCTTGGAATTTTGGAGCTCATTTCACAGTTTGGTCCTTTCCTTTCAGACCATCTTGCCAGGTTTGGAAATTCAGGAAGTGGAATTTCATTGTATCGTTTGTCCAGTATAAGTGAAGAGCTAATTGGACGAATGGGGAATAAAGTAAAATCTGCAGTTATTCAAGAGATTAACGGTGCAAAGTATTTCTCTATCAGTGTTGACAGGACACCTGATGTATCTCGCACAGATCAGCTCACCATCATGATACGCTATGGACATGTGACTGGGGCTCCTGTTGAACGATTTCTGAGTTTCCTTCCTATCACCGATCATTCAGGTGAGAATCTTGCTGATGCAATCTTGAACTACTGTCAAAAAAAATGGAATCGACTTTTCAAACTGCAGAGGCCAGTCATATGATAATGTATCAATCATGTCTGGAAAATACAAAGGTGTCCAAGCACGGCTAAAATAAATAAACTCGCACGCCGTTTGCATTTCATGTACTGGATATTCTTTAAATTTGGTTGGAAGAAAGGCAGCTGAATGCTGTGTGGATGCCATGACATTCTTTGGTATTCCAACAGGAATATACTGTTGCAAATTCGCGCCCGCCGGCGTGCGATCGGCCGCGTCACTCGAATCTCGACCGCGTCGCCCACCGGACGGACAATTCAGTCGTGACCCTCCAGGAACTATCGCCCGGAGCCAGTCACGGGTGGGCCTTTCGACCTCACCACAATCGTGCCAATCGGCCACCCGCGTAGGATAGTGTTGTTCGCCAAACTCGACCTACCTAAGTACCCACGCGGATGGTAAACCGGGCGATCGGACACGAACCACTTAAGCGGTCCGTTCCGTGCTACAGTGATAACCGAGCAGTGTTATCGTCGGCCTCGACGGTTCCGATTAATTATCGGGCGTATTAAGCCCACTACGAACCCTTTACGTGAAGCAGGATGGAGGGTCAATAAAGAAAAGACGAAGCGAAACAGGAAAACAGTTCACACAAAGCACATTTATTTCCTGGCACACGGAAAGCACACATATACAGCCAAACAGTCAAAATGCACCTATAGCAATTAAAACAAAAGCAACAACGACGCAGATTTACTACCGACTACGCGCACACACGGCAACACTTATACCGTTTTACTTTACAGACGGCGCCAACACACATTTACTCAAAAGCAAAGGAAAGAAGCCACCCTCATAGACAAGGGGGCAGATGGGCCTGTAGGCCAATATGTGCGCGTGACCTGAAGGAGCGGCCAGGCCCGCGAGACCGGGGGGGGGGGTCCTACCCGCGTCCTCGTGGCGCGTTGGCGGACGAGCCGCAGATGTGGCCGCGTGGCTGTGCCCCAACTCCATGCTCCTTGGCGGGTTTCGTTGGCACGAGGTTTGGAGTGGGGTGGGAACGGGGCCCCCTTGTTGCACTATCTCGGCGCGGGGGAAAGGGGGAATTGTTGATGCCCTGGGGGAGGGAGAATGGCTGGCTGGCTTGGGTCCCGCGACGAGCGATCCCACACCGCGACCTCGTCGCCGACCGCCGTCCTCGCCTCGGACCCGAGCTCCTTGCCTCTTCTCGCAACTCTTCTCAGCCGACTCCAGAACCTAACTCGATGACACACCGATGACTTCGCCACCCAACTCTGCCACACCGATGACTCGACTCACTCTTTCTGCCCTGATTCGCCTTGCGCTCGCCGTTTTATAGGCTGACAGGAGCAGCTAATATGCAAATATCCGCATAAGGATGACCTCGGGGGCGGAGCCACGCTCGCCAATTGGTCGGAGGAAAGGGGGCGTGAATCTCCCCTGATCCTAGAATTTGCATATATCGATTTCCTACAGACGCGTCTGGAGGCGGGGCCAAGCCGCTCCGCGCTTGCTAATTGGACGGAGCAAAAGTGGGCGTGTAGCGTTCCTGATCCAAATTTTCCTCGGAAAGGCCGCTATTTGCGCTCGCGGCTCGGTGCGTATCGCTGAACGGGCCCAAGACAGCCCGACGCTCAGTATTCACAGGTGGTGTGGGAATGGCCGTAGAAGGAGAGAGGTGAAGGTGGTGGAGGGTTTTCGGTGGTGCTTTGATGGTTATGGTGCCGTTTGGGAATGGCGGTGATGCGATGATGTGAGATTGAGTTGTGAGGGTAAAGGTCGTGGCTGTTGGCATTGTTGTTGTTGTCTGAGGGTTTGAGCGTGGTTACAGTTGGTGACGATGGCTGGCGTGGTGGTTGTTGTGTGATGGCAGTTGAGACGTGGTTGGTTCAAAATAAAGATAGAACAGAAAAACGGCTATCTCAAAGTGTCGCAGCCCGAATGAATTGCATAAATTCCCTCTATACAACGGGTTTGGGGCTAACTACACATGTACTTAGAGATATCTCACCTACGGGCCCTGAATGGTGGTTTGCGAATTTCCACAGCCGTAACAATACTATTTGTTTTCCTCTTCCTCTTATCGCTGGGAAATACTTTGTCAAAACCTTGGTGAAAATGGCATTACATTGTTGTCAAGCGATTGTCAGACACAAGGTGTTCAGCAAGACGTGATGCTGCGAGAGCGTTTAAAGGCCCGGTCACACCTTGACGTTTTAGCCAGCGATGGCAACGTATTAAAATGTATCTAAAACGCTGGCTTACGTTGAACTTTTGATGTTTTTTTTTAAAGATTCGGACGTATTCATAGCGACTTGGTCTTATGTATAACTCATTGGTAACGGACACAGAACGTTTCATTGTGTTATAGATAACTTATACCAACGAATGCTGAACCTGTTGTCGGCCTACACAACCGATGCCCAACGATAGTCTAACTTAGGCATAGCGCGTTGCACGCATCGCCGATGACGTCGTGACGTAGCCTATTAAAAGGCTGACGCACAACGATTCGAATGATAACTGCCGTAGAAATGGAAGTGTCAACATCGCGGTCACACCTTGGCGATCTTGCCAGCGTATGCTGACCTTAGAAAAATGTGTCTAAAACGTTGGGGGCACGTCAAATACGGTATGAGTAAGTTTGGTATACGTGAGTACAACGCTAAAGTACGCTATCATACGTCGTAGTAAGTAGAGTACGTCAAATTTTTCAACATGTTCAAAATTTTACGACGTACTCGGCATATGACACACGTTCCGCATGCGATGGGGATAAGTTTTACACACAATATGCGGACGCTTACACACGTCCACAAACGCTCCTTATAAGCTACTCATAAGTCGAAACACGTCGCGGTAATGTCTTTTTTACGCGAAACTTATTTCTAACTTATGTTTGACGTGCTTTGAACCAATTCTTTACGTAGTCCCAACACACATCGACGTATGTAGACGTATTCCAATGACGTCTTCCGGTCTTCCGGTCGACAAAAAAAAATTAATTAACGTGTTTCTAGCTTACAACTGCCATATAAAGACGTGTTCCCAGCGGTTTTGGGAATTGGTATATAAAAATGGTGTTCATAAAAGGGGAACCCAACAGTGTTTTCGAGTCCTTTTTGAGTCGATGTCCATGTCAGCAGTAACAGTATCAGTATTAGTATTAGTATTAGTAGTAGTTTGTTCATGTTGGCAGTAGTAGGTGAGTGTGAGGGGGAGGGTGTGGGTTATGATGGATCGTCCTTGCGTTTAACGATTTCACGATTTAAATGATAAACTCAACGATTTAAATGGCTGTATCTCCACTATTGAAAGTAGACACTTGCGCTCAACAATTGGATTTTTTTTACACTCAACGACTTTTAAACGGTACCACTCAGCTATTTTCATTGTTTACAATGAACGATTTAAATTGCTGTCACTCGCCTTTGTTTTTTGACGCTGGGGTTTTGAAATTTGAAGCGTTTCTTCTGAACGTGTTAAAACGCTCAAACTCGACTATTTTAAATAGACGCTGCCGATGGACAATTGGAATCATAGCCAAGCTAGACATCGAAGTGTGAACATCCTCGTCATGCCGAAGAAAAGTTTGAAGAATGCTGCAAATAAGTGTCCTGGCCATGGCTGTGGACGCTGACGCAAGGACGATCCATTATACCGACGTCTTTCAGCCTATGAGTAACTTAAAAGGAACGTCTGTCGGTGTGGCAACGATCGTGTAACGTGCCAACAACACGTTAATCATAGGTTAGAAATAAGTTTCGGGTACGCGAAACATTACCTCGGCGTGTCTCAACTTATTATTAACTTACAAGTAGCATGTGTTGACGTCTGTCAACGATCGCAGACCGTGCATACAACTTGTGGCCAGCGTAGCGGAACGTGTGAGTCGTACGCCGGCATACGTCGTGAAATTTCAAGCATGAAAAAATTTGAGGACAACCAAAAAGTACGTTTAAAGCTAACGTACAACGACGTATGGCAGTGTTTTTCAGCGTGCTCTCAATGTTATCAAAACTTACCCATAACGTATTCAACGTGTGCCAGCGTTTTAGAAAAAAAATTCAAAAATCGGCATACGTTGGCTAAAACGTCAAGGTGTGACCGGGCATTAAGAAAGGATACGTGCAGATAAAGAATGCTCTGGATACAGTAGCTCAAGACAGCGATTATCAACCACCAGAAAGTAGACACGTGGCTCAACACTTCAGCAGCCAGGTGGACCACATCGAAACAGTCATTCTTGCTGACTTGTGGGATACAATCCTGGATAGATTTAATGCAACTATTCAGTCAGTCCAAGCAGAAGACATCAAACTGTCACTGGTGGTTAAATTACTGTAATCTCTAAAAGCATGCGTCATGATTTTGATGATTATGAAGAACGCGCCATACAATTAAGAGTTGACAAGATATACCGGAATGCAACGCTACGGGAGAGACGATTGCCCGGTGCTTTGCATGATGGACCAAGTCACACTGAAGTGTGTCTCCAAGGCAGAGAAAAATTTCGCATTGAGACTTCATAAAAATCCTGGATACCCTTTTCAACGCATTGTCAACACCAAACAGAAGCGTATGTCGATGTACACGACGTGTTTAGCTTTCTGACTAAGTTTCAAGACACGTCAACACATGATATTCAAAAAAATCTGCTGCCCTCTTGTCCACTTATCCTTCAGATTTGGATGCATCCTTCCCAGCAGAAATGCATCACTTTGCTGAATTTGTTGTGGCTAAAGAGAACAAACAGCTTCTGACCTCCTTCGCCTCATTTTAAATGCCCCATGATTTCCAAATGTGGCCACGGCTTTACGCATTTACCTTTCCTTGATATGCACCAACTGCTCCAGTGAATGGTCATTCTCTCATATGGGACTCATAAAGAATGAGCTGAGAGCCACCATGGGCCAGGATTGCCTCAAACTGCCTTGCCATCATGACGACGGAATGTGACATTTTGAGAAAGTTAGATTTCTCTGATATCTTCATAGACTTTCCAAGTGTGAAATGAAGAAGGAAAACATTATGAAGTAGTGAGACAATTTTCATGTTGCTTGTAGTGAAATGCAGTACAAGCGCATAGTAACATTGTAAACTGTTTTTCGGATTTTTTTTTATTACCTATTATACGTTTTGAGTATAATTCATATATGCTATTGGTATCCAAGTTAATGAAAAAAGTATTTTTACTTTTGATTTTTATGAAGTTTTAAAAAGTGCTGTGGTGAAATGTTCATAGATCCATACACACTAACACAGTTCAGCTCTTTCTTTCTTTCTTTTTTAATTTTTAATTTCGTCCCACTATGTTGCAAGGTTTATGGTGAGGTTGGACTGCCAGAGCAGTCAGGCTTTACACCAAAGAGGTCACCGATTGAGCATATCCTTGCTCTTCGGGTCCTCACCGAACGTAGATGTGAGTTTCGGCAGGGGATGCTGGCAGCTTATGTTGATCTCTGTAAAGCGTTCGATTCAGTGAATCGGGATGCCCTCTGGAGGATTCTCGGTCTTCGTGGGGTGCCACCAAAACTGATCGATCTGATGTCTGAACTCTACTCTGGTACTGAGAGTGCTGTGAGATGTGGTGGTGCAATCTCTGACTTATTTTCAGTTGTTACTTGAGTTTGTCAGGGGTGTGTACTGGCCCCCACACTTTTCAGCACTTTTATGGACTGGATTCTAGGTAGGATGTCTGAGAGATCAAGCTGCGCTGCATCGTTGGGGAATGTCAAGATCTCTGACCTTGATTTCGCAGATGATGCAGTCATCTTTGCGGAGACTTTAGATATCCTTTTGGGAGCCCTCGAGGTGCTGAATGAGGAGTCGGAGCCGCTGGGATTCCGGGTTTCTTGGGTCAAAACTAAGATCCAGGCTTTCAATGACATCTGTTGATGCCGCTGTCCTGTCGGTGCCTGTTTGTGGTGAGGATGTTGAGGTCACGGAGAGATTCACTTACCTTGGCAGTGATATTCTTGTCTCTGCCGGCTGTGAGTCAGAGGTCAATCGACGTCTGGGTCGGGCCTGGGGAGTCATGGATTCACTTGATAATGGGGTGTGGCGCTGCCGGTAACCTGTGCGGGAGGACGAAAGTCCGAGTCTTCAGGTCCTTGGTGCTTCCAGTCTTGCTCTTTAGATGCGAGACTTGGACTCTGACCAAGGATCTGAGAAGGAGATTTGATTCCTTTGGTACCAGGTCTCTTCGGAGAATCCTTGGCTATCACTGGTTGGACTTTGTGTCCAACGAGCAGTTGCTGAGAGAGACTCAAATGAGATTTGTTACCTACATAGTCCGTGAGCATCAGCTGCGGCTGTATGGACATGTGGCTCGTTTTCCTGATACTGATCCTGCTCACCAGATTCAGCGAGGAAGTCTCGTGAGTGGAGGAGGCCAATGGGCCGACCACGTGCCTCGTGGTTGTAGCAGGTTGATCGGCATCTCAAGAAGATTGTGATGGGCCAGGCATCTGCCTGGGGGATGGCCAGACGGAGGCCCCTGGAGTACCGGTGGAAAGTGTACGCAGCGACGCACTGCTCTGGCACATGCTCCCATACTACCCTAATGTTCTGTTCTACTACCCTAACGCTCTACTACCCTAATGTTCTGGGGCCTATTACACATAAATCCGGCCCTGCTTAATCCCGTCATTTTCTTGAAGGTATTCGTGTGGTGTCCTTGGTTTTGAGCATTTATGATGACTTATTCTCCATCCCAATTAATTTGACCTCTTCTTAGCCATTCCAATGAGCCTTCTTTGTCGATCCCTATGCTATAAAGCTCTTTTTTTAATCTTCCTGCTCTTTTGTCATTCTCCCATTTGTCAGAGTATATCTGCTGATATTTCTTTTTGTAGTTTTCCTTTTTTTCTTTTTTCTTTTGCATTCATTGGGGCTGTGCTTGTCTCTGTTTTGTTTTCCTGTGTAGTCTCTATCATTTGCACCTGCTTTTGGAAGTTTGTTGCTGAATGGATTAAGGATCCCTTTTCGGGTCTGTTGTTTTCGTGCTCATGCACAAATCTCATCCGATAGTCTGTTGAGCTTTTCACATACTCTGCTAGTCCGACACACGATGTTCTGTGCACTTGATTAAGCTCCATCAAACCACCTGCTCCTCCTCGTCTAAGTACAACCTCGGTATGCATTGGTTTTTGTAGAATATTTTGTGACTATTTGGAAGTTTCCTTGTTTTGGTGTCCAAATTTCTGATCTCCAATTGTGGCTAGTTTATAATTGCACAGCTATATTGGAATACCGCCACTGCAAGTTGGTTTACAGCTTTGGTTTTGTTTCTTG
Organism: Eptatretus burgeri; assembly: GCF_056783735.1. Lineage (NCBI taxonomy): Eukaryota > Metazoa > Chordata > Myxini > Myxiniformes > Myxinidae > Eptatretus > Eptatretus burgeri. The sequence continues at coordinate 137,000,562 of NC_140961.1, forward strand.
AAGAGAGGATGACTTCATAATTGGTCTTATTCTGTCGGTACTCTTTGCTAATTATTTTTCGCATTTTTTTGTGTTGTACCTGGGGGCCTTCCTCGATTCTGAGGTGTTTGTAAGGATGCTTCGTTTTCTTGTTTCTGTATTGTTGTACTTTGATATATTGAGATGATGTCTGTTCTTTTTGTTATTTTTTTGTGTACAAATGTGAATGTGGCACATTTGTCAAGGCCAAACTCCATTCAGATGTCCTCCAAGTACTGCTTTACTAGTTTCAGCTGATCTGCCAATTTCTTATCATTCATTGTGAAGAGTTTTAGATCGTCCATGAACAATAGATGTCAACTTTCTTGTTTCTTTGGTCATTTTTCGGTTGCACGTCAGACTGTATCCGTGTCATTGTTCATTGATGAGGTTACTGAGTGGGTCCAGAGCCAGACAAAACAGGAGGGGGGAAAGACTGTCACCTTGTAAGATACCACATGATATTTTTACTCCTGGGATTTCAATCTTTCCTTCCATGTGAGGTCATATCAGAGTTGTGTTCCAGAGTGTCATTGCTTTCTCAATCAGTGTGACTATCTGGGGGTCATTTTTTCACACTTGCATGCATTGTATAATCCATGAATGTGGGACACTGTCGAAGGCTTTTTGTAATCTATCCAGGCTATGGATAAGTTGGTTTGTCAGAGTTTGCAGTTTTAAAGGATGGTTTTATTTAACAATAAATGGTCTATCGGTCCATGGCATCCTCACGTACATCCTTTTTGCTCTGCCTCTAAAGCTCCTTGTTGAGTGAAATGGTCATAAATCGCATCAGTGATTATACCTGTTAAAAGTTTGTTTGGTGTTGGTAGGCATGTTATTGGTCTATATTTGTTGGATAGATGGGTTTCTTCAGATTTTGGGATTCAAAGAGTATTGCCTTCTGTGAACCATTCATCCATTGACTGTTCTTCTTGGATGAGTTCGTTAAATGCTCGATCGTAGCGAGGGAGGAGAGTATGTAATTGCTTTAGCCAGAAGTTTGGAATCCCATCCGGGCCTGGGCATTTGAAGTTTGGCGCTTTTACAAGATGTTTTCTAATTTTCTCCATCAATTTTCATTGGGTGCATTTCCTGTAGATGTTGCTTTTTCTTTTCCAAGTGTCATATCCACTCTGCTTCGTTGTTGCATTCTTTTTAATCTTCAGATATAACTTTCCAGAATTTTTCTAGGTCCTGTTTTAAAAATATATATATTTTTTTGGTTGGGGGGAATTGTCACATTTGTTTTTTCCCGAGCTCTCAGTATAACTTTTTTGGGTTGTTTTCTAACTTGATTTTCATTTCTTCTGTTGTTGGCCTCATAATAGTTTTTTTTATTTTCCTGGCTCTCTGTTGTATTTGGAGTTTTTATTATGGACAGCTAAGGCCTTAGTTATTTTATAACTTGGTTTACAGATCCGCCAACGGTATATTTGCCGAAATGAAATATAAATACAAAACACATTTTTAGGCTTTTATATTTATACATTTTCCGCCGAAGGTGCAAAAGTTTCAAAACCCGAAATGTAAACGTCGGCATTTATTTTCAAAATATAATTTCGTGCGCGCGCCAAAATGCCGAGTCACCTTTAGCCAAACTGCGCAGTCGTCTTCGGTCTTGGCGTCTGAGCAGTGGCCAGCGTGGTTCAGATCGACTGTGATTTCTGGGGCGAAAGTGATTGTTAAGAAGTATGTCAGTGCTATAAATTTGAGTGACTGGATTGGTGATTTAATTCCGCAACATCTTGATGACGAATAATCTGGCCGAACGATTGCATCAATTCAGTGCAGCAGTAGGGACGATTCCTAGGCTACTCTCGATCGTGCCGATTTTGTTTCCATCGAAAGTTGTACACCGCTGTTCATATTGAAAGATTTCGGTGCCAAGTATGTCAATTTCCCTGCGAGATGCTGATATTCAGCTTTCAACGGACCAGAAATCGGCCTTTGATGTGCTCATGGGGATGGGGAGACTGTACGATCAGATGCCCACTGAAAAGTAAGAGCTGGTTATGGCAATGATTGACCGTTTTGAGCGTGTTGACTCCTAGTAGACACCTTTTTTTTTTAATCATATCCAGCACTATGCACTGGTGTGCACGCACACATCTATGACTCGGACAGTAATTTTCTCAGCATTGTTTCTATTTGTTTGATCCAACAGGTTTCCATAAAAAAAACATGCCAGACTATATTGTAAAAACAAGTTTTAATCCTTCTTTATTGTTTTTTTACATCAGATGATGCAGTGAACATGGGCATCCTGCATTTGAATGGTCTTCCATCTTCAATGTTTTCTTAGATCCTCCTGGTCCGGGATTTATATTTATTTTCCCCCCACCTACCCTTGTCTTTTCCATGGAACATCCGAAAAAAATCATAAAAATATATAATTTCTAAAAATTGAAATTATATTTATATTTATATTTCAACCTACCGACCCTACATTTTAGCTGAAGAACTGCGTAAACCAAGTTATGAATAACCAAGGCCTAATGGGTGTAGTCTATTGTTTTCTATGTTGTATTTCTTTTTTGCCTGTCTGGTTCTTTAAATGAGCTTTATATTTCTGTTCCCCTCTTGAATTGTTCTATTTGTCCCATTTCTATCCAGTTGGTCTCTGCTTCTCAAGTCTCTGTTTCCATGGTGGTGTTTTGTTTCTCGTCAGATTAATCAGATCTATATTTTTTGTGTCATTGTTTGCCTGGTATTTTCTCTTCGACATAGTGTTGCTGCATAACTCACATCGTTAATTTCTCTCATATTAGGAGATTTTTGGGAGCATTTTGGTGACTGCTTGGTTTATTCTCCTTACTTGTATCTTCAAGTGTTTATTCGGTGAAGATGCAGTCTTTGCTTGAGTGATATCAATTTAATTTCCTCGATTTGATGAGCCAGTTCAGCTTCTAGCCTATGCTGTTCATTGTCCACCTCCTCTTCCTCTTTTTCATTCTGTTGTCCATTATTCTCCTCCTAATTGTGATCTATCCTTGCTGTTCTTATTTGTTTCGTTTGCAAATGTGCTATTTTATCGGAGTTAGTAACTTTGAGTTGATTTTTTCACTATGGATGCTGCTGCAGCATTTCTTTTTCTCATTCTCTGGTCATGTTGTAGGGTTTTCAGTTTTGTTTCTTGATTCAATTCTCCAATGTGTTGCCCAATTTATGTTTCCGTTATTGTGATTAAATTTGAAGTCTCATCTGTTTGTTTTCCTCTCTCGTTCTATTTTCTGTGTAACATCAGTAAGTTCTGTTGGTTGTGCCTTTTCTTTGGGAGTTTGTACTCTGGGAATCTCAGCCAAAACGTTTGTTCCATCATTCCATTGTGGCATTGGTGGTCGGTCACCATTTGTTGGTGACCAATCATTTCTTATTGCCTCTTCAGTTTGTTCATCTCTTATTGTTCGTTCCTCCTCTGTGAATATTTTCTGTTTGAGGATATTGTTTTTCTTTGAGTTTTGTGTTGCCCTGTTAAAATTACCTTTATCAGAGCATAATCTTCAGATTTCTGTTCCCAGGGGTTTGTACTTTTTCTTGCCTTTTCGTCTGGCATATTCCATTGCCCATGATAACGTCCATTTTTCCTACTTTGTTCAGATTTTATTTTTAACCTCCGCCATCGAAGATGGACGGAGGTTACTGTTTTCACCCCTGTCTGTTTGTTTATTTGTTTGTTTGTGAACTGTATTACGGAAAAAGTCCTGGACGGATTTCGACGAAACTTGTTAACCTCCGCCATCGAAGATGGACGGAGGTTACTGTTTTCACCCCTGTCTGTTTGTTTGTTTGTGAACAGTATTACGGAAAAAGTCCTGGACGGATTTCGACGAAACTTGGTGGGGGGTTAGGTCTAGTCCAAGGATCATGCCATTAGATTTCGGACTTGGTCCAAAGTCCAATATGGCCGCCATTTTGAAAAAATATTTGAATTTTTGTTTTTGCATTTCTACATGTTTTAAGTGATTTCCAACCAAAAATAAATAAATTTGTTGGAGAAATAAAAAAATTTGCAACTTTTTTCAAAAAAATTTCGATTTTATTTGAAAAATATTTGAATTTTTTTGCATTTCTACATGCTTTAAGTGATTTCCAACCCCCCACCCCCCAAAAAAAATTGTTAGAGAAAAAAAAACAAATTTTGCACCTTTTTCAACAAAAAAAATCGACTTTTTTTTTTTTTGGCATTTTTACATGCACGTCGATCTAGTTTAGTTTATTCAATCGTGGTTCAGTGTAGAGTCTGATCCGTTTTGACCTACAATTAATAGGATATCAGGTTCACTTAAGTGACCCAGCGGTATTGGCGGCGGAGGTTTTGCACTCTACCGAGTGCTCCCCCTCTAGTTGATACTGATTCACTATTTTTGGGTCATCCAATTTATGTCTTCAATTGCTTACTGTCTTGCTTTGTCAGTTATTTCCTTTATTCTTTCCCGGGTCAATTATCTTTGGGTCATTGAAAGTGCTGCAGTGATACTTCTCCTTCTTCTTCTTCTTCTTCTTCTTCTTCTTCTAATAATAATGATAATAAAAAAAAATTTTGTGGAAGTCTTTCGGGCTTGGCTGCCGACTTTGTTCATTTCAGTTGGTTCATGAATCTTTCTCTTTTACCACTAGTCCCCCATGCTTCATGCACAGAGTACGCTTTGCAGTCGAGGATGATTTTCTTCTCTAGAATGGGCAGACTTATTACTATGGAAGTATTACTTGTGGGTTGAGCATTATTGCAAATGTCAAAATTTTCTGTTGAATTGATTTTCTTTATTTATTTTTAGAGGCATTGCTTTCCTAATCTCGAGTAGCCGACACTGCACCATCTCATAGAAATGTTTTATGATATATATGCTCGTCTGTATTTCATGAATGGAAGTTTAATTATTCGTGAATTGTAAGATTTGGTTACGGTGAGTTTTATGTACAGTTTTGTATTGTGCAGGTTTTGCGCTGGGACGTTCACAGCTTGCTTTCTGGTAAAAGTTACTATGACAAGCAATATGATGCAGAGATAAAGAAACTACCATTGAAGTATGACAGCTTTGACCACTTCTTCACTACAATGAAACCTCTTCTGATGATTGAAACCTGGGAGAGGGTGAGTTATTCTGGCCAAACCGTCTTTTGACTTGGCCCATGTGAGTTATCGCCGTACCCTCGTCTTTGGTAACTAAGTCATCTATTTTTTGGCTACAATATTGTTGCATCGTTTTCAGTTTTATTAAGCGATTCACTGATCTTTAGGAAGATAAAATGCATTATGGCAGAATTCATAACCCCTCCCCACATCGTTCTCATTATGTCTTGGAAATCTGTTTACTTCCTTTCCTCTTGCTCTTATTGCTTCGAAAATGCCATTCATTCTTACTGCCCAAGTCACTCTTGTTTCTCTTGTTGATGGAAATTCAACTGAGCTGCATTTCAAATTTTCAGGAAATTGCAGGTTGTATTGTGCAGCTGATAAAACTTTCAATCTAAATATTCAGGGTGTTTCAAATAAAAAAGAACTGGACAACTTTGGTTGTTAATATATTTGGAACCACAAATGATACAACAACACCATTTAGTTTACATGATACAGAAACTCATAAAGCTTTGTGCACACCATCAATACACTTCAATGTTTGAGCTCCCTTTGTCACTTGCAGGACATCAAGGCGGGACACGAGTTCTTGCCATTTTCAGCTTGGCATGTTTGCATCCACCAGTGCGCATGCAGCTGTGATACGAGAACAGAGATCCTGCAGGTTTGCCACCTTGGTGTTGTAGATAACACCTTTGACAAACCTTCACAGAAAAAATCAAAAATGAAGACACTCCACAACTCTTCAGGATTCCCCAAAGCATTCAAACTCCCCCCCCCCCCCAAGTCTCCACTAAGCCTCATCCTTGAGCTTGCCAACATCCAGCCTAGGCTGGGATGGTACCATTAACCCAGATTTAAGCTGCAACTTCAGAGATGCTACCACAAGCCTGTGGTCGATATTGAGGAACTGAGCACTCCGGTAGACCCTGCAGTTCTGGATCATACTCCAGAAACCATCAACAAGCACATCGTCAATCTCCTTTGCCACACCGCCAGCCTCCAGCCAGATCACGCCACAACCAGCCAGATCAACAAGTCCAGCGATGAGCCTGTGGGCGCTGAAACCATAAACTAGCCACCCTAAGTCCATGATTTCTTGCAAAGTCAAGGAACTTAGTGCTATTCTGGTTCACAGTTCCAGACCCATGGGGACCAACACATGTCTCATGACTATCCCTATCAGTTCCAGTTGATGCGCTGGAATTCTGTAAGACTTATAAGAGTATCTCTCCTGGGGCACTGGTCAACCACAGATTCAAGCGTGCCGTAGAATGCGTCCTTCACGGTGAGATCACTCGCCTCAGTCAGAGCATATGCAGAGAACAGAGAAACGAAACCCAAGGAGTGACGAATCCTTGGTCTCAGAATACGCCTGTTGACTAGTGTTACCTCAATTACCATTAGAATCAGCTTATTGGACACAGCTACAGCAACTCATTGGGCATGGTAAGCATCAGAGCGACCAGACCAATAGTCGGTGAAACCATCTGTCATGATCTCACCACTATCCCGTCTCCGAACCTCAGAGTGCTGCAATACTAATGTTCCAACGCTTGACCTCAGATGCTAAAAGAGACAGGTGATCATTCTCTCTTAAGGAAAGGAAATTCCAAACACCCACCCGAAGGGACCGCCTCAGGTTAACCCAAGGAGACTGCCGTCTGGTGGGCGACACCTCAACACCACCCTGACACACTCTCCTACAATCTTACCCGCAATGTTACCCCGTGGTTTTCCTCCTATCATCAAAGAGTGTGGGTGCTGAAGGATTTGCCCCAATCCCGTCATCTGGTGAGCTGCCCTGCGGAGGGCAGCTGCACAGGAGGTACTCCCACGGAGTGGGTTTTCAATTTTCTCAACAGTTTTCTTGTGTTTTGCAGAGTGGAGGGCTTAACGGAGGCCGGAGTGCAAATCCTGCCACCAACCTAAAAATAAGTAACCCAACTGCAGGACATCCACAGACACAGTTGGACAATAAATATGGATGACCGTTGGCTCACAAGGAGCTCCTCTGCCCTTTGACAGGTTTTGTTTTTATTCTTGATGGGTGTCCATATCGTACACCCTCCACTCCAGAAAACCTGTTGGGGGAGACTGTTTAGTCGCTGACAACCCAACCATGATACAGGTTCGTACAGGTTTACATGATACCTGTAGCAAGTCACAGATCTGATCTGGCATGACCTAACAATTTATCTTGCTGACCATTTTAATCAGAGGACTGTATCCTCCGCAAAGAAAAACTGACCCGCCAAGCGGTCATGGAGAAAGCCACACCACACATTGACCTTTGGACTGTCGCATATGTGTTCAATGACCACGTGGGAGTTTTCAGAGCCCCAGATCCTCACATTGTGCCAGTTGACCTTCCCCGATATATGGAAGCATGCTTCGTCTGTGAACATGACCTTTTTCATGGAATCTTCATCATCCTCTATGTGACTGAGCATTTCAAAGGCAGTGGTTTTCAATTATATTCCAAACACCTTGCGTTTGGGGCAGTCATTTGGTTTGAGTTCCTGCAGAATCTGCACCTTCTAGGCAGTCATTAAGCTTCAGTCTTTTACGCAAAATCCTTTGCACAGTGATAGTTGGGAGTCCCAGTTCTCTGGATGCGTGTCAAATTGATTTTCTGGGACTTTGTTAAAATGATTCCCACATTCATTCAATGTCTGCTGCACGTGTGCTTGGTCGACCGGTACTTTTCTGTTTCTGACAACTTCCAGTCTCCTTAAACCTCTTGTAGCACTCTCTGTTACTAGACTGCGATGGCAGATGCCTTCCATAACTTGTACGAAAATTATGCTGAACTTGTGTGTCGGATCTCGTCTCTGAACCATTCAACGCACTGAGCTTTCTCCTGTGGAGTCGCCATTCTCTTTTACATTAAATCACCAGACCTGAAAATACAGAAAACTTTATGAGTTTCTGTATCATATCAACCAAAGGGCATCATTGTATCATTTGTGGTCCTAAATATATTAACAATCAAACTTGTCCATGTCTTTTTGGAACACCGTATAATAATAGACCTGCCTCCAGTCATTACGCTGACCAGTTTAATCAAAGGACAGCATGTTGTACTTCACACACACATTGCCTTTCTATCCGTGAATCTCTGAGGATATAATAAGAAGTGAAACATGCAAACATTTGATCTTTTCTAACACGTGACTGTTTGTGTTTGAGTGCTCCTTCCATGTACTTTTAGATAATTATGGCTCCGCTGACGAAGTCGCCGGTGGCATTATGTTTTTGGGTTGTCCGTCCATGCTAATTTTCTCTGTTTTCTCTGCAACTGCTTATCCGATTGACACAAAATTTTCACCATAGGTGCTCCTACCGTATTTTCCTGTGTATAAACCGCACTTTATTATCGGCAAAAAAGGTAAAAGTTGGGGGTGTGGTGTATACACGGGTTTATAAAAAATAGGTCTTAACAATGATCAATGATTAATTTCAATTATATTCCAAATGAACACTTTTGTAGCGGTCAGAATTGCTGTTAAGCTCAATTCCACCATTCAAATTTTGAAAATCGGTTCAAGTTAAGAGTTTGTACAGCATTTTATTAACCATGTGTGGGAATTTAAACAAGTCACGCTCAGAAACATCTGGAGACGCACGGAGTTTAGGTGCATGGTGCTTTTAGAGCCGCACGGCTCTGAAAATGCCATTAAACACAAAGTAAGAAGAACACTGGTCTCGCATCGATAGAAGAATTATTCACAATAGCTCGAGTCCAATAACGGATGCCAGCTGGAAACTTGTCTTTGGGCAGTGCCGTCCTCTTGCACACGACATATGAGGGAAACTTGCCACGCAAGCTTATTTGAGGTGGGTGCTCCCACCTCAAATAAGCTTGCGAACCTGTGGTCACACCTGTGTGGTTGTTGTTGACTGTGATCTGTGATCTGTGATCACAAATGACTGTGATCACACCTGTGTGGTTGTCGTTTCTGGCACGCGGTTTGAAAGTTTTTTTTTTTTTTTTTTTTTTTTTCTTGCACGTACGGCCACGCACTAGTGTTAGTAAATCGCCCAAAATGGAAACAGCAAACTGCGTATGTAATTGCCAAATATAAGGACCCCCTGTGGACTGTGCCGTCATGGATTGCAAAAGCAGGTTGCACTCAATTTAATCGTCCGAAGAGTAGAAAAAGTCAACTTTAATGCTTCAATAAATACACTAAGTTATAAATATCGCTAATTTGTTTAAATTTTTGGATTTCACTCCAGATTTTGACACTTATTGTGTTCACCAGACCCGGTTCTCAAATCCGACATGATATTTCGATTATACACTTTAATTCGTCCGTGAGAGTAGATAGTGTTTCCAAATCAAGGCATGTTTGAAAAGGCTGAGCCAAATGGTGAATTAGGACCCCCATCGAGGGTGAGCTAGGACTCTGAGGGTGTCCAAGGATGCGCCTGAAGAAGGATATAATTAAACAAGGCCGTTAATTATCTTCAAAAGGGATGTTTTAATGAACCCAAACACCCAATTTTCACTCCTGCACTTCCTTGGAGTTTTCTTAATATGCATGCAAAGTTTCAAGCTGCTAGGTTTTATAGTTTTGAGGTTATGGAGGACACACACACACACACACACACACACACACACACACACACACACACACACACACACACACACACACACACACACACACACACACACACACACACACACACACACACACACTGCCTTTTATTAGTATAGATAACAAGTGTTTCATATTTTCCCATTCTTCTGCACAAAACTGTTCAAGCTCAATGAAGTTGCGTGGGGAGTGTTGATGGACATTAATGTTCAAGTCATGCCACAGATTTTCGATTGGATTTAGGTCGGGGTTCTGATAGGGCTACTCAAAGACATTTTTCTTTTTTGTTCCTTTGCCACTTCATTGTAGCTTTGGCTGTGTGTTTCATGTCGTTGTCATGTTGAAAGGTGAACTTCCATCCCGATTTCAGCTTTCTTGTAGAGGGCAGCAGGTTTTCTCTTGGGTTTTTCTGTATTTTTTTTTTCCCGTCCATTTTCCCTTATATCCTGCCAAGTGCTCCAGTCCCTGCTGTGAGAAACATCCCCATAACATGATGCTGCCACCACCATGCTTCACAGTGGGGATGTTCTTTGGGCGATTGTGCTGTGTTGGGTTTGTGCCAAACATAATGTTTCGCATTTAGGCCAAAAGGTTCCATCTTTGTTTCGTCAGACCACAAAACTTTTTGCCACATGGCTTCAGAATCTCCGGAGTTTTTTTGTATCCCTCAAATGGGACTCAAGGTGGGCTTTTTGAGTAATGGTTTTAGTCAGGTTCCTTGTGTCCATAATTTGACCATCGTTGGAATTTTTTGGAGAGTACCTAACCCCAGCATTTTTGGAAAGCTTAAAGAATACCAAAACAGAAAATCCATGTTTCACATTTTTTTTCAATGCATATAATGTGGTCAAATAGGTCGTTTTGGGGTAAAAACCCGTTTTTTAAATTTCAGCTCTGAAAATTCAAAATTAATCGCAAGCAAGCAACTGATGATGCATAATTCTTAACTAGAGGACAGTTCTTAATATAGAATACATATATCTGTATTTTGAACAATGGTTGCCATGGAAACGGCTATCATTTTGTCAAATTACCGTTCATTTAATGTATTGCTTTCAAATCTTGAAACAAGTAACGCATGAATATGGTGATCAGTGAAATGTACTTAATGTCAAATATGAGTTTGTAGCCAATTGGCATCACTCTCTCCAATGTCACTCATCATTGCCATCGTCATCATCACGATCGTGGTCATGCCGTTCAATGTTTGAGTCCTCGTCATTCTCACACGGTGCTGCACATGCAAAGATCTTGGCCCTGCAGGAACATCTCTGTGATGAACATTCTGTCTTGCACTGGCACCTTATCTCGATAATTGCCTTTGGTGCAAGGTGAATGTCTGTTGTTGTTGGTTTGAGATGACCACTCGTGTCCTTGTGGAAGCCATTCTTTAATGGATCAAGAAATGTTTGCTGAGAAATTGCTGCTTGACCCCAAACGTATGCCTGGATATATACCCGCATGATATGCTGCCTTAGAGCACCAACAGTTGGTGGTAACTTGTCATTCTCAGCCATGTTCTTACAGAAGAGATGTCACCGAAGTTCAGGGATGCTGGAAATACTGACACCACTTGGACAATAACCTGAACAGACAAATCTTGCTAAGGTTGTGTATAGGTCCTCTGACAGTTCAGCATCCTTACAGAGCATAGCAAAAGCATCTACCATGTCGTGACTGGCCTTCAAGCATCACTGTAACCACTTTGCCTTACCATGTCGAGCGAACCGCCCAGTATTATCGGCACCTGTGAATGCGTGGAAGGCTGGCAATGCCTGGGCTCTCTCCTCACCTAGGGCCTTCCAGATTGGCTCGATTTTGACAATGCTTGATGCCATTGAGATAGATGTGTGTCTTGGCAGGAGATGATAGTTTGCTATGACAAGAACCAGAACATCCGTATCAGGTGAGAATATCGTCAGCTCAATATCTCCCGTGTGTTGCTGTGATGCAGCTTTTGCTTGCTGGATCATCAACGTATCGGCCTCCTCGTGGTTATTCACCTCAAATTGGAGTCCCCTGTTGCTCGACGTCCGCTCAGATGCTGAAACGACTACCGCCTTTGTTGAATCGCGGTTGTATTCTAGAGTTTTCTCTGCCAAGTACTCCATCAGATCAGCCTTGGTTTGATCATGGGACAGAAATCGACTCATCGTGATGTGTTTGATACTGGTATCATCCTTGACCTGATATTGGACTGGTGCCTTTCCTTGATGTCGTTTGTCTCTGGTTGTGCTCTTGAGGGAATCTTGCTTGTATGTGTCAAAAACAAGAATTACATGGTCGAAGCCTCTGGTCAGACTCATCACCCTATCATTGAAACATTCACTGAGGTCCTTCACTGTCACGACGATTGCTGGTTTCTTGGTCATTTTCTGGGCAACTACCATTCCATCCACGACTGTGACCTTCGTGCTGGTACTGCCATCAATTACAGCATCAGCGGGTGCTGGTACCATGTGCGTGACATCAAGCTCATCTTCTGGTAAAGACTGTTCCTTGTTGGCAAACTTCTCCAAGTTGTGGATTAGCTTTGACTTGTCGGTGCATGACAGTAAGCTACCGTTTGGTGCAAACAGGGCCCTCGGTGTCACAGCGAATTCAAAGTTGCCAATTGCATCCTTCTGGCTGACGTCCCTGCTGGATCTGGAGAGTACCATCAGTCTACCATACAAATCCTTGGTTTCTTTTAGATCTACTGTGTTGTCCCTGATCTTGATTGTTAGTATTGTATTGCCAGACATACACATTCTGTTCTTCTCCTTCTTCACTGGCGCCCATAGGCTGACATCACCATTGATCCGTTTAGCAACAAAATCTTCATAGAGATTCTGTCCCGTTTCATCAATGTTCAGTATCTGTGGTACAAATTCTTCTGGCACATAAACGTGGGTGACCACATTGAAGAGCTGGTTACCCTCAACTTCAAATGTATTTTCATGACTAAGTATGGCAGCCTTGATTCGGTCAATTGCATTGTGTTCATGCTTGACGACACTTGGAGACAGGCCATGGTGCTCAGTGATCTCACTTTCCTTCAGACTAAACTGTCCCTTAAACTCGCAAGACAGGCGTGACAGTTCAGGTGCAGCCAAGAAGAATCGCTGTCTGGCATTTGCATTATTTGATATGCCAATCAGACCAGAGTGAACCTTCAGCAACCTGTTCAGATGTTCAACAGCATGGTATGCTCCGATCGATACAAATGGGATAGTATTCTTGGTGACCGAAATATTGCCTGCTTTGAGCTCCAACTACATGCCAGTAAACTAAATGGAAACTCCAAATAGACTCACTCTGTAATTCTAACCCCCAGGCACAAAGCTAACCTAATCCTATCCTGTTATACAGCAGTTAATCTCATGGAACAAAATACGTCAGTGACTGATTACATTGATTGTGACTTTCTTTCCGGATAAATGAAAGCACGAACCAGCACATAAGGACATATTTAAAGATCAACCCGAAATAATAGAAAAAGGATAAACACATAGCTATAACATGACGACTGCCCGACTTCCAACTCCCAGCTTAACAGGAAACGCAATTAAAACCTCCAACCCCGTGGCCATTCAAACCATCATAGTCCTACCCCATACAGAAGAACATAAAATGACAAAAAGGTACATACGCCTCAAAGGCTATCACAACTTACCGAAAAAAGGAGGAAAGGTGTTCAAAACCGAATATGATGAAACGAAGCTCCGATGTAAACTCATGAATAAATCGAGAATAAACGAAGCGAACTGAAAATGACGTCATAGTGCTGCACGTGCTTGGACGCGTGCCGCGCCACTTCACGACGTCATGCCACGCCCAGCAACCGTAACCTGAGGCGATGGCATGGCGTCGCGACGTGGCGTCACCTCTGTTCCCGACAAGATCACACTTGCAATACATCAAACTACAAAAACTTAAAATCAAACGTTTTACTACTGAAGGTGCCGAAACCTTCTGATATTGAACAGCAGACACACCAATGTTTCATTGCACAGATGGCCATTTCCATGGCAACCAACTGTTCCAATACTTGAAAATCATAATACTTATGTGTAAGTTAGTCATGGTCACTATATTTAACAATTATTTAGGCCATCCGATGGAAAATATAATTTAAAAAAATATATATTAAAAAATGGCAATTCCACTCCAAAAATGCTGTTTCCATGGCAACCGACAGTCAAAATGCAACATTTTATTACCTTATAAAATTCATTGTAAGCCATTTAACAGTAATCCATCATCAGTTGGTTATTTTGTATTATTTCAGATTTTTAAAAATTGGAATTCAAAAAAAAGCATTTTTCACCCCCAAAACAACCTTTCCAAAAGTTGAAAAAATGTGAAACATCATTTTTTTATTAAAATAGATTTTAAACTTCTCAAAAATCTATAGGTTTGCTACTCTCCAAAAAATTACACAAGGAACCTGACTATTTCCTTCCTGCCACCTTATTGTACAGGCCAGACTCGTGGAGTGCTTTAGATACTGTTGTCACTTGCACACAGTGACCATTCTTTTCCATAAAGGCCTGTAACTATCCCAAAGTTGCCATTAATGCAATTTAATTCCAGGCTTTCAGGCAACAAAAGGTGAAAATTTTGGTAGGTTTTTTTTTCTATAGGCACTGTACATTTAGGAGAGTTTATGTCTGTTTGTCCGTTTATAATGTTTCAAAAACTAAAAAAATCAAACAAAACATTTTTTTTACTAGAGTTCATAGAACACCATTACCACATGTAGTATTTAATTATACAATACACAGTACTTCCATTTTTACAAAAATGATGATTTTTAAAGATTGTTAAAAAAAAAAAATCCGGAAGTTCACTTACATTGCCGTATTGGCAGTCTTCTTCATTCCGATATTGTCCCTCTCACATGTCACATTTATTTCAAATTAAATTGAAATAAATGTTTAATGAGGTTTTAAGGCATATCGATATATTAATTCCCCATTTTACCACTGTTTTACCCAGTGCCTATTACATCACCCAATCTAACATGTCACATTAGTTATTCATGCCTGTTGTTTGTATCCTTTGTAACTTCCTGAAAAACAGTAACTTTTTTGTTTGGAATTATTTTTAGCCTGTACCCCATGCAGTGTGTGTGTGTCCGTGTGTGTCCGTGTGTCCGTGTCTGCGTGTCTTCTGGGCCATATCGTTTTTCCCATTTGAGCTTTTGTCATCAAATTTTCAACAAAACTTTATTATTAGAATATGGAGAAGTCAAATTAATAATTATCAAAAGGTCAATATCACATAAAATCAATTTTCATCCAATTGACCTGAAATTAAAATAAAAAAAAAATTGCATATTGGATCACTGAGTTGCTTCATCAATCAAAAGCTCGAAGCTGATTGTTTTTTTTTTTTTTTGGTCAGAGGTCAAGGTTGCATAAAATCATCAATATTCATCCGATTGACATGAAATTTTAAGAATTTGCATGTTGGGTCACTTAATTTGTTCACGAAAAGCGAGAAGCCGATTCTGTTTTTTTGGGGGTTTTGTTAGATCAAAAGGTCAAGGTCGCCTTAAATAGTCTATCATTATTATTATTATTATTATTATTATTATTATTATTGACTTTTTGTCATGTTTAGCATACAGAAGAAGTCAGACTGCAAAGCGGACATGGACAGGCTTTACATCTTCAGATGCTTTTACGAGAGTAGTTCATGGTGGTTTTGTATGCACTTGTATGTCCAGAGCTAAACTCTTCAAAAATCATCTAATTGAAGGTCATTGAAGAATTTTTGGTTGGTAACACATTTGCCACTGACGGCAAAATAGGTGAAATGGCCACGCCCCTTTTTAAGCGAAGTACTACCACCTGCCATTACTGTATCTCCAGAACTGTTGGACCTAGAAGGTTGTGTGACAACTCAAAATGTTCGGAATGGCCACATTTATGGGGGGTCAGTAATAAATTTCCATGTCCAAAAGTCAATGGTTTTTAAGATATTTGCCAAAAACTGATTTCAGCATGGTACACACTGCAGTTCTGACCCTTTATTATATTACCTGTTGTAATTTTACACATTGTCCATATTTTAGAGTTTAATTATGTGGATTTCTACACTTTTGCCTTTACTACAGCCAGAAAACACCACACATTTTATGTTCATTCCTCTGCAAGTGCACATCTTGGTACTCATACATTATGTTGGACATTTGCATGGAGGGGGCAGGTCATCGGGCCTGCACGGTACTGGCACAGGGGTAATTCCAACATCTGTTGCTTTATAACCATACTGGCGTGGATCTGGTTTGGTGACTGCAGGATTTGGAGCTTGAAACCACATCTTACACTGCAGATATTCTCGCTTTATGTGTTCTCATAGCGTTGAAGTCGAGCTCTTTCTTGGAGTTGTGGTACTGCTCCCAATGATACTCATCGAATGTGGAACAGTCGGTCTTCTTTAATCCAAACACAAGGAATTTTTCAGCATTACTTATCATCTGTGGTGACAGTTCCTCTTCACCAAACCCTTCCAGTAGGGAGAGATCCATGGATGCTTTCATGCCAGACAGTTTTGGACCCACCTTGCTGGTACTGTCACACCCGCTAAGTGCATGAATGGCTGGGAGACACGACAGCAAATTGTTGTCCAGTTGATCAACTAACAGGTGGACTGGTACAGTTTTCTTGTTTTTCCGGTTACCAAGCTTTACAAACAGCTTTTGTAGTTGCCAGGTTTTCTTGAAGTGGAAGATGAGGTTGAAAAAGACATCTGTGTCAGGTGAGTCAACCAAGACTGATTGAACCCCGTGTTTCACAACACCATCATTAATATGGAACATGATTCTGTCATCGGCTTCTTCTTGGTTGCTTGAGAGCTCTGCGATCTGTGTTTCAGTGCCAGCTAACAGTTTCCTACATTCACGCCCATATACACCTCCAAAGATAATTTCCTTTTCTGACACAACATTCTGCAGCATCCACTTGAAGACATACTCCTGCAACCTTACTTTGTTCAACATTGAGCTCCACATCATATCAAGATCGACGGAGTTTCTGATTGTCAGACCTAATGGTGATAGTGATTTCTTCAGAAGAACTCTGTGCATGTTCCATTTGCTTGATTGATGATTTTTGATAAACATCAAAAATAATGTCTATTCTTGTGGACTCAGAACCTTTAGCAAGAATGCTGTTGGAAAGACTCTCAGCCAATTGCTCAAATGTGTCAAGGCCCATCTTTTTCATTGGTAGTTTTTGCACAAGTGTCATGAAGTCCACTATTGTCATCTGAGCATCACATTTGATATTCCTTTTCTCCTCTGGAAGTTGATTGACTAGTTCTCTCGATAAGGAGGCTTTATCAGGCTTCTTCAATCTGATGCCATCTTTACATTCAGTGGTGCAAGTATACTTTAGCAAGTTTTGTCGAAAACAATTCCCATGATAGAAGACATCTGCAGCAAACGCATCACCAGCTGTATCCAGAAAAGCACATCTTGTCTTAACTTCATTCTTATAAAAGTTCAAAGCATCTAGAAACAATGCTGCTCTGTCAGACTCTGAGATGCGATACAACACCCGATTCCTATCACCACAACTCTCTCTTGCTCTGTCACATATAACACACTTCCTTCCAATGCCTTTGCAACTGGATCTAGTACTCTTCTTTCATCTTTTGGGGGCCTTATAACTGTCACTGCTTTCCCCTCTTCAACAAGTTCTGGCTCGCTTTTCGTTTTGGCTGATCTTTTCGACTTCAGAATGTAAGTGGAATAACAGGCTTTCGGCTTCAGATGGTACAGAAATGTGTTGCTGTATGCGTTTATTCTTGAGATGACGAAAGAATCATCCAATTGTTCTGCTGCCATCCGGATTTTGGCACGCCCATCATCAGTTCCTGAAAAATAATATGTATGAAATATCACCAAAATAATAGGGTCCATCTACCTGTGTTGCAAAGGTACCAAAGATTTAATTTTTACAAGCATGGCGTTGTGTATACACACATATATATATATATATATATATATATATATATATATATATATATATATATAATATATATATATATATATATGTACACACTTTTTCATCCATAGACATTGTGAGGTTAGGGAAGCATTGTTCATCAGTTGGCCAAATAGGGTTCTGATGCTATTACATCTGAAATTTACCTGTTAACGTTTTTTCCTGAAGCAGTGTTGCATATAACGCATGAAGTCCCATCAAAAACCCCTTCGGCTGCTGACCTTGAAACTAAAGTTTCCTGTAAAAAAAAAAAATATTTTTTTGCGTAATTAATTGTAGATGACGCAGTTATTATTCAAAAACTTTGTTCAGAGGATTTTAATGTGCCTAATTCAACTATAATGAAATCATACCATGTTATAGTAACAGCAAGCAGGGATCCAAGGTAGAATTACTTGCCATCAGAGAACTCTTTAACACTTGAACACCTAGTGCCTCCTACAACAAAGGAATAATATGGTTAATTGTAATCTTTTTAATGCAGATTATTGCCCACCTAGAATCTTCAGGAGTCAGGTAATTGAACTCTTCAGGAATCATGTAATTGAACAAAAGATGAAGGAACAATTATGAATAATTGAAGTCCGTAACATGTTGAAATCAGTTTTTGGCAAATATCTTAAAAACAATTGACTTTTGGACATCGAAATGTATTACTGACCCCCCCCCATCCCATAATGTGGTCATTCTGAACATTTTGAGTGGTCACACAACCTTCTAGGTCCAACGGTTCTGGAGATGCAGTAATGGCGGGTGGTAGTACTTCGCTTAAAAAGAGGCGTGGCCATTTCACCTATTTCTCCGTCAGTGGCGAATGTGTTAACAACCAAAAATTGTTCAATGACCTTCAATTAGATGATTTTTGAAGAGTTTAGCTCTGGACATACAAGTGCATACAAAACCACCATGAGCTACTAGAGTATTTCTGGTTTTCAATTTTGTTTAACTGCCAGGCAGGCAGACAGAGTAAAAATATTATCTCACTCCTCTGCATTTGTGATCTGGATGAATTCGGAGCCAAGATTTGGTAAAACGTCAAACTTGTCTTCCTAGTCATGTTTCGATCCATGTTCAAAATATAACATTCGATTTAAATATGTTGTTCCTCGATCATAAACTGATATAACGGACGGATGGACAACCATGAACCAATTGCTTAACCCTGTTTTTCACTTTGTGTGCGTGGGGTAACTACTGAACCAAATCCAACTGAATTTTGCATGTTGCCTAAGGGTACCCAAAGTATTGTTTCTGTCTGTGTACCATATATGGGGGAGGGGGTTGAGAGTGTGGACAAGTCCCCATTTCTGTCTATGTAAATGCATATTGTATGGCACCACCCACTGACATTCAATGTTACAAATCATCATCTTCTTATTTAAAGTAAGTTTAAACAACTCGATATGCATTATCGTGACGTTGAAAACTGCGTGAAAATAATTATAAATTTTCAAAATGTTTCATTCCACTCATTTTAAGTGGAGGTTCAAACCGCAGTGAAACGGAAGTGATTTTTGCTCACACCAGGTATAAGCAGTGAGGGTGGTTGATGACGGTGATGTGAGCTGACTTCCCAGTAGATGGAAGATGATCGAGGGCAAATCATAGGGTGAATAGAGCAGAATGTTTGTGAAGTACAACTTGCTGTCTTTTGATTAACTCCATCAGTAGAGTGATGGGTACTTTTGCTTGTATATTGATAAACATGGAGTAATTACATTAACAGGAAGTAGTTCTAAATTATTACACAAGTTGGTTCAATGATACTTTTTCCTGTATTAAAATTAGGAATACTTATTGTTTTGTTTTGTTTTTCATTTTGTAAAGGTGGTACGGGATTTGGCCAAGCAAGAGCGTAATGGCCATTACTTGGAGATGAAGCTTAACAGCTACCATTATTCGCAGAAGCTTTTTTGTGGGAAAGTTGAAGGTATGGAAAAGAATGCTGCCATGCCACGTATTTAAATGTATAAATTCACTTCATGAAAATGTTCAAGTGGGACAAACATTCACCACATTGTGCGGGCTTGGCCGTTTGCCAAAAATGGACCTGACCTAACATAGACTTGTCAAACTTGGGACCTTTCCCATGTTTGAACCATGTGTAATTTGGTCCTCCTCACAATAATTAAGCAACAACTTTTGAACTGTGAAATAAATCATGGAAATTTAGAAAAAAATTTCATCATCTGTTTAGAAAGTTCGTCATCACGTGTATGCAAACCATGCTTATGGAGGAAAGAAATGCAGTCAGGGTATGGATGTTATTGAAATTATCATCACCTGAACGAAGCAATCCTGGAAATTAACATGCAAATCACACCTCCCACAGAATCTGCATGCCATCCATGTCATTAACATTTATAAGTTGGTCACCCATGTGGTCTGAGTCTGTTTCGGAATGGCAAAGCATAACTTGGGCTGGCAGGACAGCCTTGAGGAATGCACACTTGCCTCTGAGCTGTCTGGCTTGGATTTGAATCTCGGCCCACCTATAAACTGTTGTCCCGGTGTTTCGCAGGTAAGGTAAGGTAAGGTACCAGTGTGTGCTGTCCCTCGGAAAGACGTTAAACTCGGCGTTACATCTGCAAGCATTAGTTTGGGTACTTTAAAGTTCTCACGGTGTCCTTCGTGAAGATTAGGTGAGCTTTCATTGGTACCATGAGCAAATTACAGATTCTTTCCCTGACTGTTGGGAAGGCAATGGCCAACTACCCAACATAACCCATGCCAAGAAACTGCTTCAGCGCACCAATATCCCGTATATATTATAGTACACCTCAGATCTCAGCGAAGCATAATTTAATACTTGAGTTTGTTCACTTTGTGGTATGGTTTGTGAGGGCCGAAGGTGGTTTGTGCGGGGGGGGGGGGGTGGGGTGGGGGGGGAGTTGTTACTTATCAGACTGCTGTTGTTTCTTAGAAGGTACTGTCAGACTCCACAGTTCATGGAGACACCTCATTTAGTTGCCTAAAGGTTACAAAATATGGATAAGAATCATTATTTTGTTTACCCTTGTCAAAAGGAACTTTTTTTTTTTTTAACAGCACAACCTCTCCAAAAAAACCTGCAGAAAGCAATCGACCATCAAATTTCAACCTCGACATTTTGCAAATATGCTTTAATGCCAGTCGTATGAGCTCCAGAAGGCCACTGGTCTGCATCCCTCTTAACACGGTGCTATTGACAGCAGCGCATGCAATTGGTGGCACAACAAAAAAACTAGAGGGTGAATCATTTGCACTGATGATCAAACCTCTGTGCTGTAACTCAGCACTTCATTGAAGCTTTCTTTGCCCTTTTTGTACATTCCCAAATTTTTGCTCACTAATTATTTAATATCGTATGATGTACACGTATTTTCCAGCCTGGTGTTGGCCTTGTGGTGAGGGTGGCTGCCTTGGGGTCCTAGGGTCCTGAGTTTGAGTCCCGTTGTTCCACTGAATTAACACCAGGGGGTTGACTCAGCCTGTCATCCTTCTGAGGTCGGCGAAATAAGTACCAGTGTACTGGTCCCGGTGTCTGCCCCGGTTAGAATAGGTGTGCCATAGCCCTGTGTGTCGTAAGAGGTGACCATCGTTGGCGTCAGGAAGGGCATCCAGCCATAAAACATTGCCTCAAGAAGGGAACCATGATTGCATGGAGCTTGCAAAAAAGCTAACTGGCTGTAAAAAAAAAAAAAAGTACACGTATTTCCCACTCATCAAGTGCCAGGATCTCGTCCACAATAATTGATTGATCATGCTTTGGTCGCACAATGTTATCTTTATTAACTTACAATATTCAAGCCGGTAGGCGACGAGGGATCCGCAATGATCGAAGCGCTGGATGCGATGCTTTTCATTCTGACTGATCCACTGACGAAGATTCATTGCCAAGACGTATTGGTTCACATACAATTGTTCCTCTGCCTGGCAAGATTTTTCCTATTGCGTATTTTGCCAACTGGCACTCCTCATGAAAAATGACGGTAAATAGACACCCTATTTTTGAAGGACAACCATTTGAAAAATAAAACCAAAATCAAAACTCGGCTCGAGTAAATTAGGGACAAATTAAGTAAAAAATAAAATGTTTCACTATTTTTGTTGACATTACCTCAGATGATGGCAAACAGAGTGGACGTCAGAAGAACACGAAACAAAAAACGCGAAGAGAGAGAGAGAAAAAATAACCATAAACAGAACAGATGTTCAGGGAAATACGAACCAGACCGTGAGTAGCGCGAGAAGACTTCCTGGTCGGTTGTTTTTAATGAACCTGGCGGTGTAGCGGACGATAACATAACGGGGGGGGGGGGGGTGTAGAAAAAATTTTTTAACGCATTTTTCAAATTCCACATAACTTGATTTATACCATATTATTAGAGATCCACAAAGACAGAAATACCGATGATTCCATTTATTTTGGATCCTTTTCACTTTGGTCAATAACGTTTGGATAGAGGAGAGATTGAAGGTGGAACGACGGTGTAGTTCCTCACAAACACTGTATACACACATTAAATGATGGTAAATAGACACCCTATTTTTGAAGGACTACCATTTCAAAAATAAAACCTGAATCAAAAAATCAGCTCGAGTAAAATTTTCTACATATCTCGAAGTGTTTAATTCCAAAGTCTCGTTTCTCCACATTCAAAACTGTAGGACAAGTATTGAAAATAGTGAACGTGCGGTTTTTCGGCCACTGCGTAGCAACGGGTGGTTGCTTAGCAACGAAACTCAAACGCGCACATTCCCAGCGTGTATGGCACCTGTCGCCAAGTTTCATTGAAATCGGTTTGCTGGTTTGTGCTGTGGAGCCTCGCGTTGCAGACACACACACACACACACACACACACACACACACACACACACACACACACACACACACACACACACACACACACACACACACACACACACACACACACACACACACACACGGAAAACCCAACAATAAGTGATATCTAGCGAATCCAACAAAACTCAATGCAACAGCAATTTATTTTTCCTTTGAAACCACACACCTCATACAAGTGAAGCACCTATCTTTCTTCACTTTATATAATTGTTCATTGTACAGGTCTGCTTTGATAAATGTCTCATCTTATCTCATCAGACCAAGTCGTGTGCATCTGCCATTAAAATGTAATTAAATGGTGTCTCTGTCCATCTGTCTGTGTGTATTTTTGACCGTGATACATTTGGTCGTTACTTATCCAATCTCAACCAACCTTGACAGGAGGGCTAAGGGTCATATGACGGAGGGTGTAGCGACTTCATTTGCCCCTCTCTCAAGGGTTTTTTTTTTTTACCATGGTCGGAATCCATCTTAAGGTGTATAGATAACTTATGACATTTTACCAAGGCCACTTCCAATAACAGAAGTAACAACACTAATGATAACTAGAGGGGGAGCACTCTGTAGAGTGCAAAACCTCCGCCGCCAATACTGCTAGGCCACTCAAGTGAACCTGATATCCTATTCATTCAATTTGACGTCAACAGTGCTCACAGAGTTATAGTTTGTAACTTTCCCTTTTACTTTTAACTTTTACATACTCAATTCATTCATCATAACTAGATTCCTTGAGACAGAAGATGATTTTACGTGGGTATATCCACCTGAAGTTCCAAAATCAGCCGCAATTATAACTTTGGCATGTTTTTTGTTGGAAATCACTTATAACATGTAGAAATGCAAAAAAAAAAAATTCTAATATTTTGTTCAAAATCCAAGTCCATCTGGATGGACGGAATCCATCTTAAGGTGTATAGATAACTTATGACATTTTACCAAGGCCACTTCCAATAACAGAAGTAACAACACTAATGATAACTGGAGGGGGAGCACTCAGGAGAGTGCAAAACCTCCACCGCCAATACTGCTGGGTCACTCAAATGAACCTTATATCTTATTCATTAAATATGATGTCAACAGTGCTGACAGAGTTATTGTTCTTTTCTCCAACTTTTTTTTTTGGGGGGGAGGGGGGTTGGAAATCACTTAAAACATGTAGAAATGCAAAAAAGAAATCGAAATTTTGTTGAAAAAAAAAGTTGCAAAAATTTTTTTTCTCCAACAATTTTTTTGGGGGGGGGGTTGGAAATCACTTAAAACATGTAGAAATGCAAAAAAAAATTTTTTTCTCTAACAATTCCTTTTTGGGGGGGGGGGACCAAGTCCAAAATCTAGTGGCATGATCCTTGGACCATACCTACCCCCCCCCCACCAAATTTTGTCGAAATCCGTCGGAGTTTTTCCGTAATACTGTTCACAAACAAACAAACAAACAAACAAACAGAAAGGGGTGAAAACAGTAACCTCCGATCTTCGATGGCGGAGGTTAATAACATTATATTAATGTGATGACAAAATAATATTAGCAGCCGACTAATAATACCCCTTCCCGTCTCCTCCCCCCCCTCCCCCCTTCCCCAAAGGGTTTTTCTTCCTTGGGCAAACTCTGTGTTAATGTGTATAAATAGCTTATCGTGGCATTTTGTGGGGGAAAGCCGACCAGAAGTTAAAAAATTATAAACCAAAAGCACGTATGATTACCTTTTTAAACAGTCGCTACTGCTGTTCAACACTAAACTTAACAAGAGGAAACCCGATGTTCTTGAGGCATATGCTTATTGCGTCCCCCACAGAATGATGGACCCGAGCCTAGATCTACTGTAATCTCTATACCCCAGAGAGGATAATAACGTGACCTTTCCTACTGCTCCTGTTAGGGTGTCCCACAAAAATGAAAGTTTTAAAATCAAGGGCTCACCATCTAAAAAGTTTCTCTATTCGAAAGTATCCTCGTCTGCAAGGTGAGTCCACAGGCACAAGGACAAAATGCAGCCTGAATCGCTGATTCACTCCACCGTACTGCGGGTCAAGGTGAGTCCACAGGCACCAGGACCAAACGCAGCCCCCCCCCCCAACCCCCTCATCTTGGCTTTCAAAGTAATTGTTTTATTTACAGTGACATCTCAGACCAGATTCTTGCTTGCCTGGCTGCTGAGTTTGGATGGGCAACCTGATCTGGGTGGAGTCTGGGTGGTATGATGTCTTCCACTTCCTAATAGTGGATTTCACCATACTCAAAGGGATATTGAGTGGCTGAAAGCTTCTTATAACCTTCTCCTGAACGGTGCTTCTCCACCACTTTATGTCTTACTTCTTTGGAAAGCTCCTTGGTCTTCATGTTTGCGGTTTGTTGACCAAGCGAGTTGCACCTTAAAACTCCTTAGATAAGTGGGAGAGCTTAATTTTTCAGTAAAACCACTGGATTACATACAGGTGAAACCTATTGCACTTGTTTTGTAACCTTTCAAAGAAATAATTTGCTACTGAAGTGATTTCTGGTTAATTTGGCAATGGGGGTTGAATACTTATGCAACTGAGAATCATCTGATTTTTCTCTGTTTATCTAACTTGTTCATATTTTATCTGCATTGTTTAGCTTTATCACTTTAGATTAGTTTGTGAAGACTCTATATATTGGGTTTCATTTGAAAGCATCATGAAATGAGCTCAGGTGGCCTCAAAATGTGAAAATTTTGGAGGGGGTAAATATTTTTGCGGTCCACTGTATACTAATTTTAATTGTGCTTGGGTGAAGGCTGTTTTAAATGTACTTTGGTGAAGTTTGTTTTGGCTGCTTGGTTGTGGAATGTCCTGTCGGGTGGCAATGACACCAACGAAGGCTGCAGCAGCGTCAAGAAATCACAACATGACATAAGAGACACCGACAGCAGCTGCAGTGGCCTTGCCATCGATAAACTCGTGATGGAAGAGGCATTGACAGTTTGTAGAATATACTGAAAGCACAGACAGTTTGCGTCAGGCAGGAAAGAGGAAAAATGTCGAAAGAGAAGGAAAGGCAAAACCAAAGAAGAAAAGGCACAATCTCCTGAGCTGTACTGAATTTCACATGGCGAAATTCATTTTAAAAACCGACTCAAACAGTAAAGGAGGAATCGAGGGTCCACTGTATGCAAACCCGAAATGGTTCAGCGACCCCATTCGCTGACTACAAAGAACCAACTTCACCCTGCTGCTTGGTGGTTGATGGAGATTCAGCTTTACTTTTTTTTTATTATACCCGGTGAGGTATTATTTGCTGAACTCCCTCTCCTCGTCGAATCTACTTGTCGGATGCTGTACTGCTGTTGTCTCGGAGATGACTTCAGAGCAGGCCTTTCCTCGCTGGCATTGGTGAGATGGCAGCTTTCCCATTCCTCCATTCTCTCCTCATCTGCATGTACCCATTTTCCTTCACAGCGTGAAGTCCCGTTTTCAACGACTCACAATTTGACCTGTGGAATCGGGTTCTTTTGCATACATCAGTGAGCCAAGGCTTCACCCTCTGAGGACTTTTTAGACATGACTGGCATATCGGCTTCATATCAACCTTTGCACAGCCTCAGGGCAAGATCCTTTTGAACGTGCTCACAGCTGACCCTTCACTTATTTATAACCTGCTGGAGTTCATTTTACAAACTGAGCAAAGATGCCACCTTGAGAGTCATAAGTTAGCTTATAGCTGCATTGAGATATGTGATGTATGTATGTATTTAATTTGGGGATTCTTCGCTAAGCCATTAAGTGTTGCTTTTAATCATTACTGTATTTTTGTTTTTAAGCTCAACAATGAGGATTAATAACTATTCCTTTAAAAGGCACATTTGTGACTATTTTCTGCTGTGCCATCCTCCGGGTAACCGGTCCACTAGCTGCGGTGCCTCGAGCTGGACACGTAACATCATGAACATGATTTGCACTTTCAGTAATTGAGTTTTTGTGGTAAGTGATAAAACATAAATTTTGTGTGTGATTTCAAAAACGGTCATATTTGGGACACCCTAGCTCCTGTAGGGAGCAGGTGTACTCGTCTATCTATAATTCCAGCAATCTGTGTCTGTCTGTCTGTCTTTGTGTCTGCGACCGCTGTTTCTCGACAACCACTGGTCCGATCTCATTGAAACTTGCCAGGTATATTGCTGGGGATCTGTGGATGTGCCTTATCAAGGTTTGATATTAATTGGACAAGTGGTTCCCAAGTTATGGCCATTTATTTACCAAACCAATGACAGGACACAGTGCTATGACGTCACGATTGACGTCATTATTTTTCTTTTTTTTTCACGTATCACAATTGATGTCACAATTCTTCTTCTTCTTAGTTTGATATGACGTCACAATTGACGCTGGGGACCTGAGTGTGTTTCCCAAGTTATGGCCATTTATGATACGGTTGGTCTGATCTAATTGAAACAATGCCCCAATCCAGTCGTCGTTTATGAGAGCGAAGGAACGAAGCTGTGCGTCATGCACGCGCAATGGAATCTAACGAAGCATGAGCTGCTCACTTGACACGCGACGCTACTCACGTGACAAGGCGTCGTGCAGCTGAAACGGATGAAGAACGAACTGCTCGCTTGGCAGGCCACGCACGTACGGCCACACACGTATGGGCACGCGAGAGCGAAGGAACGGCCTGTGTGTTTGTTTTTTCTGGCACGCGGTTTGAAAGGTTGTTTTTTTTTTTTTTTTTTTTTTCACGTACGGACACGTACGGGCCCGCGCTCGTGTAATTAAATGTAGAAGCCATAAAATTATCAAACAGCTACATGGTGAGCCTCAAAGATTGATCCAAGTGTGGATCCTGTCATCCTTTAGGCACAATCCAGGTATGACATGATTGAACTCGAAGCATTGGCGGTAGCTTGGGCCACATCTAAATGTAAGCAGTACCTCATGGGACTTTCATCATTCGATCTCATTGTGGACCATGGACCCCCTGGTGCCTATCTTCAACTTGTATGCATTGGACGCCACTGAAAACCCTCGCCTGCAGCGCATTGTCGGAAAACTGACACCGTACAACATCACCACCACCTGGCAAAGAGGTGCAGACCACACACTTCCGGGCACACTTTCACATCATCCAGTGTACGAACCACAATTTTATGAATGGAATTTTCCATTCATAAAATTGGCGCCTTTGCTATGTGACAAATCGACGGTCGTCCATCAGGAGACCCTTTTCCGGATCCCATCTTCGAGAAGTTACGGGATGTTACTTGCAACGACGTTGTCTATCTCCTTCTTGTCTAAACTGTCACTGACGGTTTCCCCTCCGACAAAGGAGCTATTGATCCTCGTGTTCAGGAATTATTCGGTATTTGCATTGATCCATCACTGGGCGGTGGCCTTGTCCTTCACGGAGCTCGCATCGTTGTGCCTGCAGCAGCCCATAGAGATGTGCTCAATCCCTTGCACGCTTCACACCAAGGAATATAATGTATGAAGATATGGTCCCATCAGCTTGTGTACTGGCCGAACATAAACGGCAACATAGTCAACATCACCAAGTTTTGTGCCAAATGCCAGGTGAGGCAACCTTCACAGCAATGGGAACCTCTGATCAGGGATCCATCACCGATGCTTGAGTTTGAGGATGAATCCGTTGATTTATTCACGCATGCTGGGCTTGATTATCTTGTGTACACTGATCGCTTGTCTGGCTGGCCTTGTGTGTACCTTACCTGTTTAACACGTGTGCCACGACACGGTTGCTCATCCACTCTTTACGTAGCTTCTTTGCAGACCTCCGTGTTCCTGTGAGATTATGCACTGATGGTGGTCCACAATTTTCTTCGCGGTAATTTACCAAATTTCTTGACCATTGAGTTCTGTCTCAAACTGCTGGAGTGGTTTAATGCTCCACGTGTTGGCAGCCATTCACCTGCCCAAATTGTATTTGGTAAACCTACGCGTACTGCTGTACCTGGTCACTGCCATGCACTTGCACCCAAGTGGCAGACAGAACAGAGAGTGTGTAATCTCACAGGAAACTGCATAAAGCTTGCCACAATTTACAAACATCAATGTGTGCGTGTGTGCTGTCTCTCAGGTGGATGTTAAACAAGCGTCCCATCTGCTAGCATTCGCTGGTGGGTGTTAACGATCCCATGGTGTTCTTCCCGAAGAGTCTGCGAGCTATCGCCGGCATCATGGCCAAATTCTAAATTCCTGCCCTAACCAGTAGAGGGCATCAGCGGCATAGCTGTGCCCTTAGCCAACAATGCTACCCCACAGCCTTGTGCTGCATACATACAAACAAAGAAGAAAATCTTCTTAAAATATAACCAGATGACTTTGAAGCCTGCATAAAAGTGACATTTCCCTAAAAGCCTC
Organism: Eptatretus burgeri; assembly: GCF_056783735.1. Lineage (NCBI taxonomy): Eukaryota > Metazoa > Chordata > Myxini > Myxiniformes > Myxinidae > Eptatretus > Eptatretus burgeri. The sequence continues at coordinate 137,029,443 of NC_140961.1, forward strand.
ATGATAGACCACTAAAATTCCTTGCTTTAAAAACACTTCATTTTGTTTGCTTCTTAGCAATGTCGATACTTTGTTTGCATCTCCTTTCCACATAATCGATGTCTTCAGGTCAGGTGGAGCATCTTGAGTCGGAACAAATTCACCTGTCGGAAGACAAGCTATTATTGATCTGGCTTCCATCGTCAGCGGAGATAGATGGCGATGGCGGCCCCGGCTGTTTGCCATTTTCGGATTGTCAATGCCATCTTGCTTATGTCGAGAGATGTTCCTGGCAGGGAGCACGTAAGGATTTACACACCTCACCATGTTCACTTTAATGGCTTTGCTTTGCTTCTGTTGACGTACCCCCTTTAAATTTGTAGTGCAACTCACTAAATTTCAAAACAAGTCATTTGAACTCAGTTGTTTTCTCGTATGTTACCAGTGCCATCTTTTAGACTTATAATTTCCTTGAGAGTCAAGTAGAGTAGCATTGAGTAAAGTTTATCAACTGACTACTGCATATGTGTTCAGTACAACTTGAATCGACATGTAAGAAAGATTACCACTCCTCAGGATCACTTCCTGATGGTACTGCATTTTTATTCACTTACTAACAAATACCACCCGTCGCTTCGCTGATGGGAATAGTAAGAGGGGGGAGGGAGAGAGGGGTTGCGGAGAAAGAGAGTAGGGGCAATGAGGAGGGGTGGGACAGCGAGGAGGGTTGGGGCAGTGAGGAGTGAGGAGAGTGAGGTGGGGTGAGTGAAGGGAAGATGGTGTGAGGTGAGGTGAGAGGAAGGGAATGCAGACGTGTGGTGGAGCATTAATTACAATTCATACTGTCTCACCAAAATGCTTCTGCAGAGAATAATGGTGAAGATGGAAACAAAATAATGTCTGAAGTCCATTTTATACCGGTCATACTGCAAATACCGCCCTGAGATAAACCCCGCACGAGCACATCCGGAGAGAGACGGACCCCGCACGGACACGTCCAGAGAGAGACGGACATCGCACGGACATGTCCAGAGAGATATGAACGCTGCACGGACACGTCGAGAGAGAGATAGAGATAGAGATACAGACAGACACACAGAGACACAGAGACACAGAGACACAGAGACACAGAGACACAGAGAGAGAGACACAGAGAGAGAGACACAGAGAGAGAGACACAGAGAGAGAGACACAGAGAGAGAGACACAGAGAGAGAGACACAGAGAGAGACAGAGAGAGACAGAGAGAGACAGAGAGAGACAGAGAGAGACAGAGAGAGACAGAGAGAGACAGAGAGAGACAGAGAGAGACAGAGAGAGACAGAGAGAGACAGAGACAGAGACACACAGAGACAGAGACAGAGACACACAGAGACAGAGACAGAGACACACAGAGACAGAGACACACAGAGACAGAGACAGAGACACACAGAGACAGAGACAGAGACACACAGAGACAGAGACAGAGACACACAGAGACAGAGACAGAGACACACAGAGACAGAGACAGAGACACACAGAGACAGAGACAGAGACACACAGAGACAGAGACAGAGACACACAGAGACAGAGACAGAGACACACAGAGACAGAGACAGAGACACACAGAGACAGACAGAGAGACAGACAGACAGAGACACAGACAGACACAGACAGACAGAGAGAGAGAGAGAGACAGACAGACACAGACAGACAGAGAGAGAGAGAGAGACAGACAGACAGAGAGAGACACAGACAGACACAGACAGACAGAGAGAGAGAGACAGAGACAGAGAGAGAGAGGCAGAGAGAGAGAGAGACGGAGAGAGAGAGACAGAGACAGAGAGAGACAGAGAGAGAGAGAGAGAGACAGAGAGAGACAGAGAGAGACAGAGAGAGACAGAGAGAGACAGAGAGAGACAGAGAGACACACAGAGACACACAGAGACACAGAGAGACAGAGACACACAGAGACACAGAGAGACAGAGAGACACAGAGAGACACAGAGACACAGAGACACAGAGAGACAGAGAGACACAGAGAGACAGAGAGACACAGAGAGAGACAGAGAGACACAGAGAGAGACAGAGAGAGACACAGAGAGAGACACAGAGAGAGACAGAGAGACACAGAGAGAGACACAGAGAGAGACACAGAGAGAGACACAGAGAGAGACACAGAGAGAGACAGAGAGACAGAGACACACAGAGAGAGACAGAGAGAGACAGAGACAGAGACACACAGAGAGAGACAGAGAGAGACAGAGACAGAGACACACAGAGAGAGACAGAGAGAGACAGAGACAGAGACACACAGAGAGAGACAGAGAGACACAGAGACAGAGACACACAGAGAGAGACAGAGAGACACAGAGAGAGACAGAGAGACACACAGAGACAGAGACACACAGAGAGAGACAGAGACACACAGAGAGAGACAGAGACACACAGAGAGAGACAGAGACACACAGAGAGAGACAGAGACACACAGAGAGAGACAGAGACACACAGAGAGAGACAGAGACACACAGAGAGAGACAGAGAGACAGAGAGACACAGAGACAGAGAGACACAGACAGACACAGACAGACAGAGAGAGAGAGAGAGACAGACAGACAGAGAGAGACAGAGAGAGACACAGACAGACACAGACAGACAGAGAGAGAGAGAGAGAGACAGACAGACAGAGAGAGACACAGACAGACACAGACAGACAGAGAGAGAGAGAGACAGACAGACAGAGAGAGACACAGACAGACACAGGCAGACAGAGAGAGAGAGAGAGAGAGACAGACAGACAGAGAGAGACACAGACAGACACAGACAGACAGAGAGAGAGAGAGAGACAGACAGACAGAGAGAGACACAGACAGACACAGACAGACAGAGAGAGAGAGAGAGACAGACAGACAGAGAGAGACACAGACAGACACAGACAGACAGAGAGAGAGAGAGAGAGAGAGAGACAGACAGACAGAGAGAGACAGAGATGGACGGACACCGCATTGTCCAAGGATGTGCCTGATAAAAGATATAATTGAATAAAGCTGTTAATTATCTTCAAAAGGTGAGTTTTCATTAACCCAAACACCCAATTTTCACTCCTGCACTTCCTTGGAGTTCCCTTGGTGTGCATGCAAAGTTTCAGGCTAGTTGGTTTCATGGTTTTGGAGTTTTGGAGGAGACACACACAGACACACTGACATTTATTATTATAGATTCATACCATTTACTCATACTTTCCTCACAAAATATATATACGAGCAAATACAACCAGTCACTTCGCTGATGGGAATATTCGGGGGGGGGGGCAGGGGAAGAGGAGGTATTGCAGTGAGAGACGAGGGAGCGGAGGGTGGAGGAAGTGAGGAGGGGTGCCAAAGCTATGAGAGGGTGGGAAGGGGTGGAGAGTGAGGAAGGTTCGGGGGAGGGGGGTAGGTTGGGAGAGTGACGTCTCACCAAACAGAGGGGATGAGGAAGTGGGAGCTAGGAAGGGGGGAGGTGGGGAGAGTGACTCTTCACCAAACGTCGCTATACACTGCGGGAGGGGGAGAAGGGTGCAACAAGGGGGGTGATTGAGAAAGAGAGAGGTGGGAGAGGGAGGGGGGTAGAAAGGGGTCGGGAGAGAGAGAGGGTAAGATTCTAGCGGACGTGCCGTCCAGTTTAACATTCATCTGAGAAATGGCACAGACAAAAAAAAAAAATTGATTTCTTCAAAGTGTCAACAGGATTATAACAGAACCGGGCAATGCCGAGCACCCCTGATAGTTATTTTTATAAAAGAGAAAAATATTGGGGATAAAAAAGGGACAGGGAGAAGTCCTTTTATCTCAGTACTTGTGTTGTATCCCTATATCTCATGAATAAGTCATTATTTAACCACATTTGTGAATTTAACTGATATTATTATTATAATAGAGTTTGCCATCTCCATTGTGTTTGTTAAAATTAAATTTCGAAAAATCGAACAACTTATCAACTCCTGATCCTTGTTGAATTTCAAAGCAAAAAAAGCAGTTCGGGCCTTCTGCTGGTGTGGTGTTGGAGTCTTGCTGCTGTACAGGATGGCCTGAAACTCGCTCTACCAATCCCCAATAAAGCATTCGTTCTTAAACTCTTTTAATACGCAGGCTTTATGCAAAAAAGTCCTGTATTTACAATAATTAATCAGTCATTGTATCTGTATGCATTCCATCATTCTCCCGAGTTAGTGGTGCTGCATACCATGGCGGAGGAAGGGAGGTAGGTGCGAGACATTTAGCAAGGGTAAAAGGACTTTCAAGACAACCTGTAGAATGTTTGGAAAAAATATTTTGAAGAACATTTACCAGTTCTTCGTTCGTATGCAGCACGAGGCTGTGGGGTAGCATCATTGGCTGATGGTGTGGCTGTGCTGCTGGTACAATGCCCACTGTTGATTAGGGTAGGAATTTGGAATTTGGCCACAGTGCCAGCAATAACTCGCCTACTCTTCATAAAGTACACCCTGGGATCTTTAACGCACACCAATGAATGCTGGCAGATGGGGTAACCGTTTAATGTCCATCCGAGAGACGGCACACACATTGATGAATCACCCTGCCTGTGAAACACCAGGATGACAGTTTATAGCTGGATTGGGATTTGGACCCAGGCTTGACAGCTTAGATAGACCAAGCATGCATACCTCTCGGTTATTCTGCCATGAAGTGGCAGATTCTGCCATGATTCATTGCTTTGTAACAACTGAAAACATTTTTTACTCATTGTAATTATTTCATTTATTTTGACTCCGGAGATGTCCCCACGGAGAACCATGCTGTAGTATCGCCATCGAAGCTTGAAGAGCACTCGCCAAGTGGCTTAACCACCCGAGCAAGCACTCCAATGAAACGGTCCACAAGAAACGGCTGACTTGGCAAGTCATTGGCGATTGCCGATCGGTCATATATACACCATGCACCCGGAGACGCTCGGAATGTCAAGCAATGTCCGAATTGGACACATCAACACTTTCTTTTAGCAGTTGGAACTCCTGCCGAAATCATTAAAGAAGTTAAAATTTTGAAATTCGGCTCAGATTAAGACAATGTATGGGTTATGGCATGTGCAGAAATGAAATAAAGCCACAAGCACTGGCGTCTCCAGGTGTCTGTAAGCATTGCAATCTTGCTCGCGATTCATCGGTATGATGATTCGGCATTCAATGATATGAATGAGGAAAGTGGGGGAAAAAAAACAAAAAAAAAACTGTCGTTAAGAAACCATTGCGGCCTGTTCTAAGTCGAGGCATTGTTGAGCAGGCCCCAAAAAATAATGCTGAATTAAGACCCCCAGCGAGGTGACCATGGTATAACCATGAGCCTTGATAAACGATGATTATATAAGGCCATTAATTATCTTTAAAAGGGGTGTTTAAATTAACCTAAACACCTAATTTTCATTCATGCACTCCCTTGGAGTTCCTTCCGTATGCATGCAAAGTTTTATGACCTTAAGGTTTCATGGTTTTGGAGTTATGGTAAATAATTACTGGTAAATCTGACATGATGGCTACGCGGTACACACACTCGCCTCGAAGCCGTCTAGCCTGGGTTCAAATCCTGACCCGGCTATAAACTGTTATCCTGGTGTTTCACAGGCAGGGTGATTCATCAATGTGTGTGCCGTCCCTCGGATGGACATTAAACGGTTATCCCATCAGCCAGCATTCTTTGGTGTGCGTTAAAGATCCCACGGTGTACTTTGCAAAGAGTGGGAAAGTTATTTCTGGCACTGTGACAAAATTCTAAATTCCTCACCGGATTAGCGGTACCTCACACATACCTCCCTTCCCCTCTGCCTTCCCCCGCCATGGTATGCAGCACCACTGACTCGGGAGAATGATGGAGTGCACGAAGATACGATGACTGATTATTATTAATTATTGTAAATACAGGACTGTACTGCATGAAGCCCGCGTATTAAAGGAGGAAAGACCGAATGCTTTACTGTGGATTTACTGTTTTGAAATTCGAGAAGGTTCAGTAGTTGATAAATTATTCGATTTTTCGAAAAGTGATTTTTAACAAATATAATGGAGATGCAAACTCTATTATAATAATATCAGTTAAATTCACAATTGTGGTTAAATAATGACTGTTCCTCATGAGATATAGGGATATAACACGAGTACTAAGTTAAAATGGCTTCTCCCTGTCCCATTTTAACCCCAATTTTTTTCTCTTTAATTAAAAAAAAACAGCCATCAGGGGTTCCCGGCATTTCCCTGGTTCTGTTCTAATCCTTTTGGCATTTTGAAGAAACCAATTTTTTTTTTCCTATTATTTTTTTGTGGGTGCATAAAACACTTATCTTTATCCATGGAGGAATGGGGTCAGGGATCGTTTAACATTACCTTTCACATCACGACAAAGGCTTAGGCACTCTTGAGCGATTTTATAAAAATACAACTCTTCTCTTTTTTTCAAAAGTTTTTTTTCTTGCCTATAACACTCCCTGGCACTCACTGATGAACTTCTGGAAGTTTGACGAAGACCCGTTCGGCCATCTCTGTGAAAATGTCGACACGCAGACAGACAGACAGACAGACAGACAGACGGCTCTCTTGTAGTATCAAATGTAGATGAAAAGCTGTCCAATAAGAAGTGAAATAATTAATATTGAAAGCGATACGTTTCCTCCTGTCAATGATTAATTTGTTTACTCAACATATTGGAAGTGACTCAAACCTGTACTGGTCAGTTTAATTGGAACAGCTGAAATGACCAACTTTTGATGACGCGAAGTCGGAAATTTCTTGATGTTCTCTCTTTGTACCTTAGGGCAAGATGACGAATCACAATTCACACCGGCTTCAATGTCCATCAAAACCTGCGGAAACTTGTCTCGAATTGTGACCGGAACATTCCGCTATCGGTGTGTGTGCTCTTTAACTGCGGAGCTACGCAAAGCCAATGCACTCATCTCCTCTTTCAAGTCCCCGCTCTTTCGCATCTTGCTGAATCCAGAAGTTTCGGACTTCCACCCACCATCCAATGGAAAGGAGCTTTCCCCACCCATCTCCCTGCATGTAAGATCTACATGGTGAACGTTATGATGCTTGTTTGATCATCAGAGTTGAGGCTAGCAAAGCATTGGGGGGGAGGTGGTTGTGAGAGGCTGAGAGAAGGTTTCCCAGGAAGGAGGGTAATGGTGTGTGTCGTAAAGAGATTTAATGAAAATAATTGTTCTTCCATGAGCCGGAAGAGACTACTTTAAAAATATAGGAAAACTGAAGATATGACATTAGATGTGCTGAGAGAATGGGTTGGCATCAAATGCTTATTATCTCTACCAACGAAGGTGAAGGAGGTTATGTTTTCACCTCCTCTATGTTTGTTTGTGTACAGGATGTCTCAAAAAGTTGGGGGCGGATCCGGATTAAATTTTGTGGACAGTTTTGGTGTGTGACAAGGGCGAACTGATTAGATTTTGGTGAAGATCCGGATCCGGAATCCGACTACTAGAATTTTTTAAGTGATTCTTCACCATTGAGAGATCGGGTTAAAAACGATATAGTACTGTATCGCATGATATTTCAAAAATGTATTGGACCAGATATGTTCTCATGGATCAGGCATTACGTGGCGGAAGTATGCGCTCTACTGAGTGCCCTTGTAATTATTTTTGAGAAAGTGTTTGAAGGTGGTTTTGAGGAAAGGCTGTGTTCATTCGTTCTTTTATTTATTTCAGGATCGAAGGTTCGTAGTAGACTTGCGTCACACACATCTCACACACATGAACATACAGATGAATGCATGAGACAACACAAACAGCCACTGAGCTTGGGGGAAGTGCCGTCACCTGCTGGGACATTCTGGGTACCAGCGATGTCACAACAATGGCGTCGCATTTTTCACCACACTCATTGGGGCATTTCCTCCTCTCCATGGATGCCAACCTATGGGGATTGTCCATACTCTTATCCTTTTTAAATGCTAAATGTTAAGCAAGGAAGCGACACGTACCATTTTTTTTAATTTTATTTAAAGTCTTTGGTTTGACTCGGATGGGGTTTGAACCACCATCATCACCGACCTCCCAGACTCAGAGCAGATGCTCTAACCATTATACCACTGAGTCTGGGAACAGAGGGATAATGCAGAGTCTGTGTTTATACCTGAAAAGATAAATGTCCATTAAGTTCTTGGATATGTATGGAAAGGTAGCACTCAGATGTTTGTGGGGACCATTCCACCACAGAATGACTTTCAGGGACATTTGTTTGCACAATTTACAGGGTGTACTGGGATGTTTAGAGTACTCTGTAGTGGAAGTGGAGGATTTGGTGGATATTGCTGCACAAGCTTCTTGGGTTCATAATGGAGTAGTCATTGATCTCAATGTTTTCTCTGACTTCATAATGCTACATATATGACTTTTTGCTGATGTTTGATACTAAGATTGGCGTACATGAAAGTCTGACAATAGTTAAAAGTGAGGATTTTGTTATTCTCATTATTATTATTTGTGTTATTAGGGTACCCTGTGAGTACAGGGTACCCTATTGTTTTTCTTCTGTTTATTATTATTACGCATTATTATTATTAGGGTATCCAGTCAAATGGACTGGATAACCTATTGTTTTTCTTCTGTTTATTATTAGGGTACCCTGTGAGTACAGGGTACCCTATTGTTTTTCTTATGTTTATTATTAGGGTACCCTGTCAGTACAGGGTACCCTATTGTTTTTCTTATGTTTATTATTATTATTATTATTTTTCTTTTTCCGCCGGCATTTTGCACCCTTTTTCGCTTTAAAAACCATTTTCTCTGGGACACTAAGTCCGATCGAGACAAAATTTTCACCACAGTATGTATCTTTTTTGATAGCACAATCACGTTATAATTATGACGTCATTGGTCACGTGGTACGGGCGCCATCTTGAAAAAAACGATAAACTTTGGACCTCTGTATCTCAGAAACCGTGCAATGGAAAAATTTTTCGCTCGATACGTTTTACTAAGCTCCCTATGGGGAACACGTGTGATTTTTCATGACGTCATAGGTGAAGCGATATACCGGTGAAAATTCGTCAAGTAGAACGCCACATGGGAAAAATCTGAAAAATTCTGAGCATCATCTACGCCAAAAATCACTGACGAAAATGTTTTTCTTGACGTCATCGATGACGTAATTCGGCCGCCATCTTGTTTTTTAGTGTTTTTTTTAAAAAATCTTCTTCTCCAGAACGGCTATGCAGATTGAGGCGAAACTTTACACGCACATTCCCCCTGAGGTCCTCTTTCAAGTTTGTTAATTTGTTGTTGATACGTCACATGGTTTGGCGGCCATCTTGAAAAAACCCTAAAACCTTCAAACATCTTCTTCTCCAGAAGCGCTGGTCCAATGAAGGCGAGATTTTAGAACTATATTCGTGACATGTATGCGATGCAAGTTTGTTAATTTCGAAGTGATAGGTCACATGGTTTGGCCGCCATGTTGGATTTAAGAAAAATATTAAATAATGTTTTCTCTGGAATTTCATAAGCCATTTAAGCGAAAATTTGCAAGTGCCTTCCTCCCTCAAGTGTGCATACATGGTAAAAAATTTTTACCTCAGAAGTCACATGGTTTGGCGGCCATCTTGGATAGAAAAATAGACCTTATCCGATTTTCACGAAACTTCACACACTTGTTCGGGTCGACGATGGAAAGCAGATTTTAAATTTCTGATGTCATAGATCACAAGGTTCGGCAGCCATCTTGGATTGAAAATGAATAAATTTTAAAAATCTTCTTCTCCAGAAGGGCAAGACAGATTAAGACGAAACTTCACAGATATATTCCCCATGAGATCCTTTCTCAAGTTTGTTAATTTCTTCTTGATCGGTCACATGGTTTGGCGGCCATCTTGAAAAAACCCGAAAACCTTCAAACATCTTCTTCTCCAGAAGCGCTGGTCCACTGAAGGGGAGATTTCAGAATTATATTCGGGAGAGGAAGGCGATATAAGTTTGTTAATTTCGAATTGATAAGTCACATGGTTTGGCCGCCATCTTGAATTTAAGAAAAATATTAAATAATGTTTTCTCTGGAACCGCTTAACCTAACGAATCAAAAATTTGCAATTATCATCTACCATTGTGTAAGCACGCATGGTAAAAATTATGACGTCACAGGTCACATGGTTTGGCGGCCATCTTGGATAGAAAAACGCACCTTTACCGATTAACACGAAACTTCACAGGCGTGTTCCAATGCCCAGTTGGAAGCAGAATATAAATTTGTGATGTCATAGGTCACATGGTTCGTCAGCCATCTTGGATTGAAAAATAATATCTTAAAACGTCTTTTTCTCTGAAACGACTGAATAGATCCAGGCGAAACTCCACCACTATGACCGCCTCTCCATGACGAATAAAAAGTTCTCACCCCCTTTTGAGGTACGACGCAACGTTTGGCAGCCATAGTGGATTGAAGGAAAAATATTAATTAATGTTTACTCTGGAACTACTGCATCAATAAATGTGAAACATCACCTTTATGGTGGAACAGTCATGCGGAATGAGGGTTTGAAATTTCAACGGGATCGGACCCAGGGTTTGGCAGCCATGTTGGTTTTAAGAAAAATATTAAATAATGTTTTCTTTGGAACTGCTTAACCTTGCGAAGCGAAAATTTGCACTTATCGTCTTTGATCGTGTTTGCACATGTGGTGAAAATTATGACATCACAAGTCACATGGTTTGGCCGCCATCTTGGATTGAAGGATAAATATTAATTCATGTTTACTCTGGAACCACTACTTCTATATATGCGAAACTTCATATTTATAATTTAGGCTACATGTGAAACAAAAGTTAAAAATTTCAACCTGATCGGTCGTGTGGTTTGGCAGCCAGAATTATTTAATTATTTGAATCTGGAAGCCAGTAACAACGAAATTGAATGCTTTGTGCTGCCCGGTTCGTAACTCGTCTGTTCCGCTCCCTCTCGAAGCAGGCCTGTGTTTGTATCACTATTAAATAATGTTTTCTCTGGCAACGCTTATCCTTTCAATGCGAAAATTGCGACTATGATTTAAGTCTCACGTTGAGTCAAAGGCGGACGAGGACTGGGTACCCGGTCATCACTGCCAGCAGTTATAAAGTGGCAGTTCTAGTTTATTAGGGTACCCTGTGAGTACAGGGTACCCTATTGTTTTTCTTATGTTTATTATTTATTATTATTATTATTTTTCCGCCGGCATTTTGCGGCCTGTTTTCACTTTAAAAATCATTTTCTCAGGAACGCAAAGTCCGATCGACACGAAATTTTCACCGTAGTATGTATCTTTTTTGATAGCACAATCACGTTATAATTATGACGTCATTGGTCACGTGGTGCGGGCGCCATCTTGAAAAAAACGATAAACTTTGGACCTCTGTATCTCTGAAATCTTCCAGGGTAAAAATTTTTTCGCTTCATACATTTTAACAAGCTCCCTCTCGGGAACACGTGTGATTTTTCGTGACGTCATCGGTGAAGAGGTATCCCGGTGAAAATTCGTCAAGTAGAACGCCACATGGGAAAAATTTGAAATTTCTTGAGCGTCATCTACACCAAAATTCATCGTAGAAAAAATTTTTTTTGACGTCATCGGTGACGTAATTCGGCCGCCATCTTGTTTTGAAAATTTTTTTTTTTAAAATCTTCTTCTCCAGAACGGCTGTGCAGATTGAGGCGAAACTTCACAGGTATATTCCCCCTGAGGTCCTCTTTCAAGTTTGTTAATTTGTTGTTGATACGTCACATGGTTTGGCGGCCATCTTGAAAAAACCTTAAAACCTTCAAACATCTTCTTCTCCAGTAGCGCTGGTCCAATGAAGGCGAGATTTCAGAATTATATTTGTGACATGGATGCGATGCAAGTTTGTTAATTTCGAAGTGATAGGTCACATGGTTTGGCCGCCATGTTGGATTTAAGAAAAATATTAAATAATGTTTTCTCTGGTATTTCATAAGCCATCGAAGCGAAAATTTGCAAGTGCCTTCCTCCCTCAAGTCTGTATACATGGTAAAAAATTTTTACCTCAGAAGTCACATGGTTTGGCGGCCATCTTGGATAGAAAAATAGACCTTATCCGATTTACACGAAACTTCACACACTTGTTCGGGTCGACGATGGAAAGCAGAATTTAAATTTATGATATCATAGGTCACAAGGTTCGGCAGCCATCTTGGATTGAAACTGAATAAATTTTAAAAATCTTCTTCTCCAGAAGGGCAAGACAGATGAAGACGAAACTTCACACATATATTCCCTATGAGGTCCTTTCTCAAGTTTGTTAATTTGTTCTTGATCGGTCACATGGTTCGGCGGCCATCTTGAAAAAACCCTAAAACCTTCAAACATCTTCTTCTCCAGAAGCGCTGGTCGGATGAAGGGGAGATTTCAGAACTATATTCGGGACACGTAGGCGATATAAGTTTGTTAATTTCGAATTGATACGTTAGACGGTTTGGCCGCCATCTTGGATTTAAGTAAAATATTAAATAATGTTTTCTCTGGAACCGCTGAACCAAACAAATCGAAAATTTGTAATTATCATCTACCATCGTGTATGCAAGCATGGTAAAAATTATGACATCACACGTCACATGGTTTAGCGGCCATCTTGGATAGAAAAACGCACCTTTACCGATTAACACGAAACTTTACAAACCTGTTCCAATACCCAGTTGGAAGCAGAATATAAATTTCTGATGTCATAGGTCACATGCTTCGTCAGCCATCTTGGATTGAAAATGAATAAATTTTAAAAATCTTCTTCTCCAGAAAGGCAAGACAGATTAAGCCGAAACTTCACACATATATTCCCCATGAGGTCCTTTCTCAAGTTTGTTAATTTGTTCTTGATTGGTCACATGGTTTGGCGGCCATCTTGAATTTACCTGAAAACCTTCAAACATCTTCTTCTCCAGAACACCTGATCTGATCAAGGGGAAACTTCACACCCCTATTGCACATGAGTAGGGAATACAAGTTTGTTAATTTCTAATTGATAGGTCACATGGTTTGGCAGCCATATTGAATTTAAGAAAAATATTAAATAATGTTTTCTCTGGAACTGCTTAACCTATCGAAGCGAAAATTTGCGTCTGTCATCCTCCATGATATCTGCATACATGGTAAAAATTATGAGGTCACAAGTCACATGGTTTGGCCGCCATCTTAGATTGAAGGATAAATATTAATTCATGTTTACTCTGGAACCACTACTTCTATATATGCGAAACTTTATATTTATAATTTAGGCTACATGTGAAACAAAAGTTTAAAATTTCAACCTGATCGGCCGTGTGGTTTCGCAGCCAGAATTATTTAATTATTTGAATCTGGTCGCCAGTAATAAGGAAATTGAACGCTTTGTGCTGCCCGGTTCGTAACTCGTCTGTTCCGCGCCGTCTCGAAGCAGGCCTGTGTTTGTATCACCATTAAATAATGTTTTCTCTGGCACCGCTTATCCGATAAATGCGAAACTTTGCGACTATGATTTAAGTCTCACGTTGTGTCAGTTGTGTCAAAGGCGGACGGACTGGGTACCCGGTCATCACTGCCAGCAGTTATAAAGTGGCAGTTCTAGTTATTATTATTATTTTTCCGCCGGCATTTTGCGCCCTGTTTTCACTTTAAAAATCATTTTCTCAGGAACGCAAAGTCCGATCGACACGAAATTTTCACCGTAGTATGTATCTTTTTTGATAGCACAATCACGTTATAATTATGACGTCATTGGTCACGTGGTGCGGGCGCCATCTTGAAAAAAACGATAAACTTTGGACCTCTGTATCTCTGAAATCTTCCAGGGTAAAAATTTTTTCGCTTCATACATTTTAACAAGCTCCCTCTCGGGAACACGTGTGATTTTTCGTGACGTCATCGGTGAAGAGGTATCCCGGTGAAAATTCGTCAAGTAGAACGCCACATGGGAAAAATTTGAAATTTCTTGAGCGTTATCTACACCAAAATTCATCGTAGAAAAAAATTTTTTTGACGTCATCGGTGACGTAATTCGGCCGCCATCTTGTTTTGAAATTTTTTTTTTTTTAAATCTTCTTCTCCAGAACGGCTGTGCAGATTGAGGCGAAACTTCACAGGTATATTCCCCCTGAGGTCCTCTTTCAAGTTTGTTAATTTGTTGTTGATACGTCACATGGTTTGGCGGCCATCTTGAAAAAACCTTAAAACCTTCAAACATCTTCTTCTCCAGAAGCGCTGGTCCAATGAAGGCGAGATTTCAGAATTATATTTGTGACATGGATGCGATGCAAGTTTGTTAATTTCGAAGTGATAGGTCACATGGTTTGGCCGCCATGTTGGATTTAAGAAAAATATTAAATAATGTTTTCTCTGGTATTTCATAAGCCATCGAAGCGAAAATTTGCAAGTGCCTTCCTCCCTCAAGTCTGCATACATGGTAAAAAAATTTTACCTCAGAAGTCACATGGTTTGGCGGCCATCTTGGATAGAAAAATAGACTTTATCCGATTTACACGAAACTTCACACACTTGTTCGGGTCGACGATGGAAAGCAGAATTTAAATTTATGATATCATAGGTCACAAGGTTCGGCAGCCATCTTGGATTGAAAATGAATAAATTTTAAAAATCTTCTTCTCCAGAAGGGCAAGACAGATGAAGACGAAACTTCACACATATATTCCCCATGAGGTCCTTTCTGAAGTTTGTTAATTTGTTCTTGATCGGTCACATGGTTCGGCGGCCATCTTGAAAAAACCCTAAAACCTTCAAACATCTTCTTCTCCAGAAGCGCTGGTCGGATGAAGGGGAGATTTCAGAACTATATTCGGGACACGTAGGCGATATAAGTTTGTTAATTTCGAATTGATACGTTAGACGGTTTGGCCGCCATCTTGGATTTAAGTAAAATATTAAATAATGTTTTCTCTGGAACCGCTGAACCAAACAAATCGAAAATTTGTAATTATCATCTACCATCGTGTATGCACGCATGGTAAAAATTATGACATCACACGTCACATGGTTTAGCGGCCATCTTGGATAGAAAAACGCACCTTTACCGATTAACACGAAACTTTACAAACCTGTTCCAATACCCAGTTGGAAGCAGAATATAAATTTCTGATGTCATAGGTCACATGCTTCGTCAGCCATCTTGGATTGAAAATGAATAAATTTTAAAAATCTTCTTCTCCAGAAAGGCAAGACAGATTAAGCCGAAACTTCACACATATATTCCCCATGAGGTCCTTTCTCAAGTTTGTTAATTTGTTCTTGATTGGTCACATGGTTTGGCGGCCATCTTGAATTTACCTGAAAACCTTCAAACATCTTCTTCTCCAGAACACCTGATCTGATCAAGGGGAAACTTCACACCCCTATTGCACATGAGTAGGGAATACAAGTTTGTTAATTTCTAATTGATAGGTCACATGGTTTGGCAGCCATATTGAATTTAAGAAAAATATTAAATAATGTTTTCTCTGGAACTGCTTAACCTATCGAAGCGAAAATTTGCGTCTGTCATCCTCCATGATATCTGCATACATGGTAAAAATTATGAGGTCACAAGTCACATGGTTTGGCCGCCATCTTAGATTGAAGGATAAATATTAATTCATGTTTACTCTGGAACCACTACTTCTATATATGCGAAACTTCATATTTATAATTTAGGCTACATGTGAAACAAAAGTTTAAAATTTCAACCTGATCGGCCGTGTGGTTTAGCAGCCAGAATTATTTAATTATTTGAATCTGGTCGCCAGTAATAAGGAAATTGAACGCTTTGTGCTGCCCGGTTCGTAACTCGTCTGTTCCGCGCCGTCTCGAAGCAGGCCTGTGTTTGTATCACCATTAAATAATGTTTTCTCTGGCACCGCTTATCCGATAAATGCGAAACTTTGCGACTATGATTTAAGTCTCACGTTGTGTCAGTTGTGTCAAAGGCGGACGGACTGGGTACCCGGTCATCACTGCCAGCAGTTATAAAGTGGCAGTTCTAGTTATTAGGGTACCCTGTGAGTACAGGGTACCCTATTGTTTTTCTTCTGTTTATTATTACGCATTATTATTATTATTATTCTTCCGCCGTAAATTTGCAAAATTTCCAAATTTTTTCGCTTTAAATGCCATTTTCTCAGAAATGGTAAGACCAATCGACACAAAATTTTCACCAAATATGTATCTTTTTTGATAGCATACATAATTGATAATTATGACGTCATAGGTCACGTGATACGGGCGCCATCTTGAAAAAACAGATCAACTTTGGACCTCTGTATCTCGGAAACCTTCTAGTGTAAAAAAATTTCGCTTGATACATTTGAACAAGCTCCCTCTCGGGTATACGTGTGATTTTTCGTGACGTCATCAGTGAAGAGGTATCCCAGTAAAAATTCGTCAAGTAGAACGCCACATGGCAAAAATTTGAAATTTCTTGAGCATCATCTACACAAAAATTCATCGTAGAAAAAAAATATTTTGACGTCATCGGTGACGTAATTCGGCCGCCATCTTGTTTTTTTTGTGTTTTTTTTTTTAAATCTTCTTCTCCAGAACGGCTGTGCAGATTGAGGCGAAACTTTACAGGCACATTCCCCCTGAGGTCCTCTTTCAAGTTTGTTAATTTGTTGTTGATACGTCACATGGTTTGGCGGCCATCTTGAAAAAACCTTAAAACCTTCAAACATCTTCTCCAGAAGCGCTGGTCCAATGAAGGCGAGATTTCAGAACTATATTCGTGACATGTATGCGATGCAAGTTTGTTAATTTCAAAGTGATAGGTCACATGGTTTGGCCGCCATGTTGGATTTAAGAAAAATATTAAATAATGTTTTCTCTGGTATTTCATAAGCCATCAAAGCGAAAATTTGCAAGTGCCTTCCTCCCTCAAGTCTGCATACATGGTAAAAAAATTTTTACCTCAGAAGTCACATGGTTTGGCGGCCATCTTGGATAGAAAAATAGACTTTATCCGATTTACACGAAACTTCACACACTTGTTCGGGTCGACGATGGAAAGCAGAATTTAAATTTATGATATCATAGGTCACAAGGTTCGGCAGCCATCTTGGATTGAAAATGAATAAATTTTAAAAATCTTCTTCTCCAGAAGGGCAAGACAGATGAAGACGAAACTTCACACATATATTCCCCATGAGGTCCTTTCTCAAGTTTGTTAATTTGTTCTTGATCGGTCACATGGTTCGGCGGCCATCTTGAAAAAACCCTAAAACCTTCAAACATCTTCTTCTCCAGAAGCGCTGGTCGGATGAAGGGGAGATTTCAGAAATATATTCGGGACACGTAGGCGATATAAGTTTGTTAATTTCGAATTGATACGTTAGACGGTTTGGCCGCCATCTTGGATTTAAGAAAAATATTAAATAATGTTTTCTCTGGAACCGCTGAACCAAACGAATCGAAAATTTCTAATTATCATCTACCATCGTGTATGCACGCATGGTAAAAATTATGACATCACACGTCACATGGTTTGGCGGCCATCTTGGATAGAAAAACGCACCTTTACCGATTAACACGAAACTTTACAAAGCTGTTCCAATACCCAGTTGGAAGCAGAATATAAATTTCTGATGTCATAGGTCACATGGTTCGTCAGCCATCTTGGATTGAAAATGAATAAATTTTAAAAATCTTCTTCTCCAGAAAGGCAAGACAGATTAAGCCGAAACTTCACACATATATTCCCCATGAGGTCCTTTCTCAAGTTTGTTAATTTGTTCTTAATTGGTCACATGGTTTGGCGGCCATCTTTAATATACCTGAAAACCTTCAAACATCTTCTTCAACAGAACACCTGATCTGATCAAGGGGAAACTTCACACCCCTATTGCACATGAGTAGGGAATACAAGTTTGTTAATTTCTAATTGATAGGTCACATGGTTTGGCAGCCATGTTGAATTTAAGAAAAATATTAAATAATGTTTTCTCTGGAACTGCTTAACCTATCGAAGCGAAAATTTGCGTCTGTCATCCTCCATTATATCTGCATACATGGTAAAAATTATGAGGTCACAAGTCACATGGTTTGGCCGCCATCTTAGATTGAAGGATAAATATTAATTCATGTTTACTCTGGAACCACTACTTCTATATATGCGAAACTTCATATTTATAATTTAGGCTACATGTGAAACAAAAGTTTAAAATTTCAACCTGATCGGCCACGTGGTTTGGCAGCCAGAATTATTTAATTATTTGAATCTGGTCGCCAGTAATAAGGAAATTGAACGCTTTATGCTGCCCGGTTCGTAACTCGTCTGTTCCGCGCCGTCTCGAAGCAGGCCTGTGTTTGTATCACCATTAACTAATGTTTTCTCTGGCACCGCTTATCCGATAAATGCGAAACTTTGCGACTATGATTTAAGTCTCACGTTGTGTCAGTTGTGTCAAAGGCGGACGGACTGGGTACCCGGTCATCACTGCCAGCAGTTATAAAGTGGCAGTTCTAGTTATTATTATTTTTCTTCCGCCGTAAATTTGCAAAATTTCCAATTTTTTTCGCTTTAAATGCCATTTTCTCAGAAATGGTAAGACCAATCGACACAAAATTTTCACCAAATATGTATCTTTTTTGATAGCATACATAATTGATAATTATGACGTCATAGGTCACGTGGTACGGGCGCCATCTTGAAAAAACAGAAAAACTTTGGAGCTCTGTATCTCTGAAATCTTCTAGGGTAAAAAAAATTTCGCTTCATACATTTTAACAAGCTCCCTCTCGTGAATACGTGTGATTTTTCGTGACGTCATCGGTGAAGAGGTATCCCAGTGAAAATTCATCAAGTGGAACGCCACATGGCAAAAATTTGAAATTTCTTGAGCGTCATCTACACAAAAATTCATCGTAGAAAAAAAATATTTTGTCGTCATCGGTGACGTAATTCGGCCGCCATGTTGTTTTGAAAATTTTTTTTTTTTAAATCTTCTTCTCCAGAAGGGCTGGACAGATTAAGGCGAAACTTTACAGGCACATTCCCCCTGAGGTCCTCTTTCAAGTTTGTTAATTTGTTGTTGATACGTCACATGGTTTGGCGGCCATCTTGAAAAAACCCTAAAACCTTCAAACATCTTCTTCTCCAGAAGCGCTGGTCCAATGAAGGCGAGATTTCAGAACTATATTCGGGACATATATGCGATGCAAGTTTGTTAATTTCGATGTGATAGGTCACATGGTTTGGCCGCCATGTTGGATTTAAGAAAAATATTAAATAATGTTTTCTCTGGAATTTCATAAGCCATCAAAGCGAAAATTTGCAAGTGCCTTCCTCCCTCAAGTCTGCATACATGGTAAAAAATTTTTACCTCAGAAGTCACATGGTTTGGCGGCCATCTTGGATAGAAAAATAGACCTTATCCGATTTACACGAAACTTCATACACTTGTTCGGGTCGACGATGGAAAGCAGAATTTAAATTTATGATATCATAGGTCACAAGGTTCGGCAGCCATCTTGGATTGAAAATGAATAAATTTTAAAAATCTTCTTCTCCAGAAGGGCAAGACAGATGAAGACGAAACTTCACACATATATTCCCCATGAGGTCCTTTCTCAAGTTTGTTAATTTGTTCTTGATCGGTCACATGGTTCGGCGGCCATCTTGAAAAAACCCTAAAACCTTCAAACATCTTCTTCTCCAGAAGCGCTGGTCGGATGAAGGGGAGATTTCAGAACTATATTCGGGACACGTAGCCGATATAAGTTTGTTAATTTCGAATTGATACGTTAGACGGTTTGGCCGCCATCTTGGATTTAAGAAAAATATTAAATAATGTTTTCTCTGGAACCGCTGAACCAAACGAATCGAAAATTTCTAATTATCATCTACCATCGTGTATGCACGCATGGTAAAAATTATGACATCACACGTTACATGGTTTGGCGGCCATCTTGGATAGAAAAACGCACCTTTACCGATTAACACGAAACTTTACAAACGTGTTCCAATACCCAGTTGGAAGCAGAATATAAATTTCTGATGTCATAGGTCACATGGTTCGTCAGCCATCTTGGATTGAAAATGAATAAATTTTAAAAATCTTCTTCTCCAGAAAGGCAAGACAGATTAAGCCGAATCTTCACACATATATTCCCCATGAGGTCCTTTCTCAAGTTTGTTAATTTGTTCTTGATTGGTCACATGGTTTGGCAGCCATCTTGAATTTACCTTAAAACCTTCAAACATCTTCTTCTCCAGAACACCTGATCTGATCAAGGGGAAACTTCACACCCCTATTGCACATGAGTAGGGAATACAAGTTTGGTAATTTCTAATTGATAGGTCACATGGTTTGGCAGCCATGTTGAATTTAAGAAAAATAGTAAATAATGTTTTCTCTGGAACTGCTTAACCTATCGAAGCGAAAATTTGCGTCTGTCATCCTCCATGATATCTGCATACATGGTAAAAATTATGAGGTCACAAGTCACATGGTTTGGCCGCCATCTTAGATTGAAGGATAAATATTAATTCATGTTTACTCTGGAACCACTACTTCTCTATATGCGAAACTTCATATTTATAATTTAGGCTACATGGGAAACAAAAGTTTAAAATTTCAACCTGATCGGCCGTGTGGTTTGGCAGCCAGAATTATTTAATTATTTGAATCTGGTCGCCAGTAATAAGGAAATTGAACGCTTTGTGCTGCCCGGTTCGTAACTCGTCTGTTCCGCGCCGTCTCGAAGCAGGCCTGTGTTTGTATCACCATTAAATAATGTTTTCTCTGGCACCGCTTATCCGATAAATGCGAAACTTTGCGACTATGATTTAAGTCTCACGTTGTGTCAGTTGTGTCAAAGGCGGACGGACTGGGTACCCGGTCATCACTGCCAGCAGTTATAAAGTGGCAGTTCTAGTTTTTATTATTATTCTTATCATTTATTACCTCTGCCACCAAAGGTGGAAGGAGGTTATGTTTTCACCCCTGTCTGTTTGTTTTTCTGTCTGCCTTTTTTTTTTTTCCTGTGAGCAAGATTTCTCAAAAAGTTAAGGACGGATTCAGACAAAACTTGGTGGACAGGGTGTGTGTGGGCCAAGGACGAATTGTTTAGATTTTGGTGAAGATCTGAATCCGGATCCAGTTACGGCACCCAGTCGAGCGCGTGCCTCCGCCAGGCTGAACAGTTTGCATTTTGTATCCCTTTGAAAGGCCAGATCTGCATCCGGTCCTGAACCAAAATCTAATCGACTTGTTCTCATCACCTACCCAACTCCTCCACCAAGTTTTGTCAGAACTCGTCCACAACTTTTTGAAATACCGTGCTATATATCGATTTTGGCCCCGTCTCTCAATGGTGAGGAATCGCTGAAAAAATTATCTCATCCAGATCAAGCATGCAAACAGACAGACAGAAAGGGGGTGAAAACATAACCTCCTTCACCATCGGTGGTGGAGGCCATTAAGTAAATCTCGTATCCTAATCCGGATTCGGATCTTCAGCAAAATCGAATCAATTCGTCCTTGTCACACACCCAACCTATCCATCAAGTTTTGTCAAAACCCATTCAATACTTTTTGATACATCCTGCTCAGAGACAGGAGAAAGCATAACCTCCGTCCATCTTCGGTGACGAGGTAAATAAGAGGTCGACTTAATTTTGAGGTGGATGGTCGAGGCGAGACTTTTGGATGGATAACTATTGTTGTGGACACACCCCAGGAGCAGTTCAATGAGAGCCAGAGCAAAGCCATCCAGTCTGCTTTCACGATGATCGTCCCGCAGCCTCGCGTGCCAAAAATCTGTTTGCTCGAAGGACCACCAGGCACCGGAAAGTCGAAAACTATCGTCGGTCTTTTGCAGACACTTCTGTCTGCTGTAAGTTTCGCTCATTCCATTTTGTTTATTTAACCATATGTATATTTATTGGTATATGTTGACCCTCCACATGAAGACAATGTTTTTACTTTTGACTTTTCATTTGTTAAATCTTTGTTCTGAAATTGTCAACACAACTTCGCATTTTAATTTTTTTTTTATTTCAAGAAATGTCTTTGTTCTACATTTGCTGTTTAAAATACTTGTGTTCAGCAAAATATCCAATCATTTATTCCCCTCCTTCCCCACCCCCATTACATTTCTTGTGTACATATTGACTGTCCACAGGTGAATAATGGGCTTGAAAGAGGCATATTGATGCCAGGAGCAGCTGGTATTAATAATGAAAGACTCGAACGACGTGTGCTAATTTGCGCCCCATCCAATGGAGCTGTGGATGAGCTCATGATGAAGATCATTGTGACATTTAAAGCGCAAGTTCGGCAGAAAAACAGCCCCAAGGGTATGATGTAAAGGAGCTGAGCATAAGGGGAAGGGTTTGAACAATTGATTGAAGACTTGATCTTAAATGTGGACTAACCTGACATCAGGACTCGAAACCGATATTGATAAAAGCCAATGAAAACGCATCTGACCTTGACACATTGGATTGTATGTGGCTCGTCGTCACAACCTGTGCAGATGTCTATGTGGCTGAGTTAATAGAAGCCTGTAAAGGCGATACCTCCCCGACCCTCACCTTTGTGCATCATAATTTCTGCTGATGATGCACTGCTTGATGTTTTGTTGGTTTTTGAGTGCAAGGATGGTGTATATCAATTAAAAAAAAAAATTGTCACCGATCTACACGAAATACCCCTTCATGACAAAGTGAAAACTTCTTTTTAGAAATCGTTTGTTTTCTTTTCACAAAATCTTTTGGCATTTACCTTGAATATGACACCGATATACCGTTCTTCTTGCTTCAGGAAACTGTGGAGACATCAATATAGTGCGCTTGGGCTCCGACAAAAACATCAACACGAAGGTTACACAGTTCAGTGTGAAGTCATTGGCGGACCGCATAAGTGCGTGAAGTGTTTATTATCATTATTTGTTTAGACTATTATTAATATACAAGCAGGTGTTGGAATTGCCACACACAAGTGATTGTGAATAGCCTAATTGTGCTCATAAATGATCCTCCATCAATTATCTTCTTCGTGATGCATAAATATAACGATGAAAATAAATCACAATCTCACAATATCTTACTTGAGAGATGGACAGATGTGACAATCTATGTTATATATTTACCTTGTTTTTTTTTTTTTTTTTTTTTTTTTTTTTTTTTTAAACGTTATCACACTATAATTAAGACAGAATTGATAGGATGTCAGAGGATGGATTTCTGTGATTGTTCTGACTCAGAAGTAATGCACTTATTTGAAAATTATCATGACTGATTGTATTTACATAAGGAGCCATCCACATACTACGTCTGCAAAATGGTCGTGCATTTTAACCCATGTCGCTCCCCCCCCTCCACATACCAAACTGTATGAAGTACACATTTTTGTACCACGATTCACCCGATACTGTTCCTGCGGAATCCATTTAGTTTCTCCTTTTCAAACGTTCTGTCATCCAAATTTTAGAAAGGGGGTAAAGTGACATGAAAATCAATAATTGTGATTACAACCGACCATCATGACTATGATCCAACAATCATTCCCTCCCTGACCCCTTGCCTTTGTGCATATTTCATACGTCTTTGGCCTCATACACGTAGGTGGTGTATTACAAGGCATTTTTCACCATGATCCCCCAAAGAAGCATTTTCCATTTGTATCGACCCTCATATAAAACCATGCCCACAGAAATCGTTTCTTTTTTTTTAATGAAACGAAAGATTCAACTGTTTTTTTTTGTTTTTTTTTTAACCTTTTAATATTATTCAAGAATTTTTTTCTCTCTCTTTTAATAAAATGAATATTGTACTGCATTTCAAAAACAACGATTGACAATATTCTGATTTGCCAGAGTTCCGTTAAACGTATCGTATGAAATATTGTCGCATCGACGGCCCAACCAACTCCGAGCTCATCGTGGCGGGAGGTCGAAGTCACACGATGTCCCGAGCAGCCTTCTGAGGCGTTCTGAATTGATAGTGGCAGCGCGCATGTGGGTCGTTAGGAGAGACATGAGGAAACTTAAGCTTTTGAACCCAACGGGTTTATTTCCCGAACCACAATCAATAATAATAAAAACCTGGGAGGATTTAATTGAGACAGAGGAGACGACGGCGAGTTGTGTTGCGGAAGAAAAGGAAAATACTGAATCGATAATGAATAAATAATTATGTACAATTGGGTAGAATAAATCTAAAGAACGAGGCGCCACCCTCCGGACTCTGTCACAGACTGGGAGGGGACAAAAACCGGGGGGGACACAGCTTTTGTTTTTGGCAGTGGGACGGCCGGATGATGAGGGATGAGGAAGCGAGCAAACGATGAGGCGTCCAGATGATCACAGGACGACAGTATTGGCAGGAGGATCACACAGGCTTTTGGGTGACGAACAGAGCCAGAGGCAGGCAGGATGACCCCCTCAAAGAAAGCTCTCCTCTCACTCTCGCTCATGCCAACAACTCCCAGTCACGTTCCCAGACTTATCTGCCTTCTCCTCAGCCATTCCCAACGCTGGCTCTCTCAACTCTTTTCAAATCCTGTCTCGCCAACTGCCTCAAACGTTCTCTCTCCCCCAACTGCCGATTTTGTTCCTCCCTCTCCTTCCTCTCAGCCACGCTCCACCTCTTTTTGGGAGGCATCTGTCACTCTGCCCCCCTCTCGGGGTGGCACTCCGTCCCTCCCAGGCGATCCACCGCTCCGCCCCCTCTGGAGGTAATCATCGCTCCACCCCCCACCCCCCACCCGCCACCTCTTTCGTGCCAAGCCTCCTTGCACCCCTGGCAGAGCTTAACATTGGGGTTTTTACACACTATTTCCTTAGCCATAATGGCTCACTATTTATTGCCACCACCATCCCCTGCATGGTGTACAGGCAAACAAGACAATGCTTAAGCTGATGTTGCCCTACTTGTACATTGAGATGGTTATCTACTCGCACACGGACCATGCTACACTATACATTCCTATCTGTTGTATGGTAATAGCTAACCCTCCCACAAATGTAACAATATATGCAAGCAATGTCAAAAGCTTTGAGTGCAGGATTGAAATAAAATAAATATATTTTCACATCAGGCGCCCAGCTAACACAAGCTCTCTGAGCCGGAGGTCCAAAGACGTCCGTGAATTACCAAATGGTCTTCCAATTCTCGTTGTTTTCTTCATTACCACACCAAAAGTTGAGAGAAGTTATGTTTTCACTCTTGTCTGTTTGTCTGCTGTGAGCGGGATATTTTAAAATGTTATGAACGGATTCAGACGAAATTTGGTGGCAGGTTCAGTGTGTGAAACTTAAAAAAAACATTGTATCCAGATTTCGATCTTCACCAAAATCACATCAATTTGTCCTCGTCAAAATGATTCTTCACCATTGAGAGACGGGGCCAAAAACCATATACTGTTTGTCAAATGGTTTGTCAAATGGCATGGTTTGTCAAAAAATTGTGGACAAGTTATTACAAAACTAGGTGGATGAGTTGGCTCGTTGACAAGAATATGCTGATTAGATTTTGGTTTAGGTCTGGACGCATATCCAGCCGATCAGTGGGATACAAAGTGTGAACTGTTCAGCCTGGTGGAGGTATGCACTCCACCGAGTGCTGTTCTGGTTTATACTGTGTTCTTAACCATTTACATTCCCCCAAGGATCACCCAATAGATAAACCAATTTTGGCAGTTGATCTCACATGGGAAGGCAGGAAGGCGGGAAAACGTCTCTTAAAATTAAAATGTTTATTTCCATTGATAAGGGGGAAAATGATTGACAGGACATTGCCTAACTAACAGCACAAACCAGGCAGTTGACAAACACAGCTTGGGATGGAAGGAAGGAAAACCCGATCTTAGGTACAAGAAAAACTATTCTCAAGTATGACGCCAAAATACCAGATTCAAAATGTTAACAAAGGGGGAAGGCAGGGACTCGAGGCAGGCACGATCTGGTCTTTGCTGAAAGCTGGTGTGTCGTAGGACGATGGTGCGAGGAGATATGGTGATGAGGCCAGGAACGAGGGGGAGGCGGCTCCACTGACCTGTGAGGCTGCCAAGGCTTGTGTCCTCTCTTCCTCCAGGGCACTCAAGCAGAGAGCGGCTATATCCTCCAAAACGAATTGGCATCTGTCACCTGCATCTGCAGACGCAGCCTTTATCACCTCTCGGACCGCCTTCCCAGCAAGCGGCGAGTCCCATTCATTGCCGCCCACTGTCCATGGACGTGCCATAATCTGGGCCATCCCACCCACCTGGCGGCCCCTCGCAAGAGTGTTCCACCCCTCTCCAGGACTCCACAGCTCACTATGCCACCCTGGCCTGCAGTCCTCTGGGCAAACGTTCTATTTAATGCCTTTCTGTGCCAGGTGCCTTTTGTGCCACAAGTCCTCCACCTGGTCTTGCCTGTACAGAAGGTTTTACACAATATAATGATACCCTATTCTGCTCTATCTTTTACAATCACTGCCCCTCAGTGCACATATTGTGTGCGACTTACCCCTGACAGATCCCGAATACAAGAGTAAATCTACCCTACTCAATCACACGGTCCATACTACTCTAAATTTCTTCGCACAATCTATCTCTGGATTCCTCCGGCCCCTTCCACATTAAAATACTTTCCTCCAACTAAAGAGCACTGAGATTGAGTATCTTATATGAGAGAAAGATATTTTGGATGGGATCCTCAAGGCTTCCCTGGTCCCTGGAATCTATAAAAGACATCAGACCACAACAAAATTGAAAATTTTCATCATATGTCATTCTGTCTTGTCTGTTTCTTGGCAAAAATAGATGAATTAATTGCCAAGTATTTTTTATGTATGTATACCATAAAGGTATTTATGTATGTATGTGAAGTGCCTATAGAAAGCTGACAACCCCTTTCAAAAATTTTACCTTTTTGTTGCCTTATAGCCTGGAATTAAATTGCATTAAATCAGACTTTTTACACCTTTATTTACACAATCGTAACTCACAACTTCCACGTGAAAAACAAATTCTACAAATTTGGGAAAACTAATTTAAAATATAAAACTAGAATATCTTGGTTGGATAAGTGTCCACCCCCTGAGTTAATACTTGGTGGAAGCACCTTTGACAACAATTACAGCTGTGAGTCTGTTTGGATAGGTCTCTACCAACTTTGCACACCTTGACTGGGCAATATTTAAAATTCTTCTGCACAAAACTGTTCAAGCTCAATCAAGTTGTGTGGGAAGCGTTGATGGACAGCAATCTTCAAGTCATGCCACAGATTTTTGATTGGATTTAGGTTGCAGTTCTGACTTGACCACTCAAGGACATTTATCTTTTTGTTCGATGTGTGCTTTGGGTCATTGTCATGATGAAAGGTGAACTTCTGTCTCAATTTCAGCTTTCTTGCAGAGGGCAGCTGATTTTCCTCTGAGATTTTTCTGTATTTTGCTCCATTCATTTCCCTTCTATCCTGACAGGTGCCCCAGTCCTGCTGATGAGAAACATCCCCATAACATGATACTGCCACTACCATGTTTCACAGTAGGGATGGTGTTCTTTGGTCGATGCGTTGGGTTTGCGCCAAACGTAACGTTTTGCATTTCGGCCAAAAAGTTCCATTTTGGTTTCTTCAGACAACAAAACTTTTTGCCACATGGCTTGAGAATCACCAGAGTGGTTTTTGGTTACCTCAAACAGGACTCAAGGTGGGATTTCTTGAGTAATGGCTTCCTTCTTGCCACCAAACCATACAGGCCACACTTGTGGAGTGCTTGGGATGTTTTTCACATGCACACAGTGACCAGTCTTTGCCATAAAGGCATGTAGCTCTTTCCAAGTTGCCATTGGCCTCTTGGTGGCCTATTTGAGCAGTCTTTAGGTGTGTACTTTAGGTAGTAGATTGTAAACACGAACCGCCCAGGGTGGTTACTACCGTTTTGACTTGGGAGCGTTCAAGTGGTGCCCGGAACCATCTTACACTCTCCGTCTCAAGATTTCTGGTCTTACTATCTGTCACACTCAAACTATAGCGACCGGGCTATCTTTAATCTCTCTTCCCCGCGAACAAACATCTTATACTTTCATCATACATTTTTCTTACTCACTCATTTTCCCTCCTCACTTTATTCTCTCTTTTCTTACTTCTCTATGCAGTTCTTTTATTTAAGGCTTGGCCTCGATGAGGACTATTTAGTCCGTGCCTGTAGCCTTAAACATAAAAAAGTCTCCTTGCTGGGTCATCCAGTTTGGAGGGACAGCCTGATATAAGGAGGGTCTTGGTGGTACCATGCACCTTCCACTTCTTAATGATCATCTTCATTGTGCTCCAAGGGATATTCAATGCCTTTGAAACATTTTTAAACCCATCCCCTGATCTGAGCCTTTCCACAACTTTATCGCGGAAGTCTTTTGAAAGCTCCTTCGTGCTCATGGTTGAGTCTTTGCTGTGAAATGCACTAGCCAGCAGAG
Organism: Eptatretus burgeri; assembly: GCF_056783735.1. Taxonomy (NCBI): domain Eukaryota; kingdom Metazoa; phylum Chordata; class Myxini; order Myxiniformes; family Myxinidae; genus Eptatretus; species Eptatretus burgeri. The sequence continues at coordinate 137,057,805 of NC_140961.1, forward strand.
GAAACAAACCTACAGGAACAGATCATTTTATTCTGAAATAATCAGAATCCAATTTAACACAGGTGGAGGCCAATTAACTTGGTGTGTTATTTTGAAGGTGATTGGTTACACCTGAGCTAATTTGCAATTGCTATTATAAGTGGGGTGGACATTTATCCAACCAAGGTATTCTAGTTTTGTATTTTTATTGATTTTCTGAAATTTGTGGAAGTTGTGGGTTACGATTGTGTAAATGAAGGTGGGAAAAAGTCTGATTTAATGTTATTTAATTCCAGGCTATATAAGGGTAACAAAAGGTGAAAAATTTGAAAGGGGGTGTACACTTTCTATAGGCACTGCATATCATGATATCTCAAAAGGTTGTGGATGAGTTACGACAAAACTTTCGTTGGATAAGTTGTTTAGGTGATTAAAGCGAGCGATTTTGGTTCAGATCCAGCCTATCAGTTGGATACAAAACGTAATCTGATCAGCCTCGTTGAAGTCATGGCTCTACCGAGTGCCATTCTACTTTGTTGTTTTGCCAAGTGTCGCTCTGTGAGTGATTTTTTTTTTTTTTTTCATTTGTTTCTTTGTTTATTTTAGCTTGAGATTTAATTTTCCATTTCATCATGTTTGCATTGAGTTCCTGTTTTTAAAAATTCATCTTTTTGAAAATGCAAAGTCAGTTCCAGAGAAAGCAAAAATTGATTTTGAGAAGCTTTAAAATGCTAACATTTGTACATGCAGTGGAAACGGTCCAAATGTTGTACAGCTGTTATTTGCCTTTATTTTATTATATTTTATTTTAATTTTATTTACAATCACAGACGTCCTCCTTTTACTGGTATGATGTGTCTATTTATGTGGCGGTAACTGTTCAAGTAGTGACATGGGGTCGCATACGTGTGGCTGGAGTGAACTTTTGATGGAGGCAATTAAGATTACTGAACAAACAGTTCAAATGCTGCTTTACTTGTTTGTGCATCTGATCTGTGAAGACGTATTCATTGCGGCAGTAATGGCAACAAAGACCTTTTTTTGACAATGGGTGGCTAACTCTCGTTAAAAATATTTCTTTTGCAGGGAATTCGAAAAATGTGCAGCACATGCAAGCTCAACTGTCATTGGTGGACAAGCAAATTGAAGCCTTATTTATGAGGCAACCTCTGCCTCTGCACGAAAAGGTCTGAATAATGATCTCCGATGAATAAAATGCCTGAGTAATATTGCAAAAAAATCTGAGTAAAACTACAATGGCACTCAGTGGAGCACATACCTCCCCCAGGCTGGAAACCATAAGTTGGAAACCATTGTGCATTGTGCAGGCTCAATGGGCTGAATGTCCTTTTCCTGAATTGAAGTTTCTTGTAAGGGAACTCATTTGGACAGATGAGCAGGAAACAAAACAGATTCAGGGCGACTGTTTTAACATAAGGTCTTACCTGCAGTATTGTGGATTTTATCTGGAGGATTGACTCTCGACCAACTCTCATGGTGGCTATTTAAGTCTCCACAGGTTTAAAAAAAAAAAAAAGATCTCTGTGCAAGAACAGCAGAGAAAGTCTGTGCTTGAAGAAAGCTCATGATGGAGTCATCGCAATGGGGTTGGTAGGGTAGGGTAGGGTGGGGTGAATGGTACACCACATACAGGAACAAGAGGTTGTTACAGAAAGAGAAACATGCAGAAGTATTCCATGGGGCCAGGAGGGGAAGGTATCGGGGAGGGGCTGATGCTTTCCAGAAGGGAGTTGTGAATATTGCACCGTTCTTACCAGGATAACTGCTCAACCTGTCAAAGTGCAAACCATCCATCATGGTAATAGTTTCTGTCAAGCAAATCATGTTGGAAGATGCAGAGGCTACCAGGATGGATGGATAGATCTGAGCGAAGTACATCTGATTTACTTTCCCATCGATGTTATCAATCGACACGATAGGCAACAATCTTATTACTCGGTTTCAGAGGATCATCTCGCAACGGAAAGAGGTAACCTAATTCCAACAAACAATGGTATTCGGCCGGCAGAGAGTGAGCACCTCAATCAGCAGAATTTGAACCATTCAAGCAATCTGCAAATCAACAGTGCCAGGGAAAAGTTGTCATGAAGTAGAAGACTTTGGACAACACCAACCCCGTGCTTCTCTTTGGCATTCCATTGAAAATAACCTCAAGGGAGAAAAAAAAAATAACCATGCAATTAATTTGGACATAACTGAGGTTCAAACCTCCATTATGTGGCAAAATAATTTAGGCATTAGTTTGGGTGTCAGGCAAATACTAGTTTGTTGCAGTTGACCATTCCATTTTATGGAAGGCCTTTGGAAGAGCAGCTCTTTGCAAGCTTTTCATTCGTGCGGTGCTCTGTGCAATGCATCATCCCACGATGCAATGAGCAGGAATCCTTTGGGCCTCGATATGTACAAAGCAGTTTTTGTGGAACTAAAGTCCAGGTGTACTTACTTTGTTCAAGTCTGATGGTATTGTCTGAGCTGTTTTCTCAGCCACTTATGGCCCAACAAAAGTGACAGCAAAATTTGAAAGAACTTGCGGATCCGTTAATGTGAGCAGTGATGGAATATCCCATCAATGTACCTCTCAAAATCTGGTAGCTGATATTGCATTTCCAAAAACATTGTTACCATGACCTTCTCTATGAAGGCGTTGGTGTTGCCAAAGCAGCTTTCTTGTTAAGGAATTGACTGGGTAGTTTCCCTGAGCACACCTGCCTTTTGAGGCCTGAATTGTAAAAATAAAGAAAACGAAGGAAATCGAGGAATTTATGGGTGAGAAAGAATAGAGGCAAGTTTGAAGGGGCAAGTTAAGGAGGTTGGGAGGAGATATAAGAGGGTGAGGAGGGAGTATAAATGCTGTCGTTATTTCATACATGATGTATATACAGCCATGAAGTCAAATGCTTGTTTTGCAGCCAAAGAACGCGTTGATGATGAAACGTGAGTCAATTCAGCGTGATTTGAAGGAGGTGAGCAGTGTTCACTTTTGCTTGTTTGGTGTGCAGATTGTTTTTATTTGACAGCTTTGCCTTCAGTCAGAAGCTTTCGTTGTTTTAAATTCTCCTGCATCATTTCCCTCTTCGGTTAATCTGCTTCGGCGATTTTCATTTTGTTTTCTCATTTTCTTAATCTTTCTCTTGTTAACAGTAACGCTGAGCATCCATTTGTAAGTCTGAATGCCTGAAACCAGCCACGCACTGTGATTGTTTTGAGCTCGTTTATTTGTTCCAGTTGTGGTTTTCTTCCAAAGACGCAACATTGTCAGACACAAGGAGGTAACTTACAAGAAGCAATAACAGCACGGAATAAATCAATGACAAATCCCTCCACACATGACCTCACGTACACGTCCACGAACGAACGGCAAGAATGCATACCTCTGCCAGGCTGAATAGTTTACGTTTTGTATCCCACTGATAGGCCGGTTCTGCATGCAGACCTTGACCAAAATCTAATCGGCTTGTTCTTGTCACCGGACCCAACTCGCCCGTCAAGTTTCATCCGAAACCATCCATAACTTTTTGAGATTTCATGCTACATATCGTTTTTGGCCCGATCTCTCAATGGTGAAGAATTGCTTTAAACATTCTAGTATCCAGATCCACATCTTCACCAAAATCTAATCGATTTGTCATTGTTGCATGCCGAACCTGTCCACCAAGTTTCGTGCGAATCCGTCCATAGCTTTTGGAGATGTCCTGCTCAGAGACAGACAAACAGGGGTGAAAACATAACCTCCGTCCACCTTTGGTGGCGGAGGTAACTGTCCTTCAGGCCTAATAATTTGCGCCACAAGAGATGGACATTAGAGGCCAACAAGACTGAAATACCAGAGCTATGCCGCATGGTAGGATGCAGGATAGCACCGTGGCAGATACCTCCTGCATATAGGAGCACGACGTGGGACTCGAGGGAGGAGATGTGGCTGGCTGGGTGGAGGCGTGGCGTTGCTCAGCAGCTCTGCAGATTTGCGCACCCTCTTGCAGCGATCGGTCCCGGAATCTGCTGCCGTCCTCCCAACCCTACGCCATTTTATCACCTCGTGCACGCACGTCATCTATGATGCATCGCGCCTCACCCCTCTCTCTCACCATTGGTCCACGCTCCACTTGATGGGTGAGGGACCGCCCATCCGTCACTTGTCACTTGGGCACCGCTTTCTCGCCCGAATTTGAGCTTTGTGGTCTGACGAGTGCTAAAAAGAAACATTTAAGACATATTCAAACGGTTTACACGTTAAATGAAAGTTCAGAAGGGATGGTGGTTTTTAGATGCGGACAATAACGGAGGTGGATATTGTCCATCTAGACATAATAACAACGCATATCCAAGATCACATTTAATTACTTAATGCTTATGCTGAACATTCACTAAGGAAATATTTATGCTGTATCAAATGTCTTTAACCACTAGAAGTCATTTCCACAACAATATCATATGCATATCATGAAGCTTCAAATCCATGTTAACATATTTTATTGGAAAAAAAAACAGTGCCTGTGTTGCAGTAGTTGTGGTGGTCATTGTTTATTTGTTTATATGTCTGTAAATATCAGCGATACTAGTTCTATAGGCAAGGTTATAGTTTGCATTTAATGTTTCCTTGAACGACTGAAGAGTTGACCACAAAGTGTGGACTCCCATCATGTGTTGACCAAACCTGGCAGGGCAGGCAGCTTAACCTCCTTCCTGAAGGTTGGTGAGCCAGCTTGGTTTTTACCGACAATCCGATAGCGGCGTGTTGATATCGTGAGAGCAGCTTGTGTTGCAGAACCTGAGAATTTGATCCCTTAATACTGCTGCCTTCCACGGGATTTGAATCCACAACATCTGAAACACCATTTCCATGCTCTAAACACGATAATTTTGAGCAAACATGCAGGGAAAGTTCTGCTTGGTCACATCTTAAAGCAGTTTGGTGCATAGCAGGGAAAGGTTGGGTCAGCGTGAACGAGGCTGTTATCGAGTTGTTTGTCTTGTGATCAGCTGGAGACTTGTCAGTTTTTCTTGCTTGAAATGCCCATCACCAGAATCGCTCACAGACCTCAAAACAGATGAGGCAACTTGGAGATTCATTTTTCTCCCTTCACCTAACTCCGACACACTTCTCCCCATCTTCAGCATCAGCGTAAGCACCAAGAAGTACAGCGCAGTGTGATTTCCCAAGCCCACATCGTCTTTTCTACTCTTAACTCTAGTTGCTGTGTCCAATTAAAGGATGCAGTCCGATTCTCTGGTTTCAGCTGTATCATTGTGGATGAGGTGAGGTTTACACCATTCTTCATTCAACTCCATGCTTCTCTGCATCTCATGGTCTCTTCTCGCTTTGTGCTTTTCCATTTTTATTTATTCTATGCTTACGTTGCCGGTGTAGATATCCTTTTCTTTACTTCACTTTTTTTTTGTATTGCAGGCCAGCCAGAGCACAGAAATGGACTCACTTGTCCCTCTCCTTTACAACTGCCCCAAGATGGTGCTTGTGGGAGATCCAAAGCAACTACAGCCCACCGTTCTTTCTCAGGCATGGCATATGTGTCTGAATGTGCAGTGAAACCAGAGGAATAATCATGCCAATCTAGAACACATAAGATCTGGCTTAAAATGCGCAGGACTTGAATAAATAGGGACACAAGGTGCCAGGTCGCTCAATTGGATAATCAGAGGAGAAAGTAGTAGAGACAATAACAGAAGCAGTGCCACGGTGGTTGAGGCGAGTAGGCCATGCTCTCTTTAATAGATGTTTGTCCTGCCAAATAGTGTCTCCTCTGCTTCGTTTTTGGTCTGTCCAGTAGCCTTTGTGAACCTTCAGTTTTAACTCCATTGTAAAGGAGAAGCATTCAAAGTGTGACAGACAGAAATTACACCCGCCTTCAGTTGAGTACCTCAATGCCAACCACACCTCAACCCTTCATGATGGTGTAGCTTGCATCAACACGGGAGATGCCACTCTACACCAGATGATATTCCAGCAATAGAATGCCTTCCGATTAATATGACTGCTCATGTGGTAAGTCTTACACACAACCTTCCCTTCTCCTTGCCTTTCCATTTGGCTTCTGGCACCCAGCGAGCTAAAGACTTGGGCTATGGGCGCTCCCTGCTCGAGAGGCTACTACTATGCATGAAAGACAAGCTAAAGACGCCTCCTCTATTCCTCAACATACAGTATCGGATGCACCCTGACATTTGCTCCTTTCCATCAGCTTACTTCTACGAAAACCTTCTACTCACAGACAGGTAAACTACCCTTTTATACCCTGCCCGCATCCTTTTTACTCCAATAATGGCCATTTATTTTTGTGCTTACGAGGCATTGTGATATCTCAACAACTAATTTCACTTTGGGAAACCTGTTTAATTTGACTAATATAGTTTACCTCGAAAAAAAAAAAATGTAATTCTTATACATCTGGAGAGTTCATAGAACAACACCTTAAGGCCCGGTCACACCTTGACGTTTTAGCCAACGCATGCCGATTTTTGAATTTTTTTTCTAAAACGCTGGCACACGTTGAATACGTTATGGGTAAGTTTTGATAACATTGAGAGCACGCTGAAAAACACTGCCATACGTCGTTGTACGTTGGCTTTAAACGTACTTTTTGGTTGTCCTCAAATTTTTTCATGCTTGAAATTTCACGACGTATGCCGGCGTATGACTCGCACGTTCCGCTACGCTGGCCACAAGTTGTATGCACGGTCTGCGATCGTTGACAGACGTCAACACATGCTACTTGTAAGTTAATTATAAGTTGAGACATGCCGAGGTAATGTTTAGCGTACCCAAAACTTATTTCTAACCTATGATTAACGTGTTGTTGGCACGTTACGCGATCGTTGCCACACGTCGACAGACGTTACTTTTAAGTTACTCATAGGCTGAAAGACGTCGGTATAATGGATCGTCCTTGCGTCAGCGGCCACGGCCAGGACACTTATTTGCAGCTTTCTTCAAACTTTCTTCGGCATGACGAGGATGTTCACACTTCGATGTCTAGCTTGGCTATGATTCCAATTGTCCATCGGCAGCGTCTATTTAAAATAGTCGAGTTTGAGCGTTTTAACACGTTCAGAAGAAACGCTTCAAATTTCCAAACCCCAGCGTCAAAAAACAAAGGCGAGTGACAGCAATTTAAATCGTTCATTGTAAACAATGAAAATAGCTGAGTGGTACCGTTTAAAAGTCGTTGAGTGTAAAAAAAAAAATCCAATTGTTGAGCGCAAGCGTCTACTTTCAATAGTGGAGATGCAGCCATTTAAATCGTTGAGTGGCAGCCTATGAACCTACCCGTGGACACGCGGACGCAAGGACGATCCATCATAACCCACACCCTCACACTCACCTACTACTGCCAACATGAACAAACTACTACTAATACTAATACTAATACTGATACTGATACTGTTACTGCTGACATGGACATCGACTCAAAAAGGAACTCGAAAACACTGTTGGGTTCCCCTTTTATGAGCAGCATTTTTATATGCCAATTCCCAAAACCGCTGGGAACACGTCTTTATATGGCAGTTGTAAGCTAGAAACACGTTCATTTTTTTTTTGTCGACCGGAAGACGTCATTGGAATACGTCTACATACGTCGATGTGTGTTGGGACTACGTAAAGAATTGGTTCAAAGCACGTCAAACATAAGTTAGAAATAAGTTTCGCGTAAAAAAGACATTACCGCGACGTGTTTCGACTTATGAGTAGCTTATAAGTAGCCTTTGTGGACGTGTTTAAGCGTCCACATATCGTGTGTAAAACTTATCCCCATCGCATGCGGAACGTGTGTCATACGCCGAGTACGTCGTAAAATTTTGAACATGTTTAAAATTTCTTGACGTACTCTACTTACTACGACGTATGATAGCATACTTTAGCGTTCTACTCACGTATACCAAACTTACTCATACCGTATTTGACGTGCCCCCAACATTTTAGACACATTTTTCTTAGGTCGGCATACGCTGGCAAGATCGCCAAGGTGTGACCGCGATGTTGTCACTTCCATTTCTACGGCAGTTATGATTCGAATCGTTGTGCGTCAGCCTTTTAATAGGCTACGTCACGACATCGTCGGCGATGCGTGCAACGCGCTATGCCGAAGTTAGACTATCGTTGGGCATCGGTTGTGTAGGCCAACAACAGGTTCAGCATTCGTTGGTATAAGTTATCTATAACACAACGAAACGTTCTGTGTCCATTACTAATATGTTATGCATACGACCAACTCGTTATGAATACGTCCGAATCTTAAAAAAAAACATCAAAAGTTCAACGTCAGCCAGCGTTTTACATACATTTTAATACGTTGCCATCGCTGGCTAAAACGTCAAGGTGTGACCGGGCCTTTACCCGCACAGTCTTGAGAAACAAGTACCTCGGCGGGGACTGCGAGCGGAAAATCTGATTGGTTATGGTGACGTAAAATGCTGTAATATTTTGTCCAATTACTGCTTCAACAGAAGGGTTTTGAAAGTGCCAACATAGGCGATTTGTGTTTCATGGTGTTCAAGTATATGATTCAATTGAAATAAAATAAAGATTTTAAAGGTTGCAGAAAGAAGAAAAATCGGAAGTTTAACGCTGTTGATGCAGCATCTTTTACACCACCTTATTGAACACGTTACATTATTTTTTCGTGCCTGTTGTTTGTGTCCTTTATGACATCCTAAAAAACAAAGTTTCCTGTTTGGAATGATTTTCAATTCTGTTTGACTGCCAGACAGACAATTGAGTTAAAAGAAAAAAAAAAGTGAACTCTTTGACATCGCCAGATATGCCTCCACCCACATTGTTACAGCATTATACTTGTACCAAATTTGATTTAAATCCCTGAACCCAGATTAAAAATATGAAATAATTCGAGCTTCCAGACCATTCGTCCGATCAAGTTGAAATTTAAAACATGTATTCCCCATGACTGCGAGATTATAAATGACGTTTCATGACGATTGAAGCGGTTCAAGAGAATTTTTTTTTTTTTTAAGATTTTCGGTCAAATCCAATATGGCTGCCAGACCATGTGACCTATTAATTCTTTGTGAACATCCTGGGGAACATGTGAGTGAAGCTTCCTCTCGATCTATCAAGCTGTTCTGGAGAGGAAGGTTTTGAAAGGTTTATTCATCAGAAAATTAGAGCTGCCAAACCTATGACGTCATAACTGGACAACTTTTTGGCCCACATGGATCGGCGATCATCTACTATAAATAGATGAGGTGCATGCGCATGTGTAATGTTTTTTTTTGTGGAGTTCTGTTAGAGCGTTCTGATGTGGAATGTAAGACACCCAAATGATAGTCATGATCTCCTGTGTTGATTAGGCTAATATAAATAACTACAAAAAATCCGTCAGAATTCCCATGTTTTAAACATACGCCATGTTATGGTATATGAAGCAGCTTAATGCGTTCTTGTACCACGGCATAGCATTCTAATAACAATAAATAACAAAAACAATGATAACATTGCAGCAAAGCATATATTAATTGGCACGAATAATATTGTTACGAATTCTGGCCCGCCTGGCGTGCGATCGGCCGCGTACCTCCTAATGGCAGCCGCGTCGCCCACTGGACGGACAATTCAGTCGTGACCCTCCTGGAACTACCACCAGGAGCCAGTCACGGGTGGGGGGTTTAACCTCACCACAACCCAGTCCGCATTCCACTCGCATGAAATAGGGTGAATCGCCGAATGTCTATATACCTAAATACCCGCGCGGATAACCTACCGAGGGGTTGCACCACACCGCAGGTCGGCTTAGGACATGAACCGCTTAAGCGGTTCGTTCCGTGCTACAGGGATAACCGAGCGGTGTTATTGCCAACCTCAACGGTTCAGATTATTTATCGGGTGTTTAAAACCCACTACCAATCATTTCACAAGCACATTTATTACACATGTAACACAAACAAGCAAGGGCAGTCATGCAATATGTACAGCAAGAAATGAAAGACGTTGCGATCGACTATAGCATTAAATGTACAGGCACTTAAACAGGTTTACTTCACGGACTGGCGCCACAAACACACATACAAAAGCCCGGAGAACAGAAAACCTCCCTTCTGCGGCCGGTGAACCCTCTCCGGCGCTCTCCTCGTCCGCTCGCGCAGGTCCACCACAGACCGCCTCCCGCCCGCATCTCCGAGGCGTCGCCCGGACTCGCCACCGGCCCGCGCCTTCACCGACAGGTCGCTCAACGCCAAGACGAAAGGGAGGGAGAGAGAACTCGACCTCGACGACAATGAAAGAGAGAGATCCAGCACGACCCCGACAGAGGATGACGTCGACGACCCAGACAAAAAAAAGGACTTTACCTCGACCACCAAGAGAGAGCGAGCCCCGCGTGCGGTCCACCTTAGATAGCGCGGGGCTCCGCGCCTAACCCTAACCCTAACCCTTTACACCAAGCGCAGGGAAAATAGACGGGGAAAGAAACCCACTGGCCTCACAAGAGCTTTTGTTCTGCCAATCCTTCTCGGACGGTTTCCGATGCGGAAACCATCTTACTGTGGTCCGCGGAGGATGGCGTTCGTAAGCGGGCGTTGTGGCGTAGTTGGTGGCGGTTGTTGTTTGCGTGGAGGTTTGTTGCAATGGTGGCTCAAAATAACGATAGATAAAGAAAAACGGCTATCTCAAAGAGTCGCAGCCCGGTGAAACATGAAGAAAGCCCTTTAAACAACGGTGGGGGCCTATCTCCACATAAACTTAGCGTCATAACTGATCTGAGGAACCTTTATGGTGTATTGCGAATTTCCACAGCCGTAACACTACCCCCTCCCTTTTTTACAGACTCGTCCCGAGTCGTCGAATTTTCGTGTGCCATCATGTGTAAGTTCTCCCCTAGTACGATTTACCTTCGGATCCCTGAGTGCGACATTCAGTGTATTCGTGTCCCCAAAATAAATAACCTACGGGCTGAGTAACTAACTAAACAAACCCACTCATACGGACGACTTAAATAAATTGCCGGCACTAAGACTCACATACCGGGGGTGCAAAACACATTTACAATTACATCTTAAATTCCAAAATTTACACGACACCATGGCCTAGGATCTATGGACTCTTCGGAAAAAGAAGAAAAAGTCACAAGCAGGGAGCCAGGCTGCTCAAGCGCAGTCCAACGCCTCCCCCTTTTGAAATGGGGGCAGTGAACACAAACGGTACACGGGCTGCACAAAGGCAGTCTCCGGGTTCTGCTGCCTATCGGGCAGTCCCTGCGGCACTATGAACGGTGCGGACTCAAGCCGACATACGCAATGAACGGTGGATGGATGGAAACAAACACGGTGCACGGGCTGCTGGTGCAGTCCCGCGTTGCAGCTGCCATCAGAGCAGTCCCTGCAAATTTGTGCGAGGATCCTGGCGCACATGGCAATGAACAAGGGGGGGACGGGGTGGCGGGGGGGGGATGCAAAACAGAACGGGGCAAAATGGACGAGGGCAGCAGGCATGGATCATGGCAAAGGTGGGCAGGCAAGGCATGACATGACGAAACAAGGCTGTTGTAACAACCAGAGCAGGCAGATGCAGTGGCCGGCACAGGCCTTGAAGCAAACAGCCAGCAGACGATCCGACCGGCACAGGCCTTGCAGTAAAACAGCCGGCAGATGAAGTTGGCCAACGTTTTACCTTGAAATGGAGGTTGGTGGAGGGAGTGCGGTGGTGCTGGCCACTCGGAAGGTGGGCTCGGACCTGCCCTACTGTCTCCCTCCCAACCTATCGCCTTTGCCTGTCTCTGTCCATTCCCACTTCCTTAATTTGTCAAAGATCAATTTAGCCCAATCTTATTTTTTTGTTTTTCTTTTCATTTTTACTTCTCCCTCAATAACCCGTCTCCTAACCCCCTTTATCGTCCTTGTTCGGCTAACCAATCGTCTCCGAGCCTACTCCCAACCCCTACGTTCCCTTCCTGGAGGGGAATGAGGGAGAGTGAGCGTCCTGTGTCGAGGCCCAATAAAGCCTCAGAATGGCCTCCTCAGAGTTCAGCAATCTACTGAGGTGAGTCCAGCGGCCTACAACGAGCGAAGGGATGGATGGTGTGGAGGGGTACATTTCCCTATCTACCCGAACATTTAATACTCCTTAACTACCCCGGGGCTTTCCAAAAGCGCCTCTCGCTTAAACTATCGGTTCTAACAACCAAGATTCCCATCGCCTGTGTTGGTGTCCTCTCAAATTCTGGGCCATGCCCCCAAATTTTCCTTCCGTGCTCTCACACGGTCTCATGGCTGGGACGCGTGATTTCCTTGGCAGGAACTACCCTCTGCCGGTCCCCCTACAATGGCACCCCTGGGCACTACACTGCCTCCGAGCCTACCAGCTCCCTAAAAGCGGGGAGTGCCCTCCATGGCGACTCCCCCTCGATGCCCACGTGGCGTGTTGGCGCCCCGGGTCCCTTTCCGAGGGTCGCCCGTGCCCAGTACACTGCCCCCGTGGCATATGGCGCCCCGGGCCCCCGCATCATGCGGGCGCACCCGTGCCCACTCCACTATCCCGGCCTCCCATGGGCCGTTGGCCTACCGCGGCCGACTAGCCCGGTGCCCGGGGTACCCACTCAGCGATACTCACCTTTCGCAGCCACGCTCCCAACCCGTCAACAGGGCTCCTGCACCCCTCCAAGCGGGTTTAGAGCCTACTTCCCCATCAACAGTAAAACGACTTCCATTTTTACCTTCGCATTCTGCAAAAGGTTATGTTTGTGACTATGTGTGTTTGTTTGTTATTCGCATAACTCGGAAAGTATTAAACCGAATTGCATGAAAATTGGTGGGATGATTCGTGATTATCCAAGGACGATTTGATTAGATTTTGGGAGCGATTGGGTCAAAGGTCAAGGTCAAGGTCATGAAAAGGTCAAAAACAAACTTTTGAGCATAACTTCCTTCATAAGACAGCTATCGACAAGCAACCAACGCCATATTGTTCCATGACGAAATACCTTTCGGGTACGTGGTGTCAGATTTGACGTGACGTCATCAGAAATGCGTCAAAATGATGTCACAAGATGACGTAAATTTTCAATTTTCGACCTCATCAGTTTTGATCATACCGTTTTGTAGGACTTACCTTAAGGACGTCACACACCAAATTTGACGTCGTTCAGACTGACCGTTATGACGTCATTGACGTTTGAACATAACGTTTTTCAATTGTGGCTAAAATGTCCTGATATTTTATATTCAAATATCTATGTAATTTGTTAAGGAAATTGTCGCAAATCCAGGCATTATGATCAGTACCAAAATATCTGCTTATTTATGAACAGGTTTTGCAAATTAACTCTATGGTCAAGGTCACACTCAAGGTCAAAATATACTTGTAGGCATAACTTCATATCTAATAGAGCTATTGACATGAAACCAACGTTAAAATGTTCCGTGAAATAAGAGCTTTCAGGATGGTAGTCCGCGATTGGTAGTGACGTCATTGGAAGTGCGTCAAAATGACGTCACAAGATGACGTCATTTTTAAACTTTAGATTTTTTTCAGTGTTTATCATTCCATTTTGTTGGACTGCCCTCAATGACATCTAACACCAAATTTGACGTCCATCGGACTGATGGTTGTGACGTCATGGACGTTTTTAAATGACGTTTTTCAAATGTGCCTGGAAAAAAGTAGCGGCAGCGAAGGTATGCGCTCTACCGAGTGCCTGTTCTAGTTGTCAATTTTACTAACCCCTTAACTCACTCTCCACTGACTCCGGGGTCCCTTGGGCGGGAATCACTCCTCCCCCCAATCACTCATTGCACCATGCATTCCACATTCGCTCCATACACTCAGGCCCGCTGGCCTCACTCACTCATCATGTTTCCTTTCACAACTCACAACTCGCACATCGCTGATCACTACCATCCTGCTTGCTAATCCCCTAACTAACTCGTGCTCCCACGTCGTCCCTTACACTATAGCACATTCCATTTAACCTACGTAGCTGAGCTACGTCCCCTCTACACATCCACAAGTCTGTCATTGTCCTCAAATATTATTTCACATATCCCTTCCTAAATCTCAACTAAAATTCCTCTAACTAATCCATTCCACGGGCCCCATGAGGACTTACCCCTGCCCCATGAAGCCGGTTTAGCTAAGCTAATCCTTCCCCCTAGCTTGTGCCATCCTGTGCCTTAGACAGGGGTCTTCCACCCCTTGCCCAGGGAATCCTGTTTACCTGAAGCGAAGCTTGCTTTTTCTTTTTGTTTAATGTGCGTCCACCAGCGCGGCAACTCGCAACCTGCGCTTTCTTTTACTCCCGTGACGTCATGGCAGCTGTTCGCGAACCTCGTCCCTCTTGGACGGTACCATCCGGCAGGGATCTCCCCTCCTGCCGGATTCCAACCCTACATGCAGCCATGATGTCACCCTGCGCATTCAAAAGCAATCCTCGCGTTTTGAGGGGTTCCCCACACGAACACATGTGCTCTGCCCGTCGGAGCTTCACACACACGCTCGCGTGGAGAACCCATCCGGTCCAAATCCGTAATCCAGCCTAACTTTTGTCCATCCGCGGGATCGGCAACATCCACCGCTGGCGTTTCCGGACCGGGTTTCACTCGCGCAGCCGCGCACGTGGCGGTCTCGTGCGAAGCACGGCCCGGACCTCGCGCTCGCTCTTGGGTAAACCCGGCACGGTCCCCAATCCAGCTCCGGCCGCTACCCGGCCTCTGTCCCTCTGTCGCCGTCGTCGTCTCCATTCCATCCACGCACACTTGCGTGTTAGGACGCTCACACACCATTCCATGACACTCGCACTCGGAGACGCGGCAACATTCTCCCGCATGCCGACTGTCATCTCCCTCACGTACCGCTCTCTTACACACACTGTTTCTGTCACACATCGACTTTCACTCGCACACAACCTTTCACTTGCACAGGGGGTCTCCACCCACACCATGCGTGCTGGAAAGCACGCATCTCTGCACACTCGCAAACACGCACACCTGCACAACCACACTGGGGATTCGCGCCACCACTAGGGGTCCCGGGGTCTCCATACCCCCCAAGCTGCACGTGCACCTGTCCACAGCACTCGCCCCCTCTAACTCGCTTGACACGACCGAACCCACCTGGTCGAGATCAGCTTCAAGGGAGCATAGCGTCTCCCTCTTTTCCTGAAGGAGGCTATCCGGCTGCTTGCACCGGGTCTCGAGACATTCCGCGAACTCACCCCCGTTATCCTCCACTACCTCCGTGTGTGTGTGTGTGTGTGTGTGTGTGTGTGTGTGTGTGTGTGTGTGTGTGTGTGTGTGTGTGTGTGTGTGTGTGTGTGTGTGTGTGTGTGTGTGTGTGTGTGTGTGTGTGTGTGTGTGTGTGCGTGCGTGCGCTCGTCTTTAACCCCGTCTTTATCGTGTAATCTCTCCTCTATTTTTCTATCTCCCGAGTCTCTATACACTTTATTTCTTTTATCTCTTCATGTTTATTAGTTTCTTCCTGGATCTTCGTCTCTTTTGATTTTTCGGACGTCGTCACCTCGTGTCTCGTCTTACACGTTTCAGTCACCCGGGCTCCCGTTATTATTTCCATTGTCTCCATTTTCAGGGTTTGCCCTAATTGTTGTTTCATCCGACGAGTGATGTCAATCAAGTCCCGCACCACTCACATTATTCCCTGTGGTGCTGTCACACATCCCACCTCATTGTGCTGTTCTACTTCCTGGCTCCTTTTGAGTCGTTCATCCTCTCGGAACTTTTTGAGTTGTTCGTTCTCTTTCCGGAGTTTTTCCATCTCTGTGGACTCAAATTTAGCTCTCCCCTTGAGCTGGTTAATTTCAAACTCGTATAGTTTTTGTCATCTCTCCCACTGTTCCTTATGCTTTTCAGCCTCCAATCTCATCGTTTCTTTCAATTGGCTCATTTCTTTCTTGTGTTTCATTCGCTGTTCTTTGTCTATCTCCTCGCACGCCAGCCTCGCCTTTTCTTTCAATTGGTCAACCTCAAATTCATGTTCGTTTTTTCTTCTATCCCATTGTTCCTCTCGTTCTTCCCTCTCCAATCTCGTTGTCTCCTTCAATTGACTGATTTCTCATTCCTTGCTCCTTCACTTTCTCCTCGTACTCCAACCTATTTTTTTTTTCCTTTTGTCGTTCAGTTTCAAATTCATACTCTTTATGTTTTCTATTCCACTGTCTTTCCTGTTCCTCATTCTGCAATCTTGTTATTTCCTTCAATTGCCTGATTTCTTTCTCCTGTCTCATTCTTTGTTCTTTCAGTACTCTTTCTTGCTCCTCATCCTTTAATCTGGCCTTCGCTTCCAGCTGTTCGATCTGCGCAGTGTGGTTCCTTAACGTTTCATTCTCCGTTCTCGTCCTCTCCTCCTTTTAACATCCTTAGTTCGTTTTGTAATCCTCTCTCTTTGGTTTCGTGTTTCAGTATCTCAGTTTTTTTCCAATAGTTCCTCTTCCAATTTGCATGCTTCTTCCCTCCTTTCCGCACAACTTTCGCATGCTTCCCTCCTCATTTCGTCCATTTTCTTCCCGTATTCCTTTAGTTCTTCCTGCTATTCCTTTTCTTCTTTTATCGTCTTTTCTAGTCTTTCTCTTTTCCGATTGCCTTCTTCTACCTCCTCCTTCAGTTGTCTCACTTCCAAATCATGTTCCCGTTTTTCCTCCTCGAACTTTGCCCTCCATTCTTCTTCCAAGTTCTTTCTATCCTGGGAATTACTAATTTGCTCTTCCTCTATTCTTTCGTTCAGTTCGTTCTTCTCTTGTTCCAGATTTTTCTCTCCTTTTTATTGTCTCTTCTCGGATTTCTATTATCTTTTTGCCTGATCTTACCTCTTCCTTCAGTTTTTTTTTTTAATTCCAAGTCGTGTTCAACTTTTTCCTTTTCCAGCTTTTTTTTCCATTCTTTCTCCAGAGATTTCTATCCTCTTTTTATCGTCTCTTCTAGGCTTTCTCTTTTCCGATTGCCTTCGTCTACCTCTCCCTTCAGTTTTTTAATTCCAAATCGTGTTTCCGTTTTTCCTCTTCGAGCTTTGTTTGCCTTTGTTCCTCCTCCCTCATGTCTTCCTGTACATCGGCCCATCTTTGTGACTTCGTTCTCACGTAATCCTCATGAACCCCATCTACGTGCCGCCGTGCCTCATCCAATTCAAAGGAAAACGAATGCAATTCCCCTATACAGTTGTCACCATTCCTCCACCGCTGCAAGGACTTCGACACTTGTCTCCGAAGCCCGTCAATGCATGCTCCGGCGTCCTGCCACGCCTGCCATGGCGCCTGCCGCGACCACGTGGTCTGAAGTGGTGGCTGAAAGCACTCGCCTCGTGTCGCGTCGTTCGTTGCGCTAAAAATATCCGCCTGCTCCGTGCCGCGCTGAGGTGCGATCGCGCCGCCATTGTGTGACTCCTTTTGCTGGCAAAGTCCATGCTCAGTTTATGGGGTTGAGCTCTCCCGTGGATTAAAATTACAAAAGGAACCGTCCCGGGCCATGGATTCTACATTATAACACATATCTAATCCACCCGGCACCCGTTCGCCTTGAAAAGCCATCTTATTTCGTGGAATAATTTTTTTTTTTAATCGCTCGAATTTGGGGAACACTGAGGGTCGCTTCACTCACCCCTGATCCGGTTCCGTGAATTTAGTTGGAGGGGGGATGGATTCGAATCCCACTCCCGGACACGACTGTTACGAATTCTGGCCCGCCTGGTGTGCGATCGGCCGCGTACCTCTAATGGCAGCCGCGTCGCCCACCGGACGGACAATTCAGTCGTGACCCTCCTGGAACTACCGCCAGGAGCCAGTCACGGGTGGGGTTTAACCTCACCACATCCCAGTCCGCATTCCACTCGCGCGAAATAGGATGAATCGCCGAATGTCGATACACCTAAATACCCACGTGGGTAACCTACCGAGGGGTTGCACCATGCCGCAGGTCGGCTTAGGACACGAACCACTTAAGCGGTTCGTTCCGTGCTACAGGGATAACCTAGCGGTGTTACCGCCGACCTCAACGACTCAGATTATTTATCGGGTGTTTAAAACCCACTACCAATCATTCCACAATTCAATATGGCACTTTCAAAAGAGGGGAAGGATGCAACGAACGGGAAACATTTCACAAGCACATTTATTACACATATAACACAAACAAGCAAGGGCAGTCATGCAATATGTACAGCAAGAAAGGAAAGACGTTGCGACCGACTATAGCATTAAATGTACAGGCACTTAAACAGGTTTACTTCACGGACTGGCGCCACAAACACACATACAAAAGCCCAAAGAAAAGAAAACCTCTCTTCTGCGGCCGATGAACCCTCTCCGGCACTCTCCTCGTCCGCACGCGCAGGTCCACCACAGACCGCCTGCGGAGCCTCCCGTCCGCGTCTCTGAGGCGTCGCCCGGACTCGCCACCGGCCCGCGCCTTCACCGACAGGTCGCTCAACGCCAAGACGAGAGGGAGGGAGAGAGAACTCGACCTCGACGACAAAGAAAGAGAGAGATCCAGCACGACCCCGACAGAGGATGACGTCGACGACCCAGACAAAAAAGGGACTTGACCTCTACCACCAAGAGAGAGCGAGCCCCACGTGCGGTCCGCCTTGTATAGCGCGGGGCTCTGCCCTTCGCTCCTCCCCGTTTTTGGCTCCGCCTCCCTTCGAGAAGGTTCCCGAAAAGGGGCGTTCCCTCACCCCGACCGCCTCACGCCGTGCATCCACCAATCGGCGGTGAGCTGCCCTCCCCCTTCCCTTCACACCAAGCATGGGGAAAAAAAACCCACAGGCCTTACAAGAGCTTTTGTTCTGCCACTCCTTCTCGGACGGTTTCCGAAATGGAAACCGTCTTACCGTGGTCCGCGGAGGATGGCGTTCATAAGCGGGCGTAGTGGCGAAGATGGTGGTGATTGTTGTGGTGGGCGTTGTGGCGTCATTGGTGGCGGTTGTTTGTGTGGAGGTTTGTTGCAATGGTGGCTCAAAATAACGATAGATAAAGAAAAACGGCTATCTCAAAGGGTCGCAGCCCGTGAAACGTGAAGAAAGCCCTTTAAACAACGGTGGGGACCTATCTGCACATACAGTTAGCGTCATAACTGATCTAAGGAACCTTTATGGTGTATTGCGAATTTCCACAGCCGTAACAATATTTACAACTAAAATATAGATAGTACTATCTTATGGTGACAATAAAGATGAACATGTAATCCCCACGTTGGCCCCAAGCACATCTAGGCTTGATGAATGGAAAGCTAATGCTCAAGCAGTACAGCAGGCGGGTATGCAACAAGGCTGTGTAGACCAATGAAAAATTGGTCCATTGGACCCAACGGGCCCACGAGGACCTGAAAGGTTTCACCTCGATCTGGTCAGCTGTTTTGGAGAAGAAGATTTTTGAAGATTTTTATGTTAAAAACAATATGGCGCCAAACCACGTGACCATTGACGTCGTCAATTTTGTTCCCTCCAACAATTTAGCTCGAGATGACCCTCAATTTTCATACTGATCAGATAAAGCGTTCGATGTATGCGATTATGATGTCATAACGAAGCCACCTATGACATCAAAAATAAATCGCACTCGTTTCCCATGAGGAATACTTCATATGTGCCGAGTTTCAATTATTTTCCGTGGAATGGTTTCGGAGATAGACGTCCAAAGTTTTTTTTTTTTTTTTTAATCCCCCACCGCGTGGCGGAAGGGGGATATTGTCCTTTTTTCCAACATGACTGCCACACCATATTACCCAGGACGCAATAATTATCATTTAAACATTCTCCATGCGTCGTCGCGCCTATTGTGAAAATTGGCAATCGGAGAAGCAGCTGCAAAGAAACCAGAAAATTAGCATGGACGGACATACGGACGGGTGGACAGACAACCCGAAAACAATGCCACCGGCGATTTCGTCAGCGGAGGCATAAAAGTTCACTCCTCTTTGGCTCTGAATTTGTTGAGATCGCACAAGTGCAAAGTATTGCTGAAGTACAGGTTCATTTCATGTTCCGGTTGGTGTTGAAAATATAACATTAAATTGTTCCTTGATCATAAACTGATGTTTACAGACAGACAGACAGACAGACAGACAGACCGAAGTGAACTAATTGCTTAACTCAGCTCTTCGCTTAGCTTATGTCGGGTGATGATATAAGGCTCATTAAGAACCATTTAATTTTGAATTCAAAATCTAGGCTCAGGTGAGCTCGCTTGTCCAAAAATGAAATGTAGCACAAGAACAGGAGCAGATCAACTTGCTTTTCCATTAATAAGTAGGCAATAAATTAACACAAAATGAGATTTGAACATGGGGATACCAGTATAAAGAGCTAAGTGATCAGATGGGCATGTGACACAGGCGAACCCAAATTGATCGTTTGGTTGGAATTTTCTGAATACATGCCGTAAGTAAATTTAATTTGCATCCTCATCATATCCACATGTCATGAGATTTGTTTAATTTAATCTACTCCCCGTTGGCTTAATTTATCAATTTACTGAAATGCTAAAATCTCCAAACTGTTTGTTTCATGTGAACTTCAGATCTTCATCTCATTATACTTTAAAAAAAATATATTTTCAACTTCATCTATGACCTGAACCTTTTATATCCAGCATGACCAACACACAAAAACATATTGAAAGATACCTTGGGACTTTTCACCCTCACATGATTGCATGCAGGACAGCTGGCTTTACTATGTTTTAAATAAAAGCTCGACTCATGAAAGAGTGAGGTTACCCTAACCCTAACCCGACCTCCAACAGCTCGTCAAAAATATCTGAGGTTGTATTAATTTCCTTCACAAAGAGCTTAAACACAAGGGAGGCCATGAGGCCCATTAGTCAGGTTAGGTTAGGTATGGGAGCATGCGTCCACTTTCCGCCGGTACTCCAGGGGCCTCCGTCTGGCCATTCCCCAGGCAGATGCCTGGCCCATCCCCATCTCCTTGAGATACTGATCAACCTGCTGCAACCACGAGGCACATGGTCGGCCCATTGGCCTCCTCCACTCACAAGGCTCCCTCGCTGACAAAATCTGGTGAGCAGGACCAGCGTTAGTATAACGAGCCACATATTCATTCAGCAACCGCTCGTTGGACACAAAGTCTGACCAGCAATAGCCAAGGATTCTCCGAAGAGACCTGGTACCAAAGGAATTAAGTCTCCGTCTCAGATCCTTGGTCAGAGTCCAAGTCTCACATCCGTAGAGCAAGGCTGGAAGCACTAAGGACCTGAAGACTCCAACTTTCGTCCTCCCTCACAGGTACCGGCAGCGCCACACCCCATGATCCAGTGAATACATGACTCCCCAGGCCCGACCCAGACGTCTGTTGACTGCTGACTCACAGCCATTAGAGACTTGCATATCACTGCCAAGGTAAGTGAATCTCTCCACGACCTCAACATCCTCACTACAAACAGGTAGAGACAGGATATCAGCACCCAAGATGTCATTGAAAGCCTGTATCTTCGTTTTGACCCAGGAAACCCAAAATCCCAGCGGCTCCGACTCGTCATTCAGCATCTCGAGGGCCCCCAAAAGGATATCCACAGTCTCCGCAAAGATGACTGTGAAATCAAGATCAGAGATGTTGACATTCCCAAACGATGCAATGCAGCTTGATCTCTCCGACATCCTCCCCAGAATCCAGTCCATATAAATGCTGAAACGTGTGAGTGCCAGTACACACCCCTGATGAACTCCAGTAGCAATTGGAAATAAGTCGAGGATGTTATCACCACAACTCGCAGCACTCTCAGAGGCATCATCCCAACTGACTGGAAGAGGGGCCTTGTTGACCCTCTCTGAAAAGGGAAGGGTGATCGTTAAGACTGCAAAAACTACTGAGGGGTGACGCTGCTCTCAGTGCCGGGTAAGGTCTTTGCTCGGTTAATTATTGATAGGGTTAGCCACCATCTGCTTGAGCACCAGCGTCCAGAGCAGTCAGGCTTTACACCAAAGAGGTCAACGATTGACCATATCCTTGCTCTTCAGGTCCTCACCGAATGCAGACGAGAGTTTTGGCAGGGGCTGCTTGCAGCTTATGTTGATCTCTGTAAAGCGTTTGATTCAGTGAATCGGGATTCCCTCTGGAGTTTCCCTCCCTTGGTCTTCGTGGGGTGCCACCAAAACTTATCGATCTGATGTCTGAACTCTACTCTGGTACTGAGAGTGCTGTGCGATGTGGTGGTACCATCTTTAACTTATTTCCAATTGTTACTGGAGTTCATCAGGGGTGTGTACTGGCACCCACACTTTTCAGCACTTGTATGGACTGGATTCTGGGGAGGATGTCAGAGAGATCAAGTTGCACTGCATCGTTTGGGAATGTCAAGATCTCTGACCTTGATTTTGCAGATGATGCAGTCATCTTTGCGGAGACTTTAGAAATCCTTTTGGGGGCCCTCGAGGTGCTGAATGAGGAGTCGGAGCCACTGGGATTATGGGTTTCCTGGGTCAAAACTGAGATGCAGGCTTTCAATGACATCTTGGATGCTGCTGTCCTGTCTGTGCCTGTTTGTGGTGAGGATGTTGAGGTCGTGGAGAGATTCACTTTCCTTGGCAGTGATATTCATGTCTCTGCTGGCTGTGAGTCAGAGGTGAACAGACATCTGGGTCGGGCATGTGGAGTCATGTATTCACTGGGTCATGGGGTGTGGCGCTGCCGGCACCTGTGCGGGAGGACGAAAGTCCGAGTCTTCAGGTCCTTGGTGCTTTCAGCCTTGCTCAATGGATGTGAGACATGGACTCTGACCAGGGATCTGAGACTGACACTTAATTCCTTTGGTGCCAGGTGTCTTCGGAGAATCCTTGGCTATCGCTGGTCAGACTTTGTGTCCAACGAGCGGTTACTGAGAGAGACTCAAATGAGATTTGTTACCTGCATAGTCCGTGAGCGTCAGCTGCGGCTGCATGGACATGTGGCTCGTTTTCCTGACGCTGATCCTGCTCAGCAGATTCTCTCAGCGAGGGAGTCTCGTGAGTGGAGGAGGCCAATGGGCCGACCACGTTGCTCGTGGTTTCAGCAAGTTGATCGGCATCTGAAGGAGATGGGAATGTGCCTGGCATCTGCCTGAGGGATGGCCAGACGGAGGCCCCTGGAGTACTGGTGGAAAGTGGACGCAGCTACGCGCTGCTCTGGAGCATGCTCCCATACCTGACCTACATTGTCTAATATTTTACTTGTCCTTCAGTGGCACAGTGATCCCATTCCCTCTTGCGTGCAGCGCTATTTTCAGTCCAAGAGTTGTAAATAAGCAAAGGCCCTCATGATTTATGACCATGCAACACTTTGACATTGTAATTGTGAAGATCGCCGACTCATTTTGTGATATTAACAGAAATCTCACACCTTCAGACAAAAATTAGAATAAATGGCTCATTTTTCTCTCCTTAGTCGTTTTCCCTTGTTTGTTGAATATCGTGTGTTTTTTGCAGTCCTTTTTCCCCCCTCTAATCTAAAACCATATTCCTCGTACTAATCCATGATATTTTCCGATTTTTGCAAACCTTGTGTCCCATATTTACTTGAGCTATCCTCTCATCTCCCACTCATCTTCCTCAGTGATATGTTGCATGTGCACCTGATATTATTTGCATTTGTGTCTGCAGGATGCTGGGTAAAATGAAGAGCCAGTTTGCTCTGACTCCTTACAGTGTGTTTGATGTTGAGGATGGTCAAGAACAGCAAGACAGTTTGTGAGTATTCCATGTTGTGTTGAGCTTCTGATTGCAAATTTTATTTCAGATTTTAGAGGGTTTTTTTTTCTCTCTCTCTCCAATTCAAGCTAAAACAAAGCTGCATGTTTTTGGAGAAACATAGCCATAAATCTGAGAAGCCAACGTTTGTTATTGTAGCAAATAGTGAGGGGGTTGAAAAGGTTGTAAACAGATATCAAAATGGCATAAACATTTAAGTTCTTAAATGGTGCTTTTTATTGAGACTGAAAACTTCAAAGAGCTTTACAAATAAGGAAGAGGTGAGAAAAGTGAGTCATGAAAAAGAAACGGAGTTAAAGGGCTGGCCCATATTTATGTCCAACTAAAATGGCCGTCGGTCTACCAGTCAGCCATCTTTGATCAGATCACAAAATAAAATGAGAGGCACGCGTGTATGCCATCATGTACTGTGCTTGTGCCAAGTTTGAACAAAATCAGACCATGCATGTCGGAGAAATTGTTGGGGACACATTTAAGTAACAAAATGGCTGTGCAGTTGGCCATCTCGGATCTGATCTCGATCATTCGTTATCTGTGTGCCAAGTTTGAACAAGATCGGTGAATGCTTGTCCGAGAAATGGTTTGAAGGAATTGGAGAAATGGCAGGGAATTTTGAGGAGGTGGGCTTGGGGTGGATTAACGGGGGTAGGAAAGATCATGGTTTTGGATGGGGGAAGATGAGAGTTGGTGGTTAACGGCTATTTCGAAGACCTGGAAGGAAAAGTGGGATTGAAGAGAGTGTGGGAGTTTGTTCCAAAGGTGGGAAAAAAGAGGAATGAAAGAATGAAGGTGACCAGTAATTCTTGATTTTGGTAGTTTCACCAGAAGGGGGTTGCTAGTGGACCTTGAGTGCCCTGTGTAAATATGGGGGGGGGACAGATAGCAGACAGCACCAAATAGGGGGGGGGGGAGGCCAGAGAAGAGATGGTAAAAGACAGAAAGACCACCGACCTGCCTGCGGTGAGAGTGAGACCCAAATTCTTAGCCTCATTGCGGGAGATACCAACGATCTTAAATGCCTTGGATTTCCACAGCGTGAATCCGAGAAAGGTGAGAGGAGGGAGCACCAGCCCAGAGAGGAGAGCAGTACTCCAGCAGGTTGCAGATGAAAGCTTTGTACGTGGTCAGGAGCTCAGGTGGGCCAAGGAAGGACTTTGCACAACGGAGGATGCCCAATCGGTGACTAGCTTTTGAGGCCAGCTTGGAGATGTGGCTTTCCCAGGAAATATCATGGTAGATATTGAGGCCCAGAAGTTTGAATGAAAGTACTTCAAGAGGATTTTTGAGAAAGTAGATGGGTTGGCGGGTGGGGTGGGGGGGTGGGGGTGGTGTTCCAGACGGTCCTTTCGGAGAGACACAGTGATGGTGTGAAATACGTGTTCCAAATGTTGGACCAGCTTGTGATTTTATCCAGATCTATAGAGAGTGAAGAGGCTGCTGCTTACCGATCTGAGAAATGACAGATGGTACGGCAGAAGGTGAAGTCATCATTAAAAAGATAGAGGATTTTCCAGGGAATCTGAAAGATCATTGATGAAAACCAGATCTTTGATGGCATCATTAAATCAAGAGATTACCCAGGCATTTTGGAGTGCAATGTTCAACCCAGTGTCAGAAAGCTGGGTCTTCGTCAAAGGTCATGGATCTTGCAGCAGGACAATGACCCCAAACACACTTCAAAAAGCACCCAATAATGGTGCAAGACAAAATGCTGGACTGGTCTGAAGTGGCCAGAAATGAGTCCGGATCTAAATCCCATTGAACACTTGTGGGGAGATCTGAAAACAGTAGTTGGGAGAAAGCACCCTTCTCTGAAAAAACTAATCTGAGAGAACTGGAGCATTTTGCACACGAAGAGTGGGCCAAACTACCGGTAGAGAGGTGGAGGAAGCTCATTCATGGCGATAGGAAGTGCTTGACTGCAGTTATTTTGTCCAAAAGCTGTGTTACCAAATATTAAGTCTCGGGTGTCAATAATTTTGTCAATGCCATTTCTTTTTATTTTCTCATTTGAAAGGAGATATTCAGTTCTGAATCAAAAACTACAGTTCTGTAATATTAAGTGTTAAATAAAGAAATGTGAAGACCAAATACTTTTGTCAATTTCAACTTATTTTTAGAGAAAATTGTGAGTTATTTGAAAAAAGTACAAGGGTGCCAATATTTTTGGCCATGATTGTACTTTCCTGACAAAGTAATGTGAAAAGACATTAGCTAGATCATGTGGATCACTCACATTCAGGAATATCATTGCTTACAACATTAAATAATTTATTTACAGTCTTGTACATGTCTTTGGTATTACAATTAGAGAGTTTCTCATCGTAATAATCCTTCTTGGCAGCAAAAACAGTTTCGCAAACATTCCGTTGGGATTCGATGAACTTCCTGTAATCAGCATATGATTTCGTCTTACTCCATTGCTTAGAGCGTCGTCGAGCTCGACGAACTTCCTTTACATTGTCATCATCCGAGTTAGGTTTGAGACGTACAGAGTGCTTCTAAGTTGTCGCAGGTGCGTGCACTTCTCGAACTTCATGGCAGGCTTCATTGTATTGTCGGACAAGATCACTTGCATCATAGTCGGTGCTTTCCAGTATGAATCCCATTTTAGTCGCTAGATCAATGGAGAACTTTTCATTTTCAAAGTCAATTAATTTTAGCTTCACAGAACAAACATATCTTTTGCAAGTGCTGCTCTTGCCAAGTTCAACACACAATGTACCATGGAGTTATCAGAGAGTTCGATTTGATTGTATGAGAGTCGCCATCCTTAGCTATCACAAGATCGAGGATATTCCCAAAGCAGTGTAGATCCAAGCATCTTTTTGTTGAAAGTTAAAAGAAGTCAAAACTGTGCGAAACCTTCTCACCTCTGGCTTTTTCGAGCAGTCAACATGGAGGTTGACATCACCTATAACGATCAGTCTCTCTGGTGGCAGGTTAGCACAGTTGAATAACTCCTTTAACTCCCCCAGAACACCTGCCAACTTCGTTGACGTTATTAAGGGAGGTCTATAAATGACCAAAAGTTGACTTCTCCCTTGGAGATAAGAGCATACTCTAATGATCTACATGATGGTAGAGCATCATCTGGAATCGAGAAATCTCCGATTGAACGATTGAACGGGCCGTGCGGCGAATCCGGATTGGAGAAGTCGTCACCGAGATTCTGCGAGATTGTGCGATCAAAGAGCTGGGGAAATACAAATATTTGTAGGAAGACGAATCTTGTGTTGAAAAAAAAAAAAAACCCCAAGAAAGCTAATCGTGGCTGTAAAGCTAGGAGTAGTGAACTGCGACAAAATGTAATGCGATATGAGCCAGTGCTGAAAATATTTCTATACTTTGTTTTAAATACTGCACCTCTATATGATAACAAACACGTTGAAAAACCATTTACTTTCATAATTTAAACGAAATGTCATCCCACAAAGTAATTCAAATAACATGCACAAAATTCTCACTCGAGTTCTATGTTTTTACCTTCTCTTTATTCCAGTCACTCCTTTCTGAATGAAGCAGAGGCACAACTTGCTGTTTATGCAGCTGAGTGTTCGTTGCAGTCTGGGGTGCGTTCCATGGCTGTGATTACACCATACAATGGGCAGCGCAGCTATATCTCGCACCTCCTTCAAAAGAAGTTCTCACAAGAAGAGTTTGTGAAGTTTTTTTGTTTTTGTTTTATTTCCAGATTGGAACTAATTTGTTTTCGCATCATTTGTGCCTGATACTTAATGCGACTTTATATGAGCCCATACCCCCACGCAGCAGGAGTGTGTGTGTGTGTGTGTGTGTGTGTGTGTGTGTGTGTGTGTGTGTGTGTGTGTGTGTGTGTGTGTGTGTGTGTGTGTGTGTGTGTGTGTGTGTGTGTGTGTGTGCGTGTGTGTGTGTGTGTGTGTGTGTGTGTCCGTCCGTCCGTCCGTCCGTCCAGGCCATAAGATTCTTACCAATTGTGCTTTTGTAATCAAATTTTCACCAAACCTTTATTATGAGAACATGGAGACCACAAATAATATGAAATATACAATTTCTTTTTAACTGTCGTTTTTGTCAAGTTTCGTTTGAGTACAAAGCAGACGCGGACAGGCTTTGCATTTTGAGATGCTTTCTCGTTTACATTTGCAATTCCTCAACAGAGGATCCATCCACTGAACAAATATTAGGCTGGTTTGTTAATTATTTCCTGGTTATTTGTTCATGTTTTCATTTATTTTGGCACCTTCATAAAATGTTTATCACAAATTTCTTCTTCTCTCTCACTCACGATCCCAAGCTTCGCCAAAGTCTCCGTGAACACTGTGGATGGATTCCAGGGTTGTGAAAAAGACGTTGTTCTGCTTTCATGCGTCCGAGGTTGTGGAAAAGGGGCCACTGGTGTTATTGGGTCAGTCTTTACTTTTATTGGATTGGAAAAGCCACCATATGTTTGTGCAAGTTGTCCTGAGCGTGCCGTATGAGCACTTGTTAAATATTACTTCCTTATTTAAACATGGATTAGCTGATTCGACAAGTGTAAGCAGCAAGAGAACTAGAAGGGCACTTGGCGGAGCGCATACCTCCGCCATGTAATGCCTGATCCAGTGGAACATATCGGGCCCAATACATTTTTGAAATATACTACATATCGTTTTTGGCCCGATCTCTCAATGAAAAGAATCACTTTTAAAATATTTTAAATTCTAGTATCTGGATCTTCACCAAAATCGAATCCATTCATCCTTATCACACACCCAACCTGTCCACCAAATTTCATCCAAATTCATCCATACCTTTGAGATATCCTGTTCACAGGCAGACAGGGGTGAAAACATGACCTCCGTCCACCTTCGGTGGTGGAGGTAATAAAGTAAAATAATAACCCGCTTATCCTGGGAAATAACGTCAAGCAAAACAGGGCCTTAATTTAGTTTAATACACAGATAGGATGGCAGGGAGGGACTTTATTAACAGAAGGAGGAGAGGGGTGGGGTGGGGGCAAACGAAGGGGATGGTTTGCAAGCTGACTTGGAGTTTGGTCACTGAGCCATGAAGGAGCAATATGGTGCCAGTGGAATAACCTTCAACATAACCCAACTCCTCCGAATTCCAACGACGACTCCCTCAACGTTATCCTTTGTGGCTGGTTCAACTCTCCCTCACACAGCGTTCCGATTGGTCATCAAGCAGCTTCAGGGTAAGGCTAAAATTGGCCATGATGTCGTCATCTCAAGCTTTTAATGAATTGGTCACGCTCTGAGATATTTGGAATGTTTCATTAGCCTGCCAGCCAAAAGTTAATTGTGTATGTATGTGCTTCATGTGTAGACCAAGCATGGTGCGTCGCTTTGGTTTGAAATGGCCAATGAATACAAAGCCAAACGATGAGGAAGATTTATATGAAAATAAAGCAGAGAAAAAGCACATATAAAGAGCAGAGTAATCACCATTGGGTTGTTATGGTAGACAAAGGTCATATGCAGCATTCTGGCTTAATACTAATAAAATATAGATAGGGACTACCTGTTCTAAACACTTAAATTAAGAAATAATACGTGTGTGTGTGTGTGTGCGTGTGCGTGTGCGTGTGTGCGTGCGCGTGCGCGTGCGTGCATGTTTTTAACTGGGAAAAAGCAGAAACTCCACACTACAGGTGTTTGTATGAAGTATATAATGGGAAGAAATGAAATGAGTCATGGACGTAGCTTCAGGCCAATGTTAAGAGTGACAAGCTTTCAGCCAAATAAGCTTTCTTGGGCTTCCTCAACGTTGGCGCTTGTTGAGGAAGATAAAGAAGGAGGGTGACCACATCCACATGTGTACAACACCAAACGAGAACCCCAACACTCACACAACCAACACCTCATCATGTCCAAACCTGGGCACGAAACCAGCCGTGTCCGTGCCCCGGAAACGCAAAAACAACACCAACAAGCGCACACACTTGCTCACCCACCCCATCGATGTGATTTGAGGTTTGCAAAATAAAAATGTAAAAAAAGCACTCTTCCATTTCACCTCGAGCAGCAGCACGTGACCGGAAATGAGCGGTATTGTTGCGGGGATGGATGCAGTACGGTATTTGTGTACACAAATCACAATGTGTCGAAGTATGTCAAGATAGATTTAATTGTGATCCTTTCATTACCTCCACCACCGAAGGTGAAGGAGGTTATGGTTTCACCCCTCTCTGTATGTTTGTTACTTGGTGAAAACAAATTTCGCCAAGTGTGTTGGTCTGTAGCGTTTGTTTGTCTGTCTGTCTGTTTGTGGCCAAAAATCGTGTGACAAACAGTTTTCAAGCAATCGTTCTGAATTTTTTTTTTTTATGTGTGTTGGTGACAGGCCAAGGACAGCAACGCTAAATTTTGGTGAAGATCTGAATCCAGATCCGGATCTGAGAATCCTTCCAGTGATTCTTCCCCATTGAGAGATCGGGCCAAAACCGATACATAGCACAGGATCTCAAAAGGTTGTGGATGGATTCACACGAAACTTCGTAGACAGGTTGGGTGTGTGACGAGGACTAATTGATTCGATTTTGGTGAAGATCCGAATCCAGATCTGACAAATTTTTTTTCAGTGATTCTTCGCTATTGAGAGATGGAGCCAAAAACGATATAGTACTGGATAGCACGGTATTTCAAAAATGTCTTGGGCCCGATATGTTCTCGTTGGTCAGGCATTGCTGGGAGGAGGTATGCGCTCCACCGAGTGCCCTTCTCTTTTCTGTTATGTGTCTGTGACCTAATTATCCCTCGTTAACTCTTTACATATTTTCCTCTGTTATCTGTCTCTTGAATGTTTCTTGTTAAGCACACATAAGGCCTTGAGGTGCAAGGTGCTCATTGCCTGACATTTAACATTACAGGGGCGGTCGGGTGGGAGATGCATGGAAAAGTTTGTTACAGCATGTAACTTTTTGGAAAAGCCTTCCGTGTAGAACGGCTGATTGTACAGAGCTGTTGGCACCCATTGCTGAGAGAGGAGTGTTTTCTAAAGGCAGACGCCAATCAAATTGCTTCATGGTATCAGGGAGGAGGAGTTTTCATTTCTCCTCGTTGCTGCGCCAAACCTGCAGAGGGTGCTGCTGTGTCGCTCCTCGCCAAGCAAGCTACGTCCCTTTTTCCTTCCTCAGTCGGTGTAATGACAGCACACTTTAAGTATTGCATATTTCATTCTATTGCATTTGGGGTCATGTGACTTGCCTTTTTTTGGTCATAGTTTAAGTTTATTGTGAATATGCAACATTTATAGTTTGTCTTTTGGTTTGCATATCATTGTAACCTCGTGCTCTTGAATATATAGCTCTCTCAGAATCCACATCATCAAATATTTAAAGCTTATATTTTTTACGTCTGCACACGTAGAATGCCCCCTTTGTGCAGACGACATCAATATTTCGGGTTAGGGTGAGGTAAACCACATATTTTCCCTTCCTCATCCCTTCCTTGAAACTTAATTTTTCCTCCCTGAGGTTACTTCATGTGTAATACCATAATCTTCGTCACAAGTCCATGCAATGTCTTTGGTTACGTGTCATATTATCTCGTATCGAGGAGTCTCCTGGTTGTATATGTTTATGTATCTCCTGGTTGTGTCCACAATCATAATCCCATTGCAGAATGTTGTTGCCAACTTTTATGAATGATAATCAAGGTGATCGACACTGACAGAGCCCTTAGTTTTGCTTTTAAATCAACATTATTTAATCCACATGACACTCCTCTCATCCTCTATGACCTTGTATATATTATGCAATGTCCAGGTTGGGCCCGATCAATACCGTGACCATTTGTCTCGTCTCATTGCCTCTGCTCGGGTGATGTACAGTGGCTTTTCGGTTACTTTTTTTCGATTACTTTTAACTTGTATAATTCTAGCTTTTTGTCATTCCTGACTCGACATTATTGCCTCTTCTCCATCTCCTCACAGATTCTTGGAAGACAAACATCGACTAAATGTTGCCCTCACTCGTGCCAAGTTGTGTTTCATTATTGTGGGACACTTGAAAACCTTACAGGTTTGAAACCACCACACCAATAATCTCTCTCTCTCCCCCCCTCTCTCCCCCCTCTCTACCCCCTCTCTCCCCCTCTCTCTCCCTCTCTCTCCCCCTCTCTCTCCCCCTCTCTCTCCCCTCACTCCCCCTCCCTCCACCCTCTCTCCCCCTCTCTCCCCCTCTCTCCCCCTCTCTCCCCCTCTCTCCCCCTCTCTCCCCCTCTCTCCCCTCTCTCCCCCTCTCTCCCCCTCTCTCTCCCCCTCTCTCCCCCTCTCTCCCCCTCTCTCCCCCTCTCTCCCCCTCTCTCCCCCTCTCTCCCCCTCTCTCCCCCCTCTCTCCCCCCTCTCTCTCCCCCTCTCTCCCCCTCTCTCCCCCCTCTCTCCCCCTCTCTCCCCCTCTCTCTCCCCCTCTCTCCCCCCTCTCCCCCCCTCTCTCCCCCTCTCCCCCCTCTCTCCCCCTCTCTCTCCCCCTCTCTCCCCCTCTCTCTCCCCCTCTCTCTCCCCCTCTCTCTCCCCTCTCTCTCCCCCTCTCTCTCCCCCTCTCTCTCCCCCTCTCTCTCCCCCTCTCTCTCCCCCTCTCTCTCCCCCTCTCTCCCCCCCTCTCTCTCCCCCTCTCTCTCCCCCCTCTCTCTCCCCCTCTCTCTCCCCCTCTCTCTCCCCCTCTCTCTCCCTCTCTCTCTCTCTCCCCCCTCTCTCTCTCTCTCTCTCTCCCCCCTCTCTCTTCTCCCCTCTCTCTTTCCCCCTCTCCTTTCCCCCCTCTCTTTTCCCCCCTCTCTTTTCCCCTCTCTCTTTTCCCCCCTCTCTCTTTTCCCCCCTCTCTCTTTTCCCCCTCTCTCTTTCCCCCTCTCTCTTTTCCCCCCTCTCTCTCCCCCCTCTCTCTTTCCCCCTCTCTTTTCCCCTCTCTCTTTTCCCCCTCTCTCTTTTCCCCCTCTCTCTTTCCCCCCCCTCTCTCTTTCCCCCTCTCTTTTCCCCCCTCTCTCTTTTCCCCCTCTCTCTTTTCCCCCTCTCTCCTTTCCCCCTCTCTCCTTTCCCCCTCTCTCTTTCCCCCCTCTCTCCTTTCCCCCTCTCTCCTTTCCCCCCTCTCTCTCCTTTCCCCCCTCTCTCTTTCCCCCCTCTCTCTTTCCCCCCTCTCTCCTTTCCCCCCTCTCTCCTTTCCCCCCTCTCTCCTTTCCCCCTCTCTCCTTTCCCCCCTCTCTCCTTTCCCCCCTCTCTCCTTTCCCCCCTCTCTCCTTTCCCCCTCTCTCCTTTCCCCCCTCTCTCCTTTCCCCCTCTCTCCTTTCCCCCCTCTCTCCATTCCCCCCCTCTCTCCATTCTCCCCCCCTCTCTTTCTCTCTTTCCCTCTCTCTCTGTCTGTCTGATATCTTTCAGCTTTTTTAAAGTAATATAATTGCAGAGTGCCCAGAGAATATGTAACCCACGTGGGTTAGTTGGTGCATTGCTTTCTGAAAAAGTATAGTCTGTGTTTTGCAAGAAGACTATAGATGAGGGATCTCCAACAAGTAGATCACGAGCGACCATTAGCTTGGCGGCTGTCATTGAGTAGCTGGTTAAAGCATTAAAACATGGAGAAGAAGCTGCATTCATATGGTCAAAAAAATTAATGGTCTTAATAGACAGGAACACAATAAAAAAAACAGCCATTTTTCCCTGCTGAGCAGGGGGTTAGCTTTTTGCGGGCTCCATGCAATCATGGTTCCCTTCTTGAGGAAATATTTTATGTCCCTTCCTGAAGCCAACCCTGGTCGCCTCTTACGACACAGGGATATGGTACACCTATTCTAACCAGGGCATATATACCGGGACCAGTACACTGGTAACTGTTAGTACACTGGTAACCAGTACACTGGTAAGACACTCATTTCACTGACCTCGGAAGGATGACAGGCTCGAACTCAGGACCCTAGGATCCCAAGCCAGCCACCCTAATCATTAAGCCAACACCACGCTCCACATTAACACAATAATAAAGTTAATTTAGTTGTCGCACTTACAAAACAATCTTGAGTCCAACTTTCCATATTTACAGTGGGCCGATTTGAGCAGAACTGACAATGCTAAACAACAACAATAACCGCTGACAGAGAGAGGTGTGGTTGCGGGAGCCAGCAAATTGTGTTATAGGAAAAGTCCTTCCTTAATTGTAGCGATACTTTGTCAATTTATTTCACTCTTTCCAGAAATTAAAGTTTTCGTGGAGTCAAGAAACGAAGATTCCACTAAATTATCAAACATTGCGTGGCTGCTTGAATTGGCATTTCTAACACATATGATAGAAACATTGAACGCCGTGAACTGTGGATTCCAAGAGAAACAGAAGACAATTAGCCGGCATGATTAGTGCAGTGAAAACTTTCAAGTCGAAGCTTAACCTTCTGATACAAGTCCAGTAAAGGAAAATGCATCATTTTCCTTCTGTGCTCCAAACACGAGCAGAGAATGTGGTTACTGTTGGAATCATGGACATTGCCAAGTTCAGTGATTTCCTGACCAGGCTTGGCCAAGAGTTTAATGACAGATTTAATGATTTTTGAGGAGGTTGAACCCCGTGTGATGTTCACATCAAACCCCTTCATGGAAGTTGATGTTAGTGACATTTCTGAACAAATGAGTGTGCTCTTTGTCCTTGATTGTGTCCCTTTGGAGATGGAGATTATCACCTTCAAAATGACATTCAGTTGAAATCAATGCAGTCTGCCACAAATTTCTGGAGTCTCGTGGATACTGAAAAGTAGAGTAACATTTACAAAGTATCGATGAAAGTGGCTTCCCTCTTTGGCGAGACCTATCTTTGTGAATCTGCCTTTTCCAACATGAAGTGAGTGCATCAAATCTAAATTTCGAACCCGTCTGACAGACGAGCATCTGCAGGACTCCATCACAGTTACCATCTCAGTACTGACACACCAGATTACGCAGTCCTGATGAACAGTGCATGCAGTTTCAAGTTTCACAATGAAGTAAAGATCAATTTTCCTTCACTTCAAATATGAATTTTTGTAATTGAACTGCAGTAACTAAATTCGTACCCTTATCAATTCATATATTTTCGATTCATGTTTTAGTCACTCTTGAAATATTTCATTAATCAAGTGGCTCACATTGAAAAGAAGCTTGGCAACCCCTGCTATACTTGAAATATATATATAGTGTGTGCTTGAAAGGTTTGAGATGTTCTGAATGTCTAAAGGGTACGTTCCATTTGTCGTTGGAGTCTAATCACTCAAGCATGTAAAAAGGGTCTGAAAAGGTCCAAGTGGACGAAAGCTGTAAATAGTCGAAGATCCAAGCTATCTAATCTGTCTGAAGGGTGAAAGAGGTATAAATCATGTTGAGGTCTAAGGGGTCTAAAGGGACTTGGGGGTGTGAAGAGCTAAGGGTTCTCGGGGTCTAAAGGGTATAAAAGGTCTCAAGGATAAAGGGATTTAAAGTATTGAACGGGACTTAAAGGTAAAATGGGTCTTAAGGGTCTTGAAGGTAAAAGAGGTTTAAAAGGGTTTTCAGGGTCTTTAAGGTCCTTAGGAGCCATCTGGATAGTTTTGGATATTTTGTTTCCTTTGGGTCTTTTGGGTCCCTGGGGACTTTTGGGTCTTCCGGATCTTAAGGGGTCTTAAGTATCTGTGTCCTGTGGGTCTTCAAAGGTTGAAGGGTTCTCAGCAGTGTAAGGGGTCAAAAGATGCATTCCGATAGTACGTAATTAACAAACATACGTGTGTGCAGTCAGGGTGTAACTGACATTCACACAGTAGGTAATTGATAGCCATATCGTCACACGGCTTCACCGTGAAAGGTACGTTCCAATGGTATGTAATTAATAGACATATGTACGTGTAGTCTGCAACCAACGTTCAAATAGTACGTAATTAATGGACATTTAGTCACAACTTCACCGTGAAAGGAACATTCCAATAGTACGTAATCAATAGATGTAAGTGTTGTCTGCAACTGATGTTCATACAGTATGTAATTAATAGACATATAGTCACACGGCTTCACGGACGGACCCTGCTTTTCGTTTTTATATAAACATATTGATAGACTAGCATGGTACCCATCTCCTGGGTGGGTCAAGTTTGTGCATTACTTGCTGAAAAAAATATAGTCTGTGTTTTGCAAGAAGACTATAGATGTTCATGTAGTGTGCGCTTAAAAGGTTCTAGATGGTCTAAAGGTCTAAAGGGTGCATTCCAATAGTAGTTCATCTTTAAGGGGTCGAAAGTGTCTGATCCCTCAAGCACGTGAAAAGGGTCAAGCATATAAATAACGTCCAAGTAGTCTAAAGCTCTAAATGGTCAAAGGTCTCGGGAGTACAGATCTAAAGAGTATAAAAGGTCTAAAGGGTGAAGGGATATAAAGGTATCTAAAGTGTCGAACAGATCTGAAAGGTTAAAAAAGGGTCTTGGAGACTTTAGGGTATTTGGGGTCTTATGGGTCTCCCAGGTCTTTGGTGTCTTAAAGGGTCTCTGGGGTCATAAGGGTCTAAACAGTCTTTGAGGGTGTTAAAGGGTATTGGGGGTGTTAAATGGTCTTCATTCAAGGTCTTAAAGGATCTTAGGGGTCTTAAGGGTCTTCAGGATTTTAGGGGTTTTAGGTGTCTTGGGGATCTTTAGGGTTTTGGGGGTCTTAAGGGTCTTGGGTCTTGGAGTCTCAAAGGGTCTTTAAAGATCTAAGGGGTCTCAGCAGTCTAAAGGGACCAAAGGTACATTACAAACAGTACATAATTAAGAGATCGTTAAATCGCCAATTTGTACTTCTTCTTATTCGCCTCTCAAAACAATGTAAAACTGTAGCCCGATCTACCTCAACAACTGCTGAAGCCATGATGGTGATTCCAATGTGAGGAAGTTACTTTGTCTCTGGGCTTGTACACGCAACCCAAAATTGAAAGTAAATAAAACATTAATCGTTTTATTACAAAAAGAAATCAAACTTAAATGTGGATTTAACCAAACTAACCCAGGATCATGAGGGGGGGAAATGGATGCTGGACAGAGCCATTCCAAAAGCGATACCTATCCAAATCATCACCCAAATCAACTGAAACCAGTACTAAAACAATTTAATAACATAGATTGACTTAATCCATTCCAAAATAACAAAATAAATAAATCATTGAAAATAAATAGAATGCTCATAACCCGTGAAAAGTGTCGCCGCAATGAGCGGCACCATTTTCGTTAGCCTCACTTGGCTGACTCTGGTTGTGGATCAAGGTGGTTTTGAATGCATCCCAGATTGAAAGAGCCAAATAAATGTTAAAATTACATTTTGTGCAGCAATAAACTGCTCCAATCTGTTACGGGAGGGTTTTGGAAAGACTTTGCACAGGTATTCTGAAATTGTGATGAACAGGAATGGTGTAGTTTTACTCTGAAATATCACTGCAGTATCGCAGCTTCTCATTTGGCGTTCATCACATGAACCCTGTTGGTAAATCGATTTGTTTGTTGCTCGCAAATTGGTTTATAACATTTGTAACAATTATGTAGGGAGGATTAACGAGTGTATTTATGTTTACGGCCACGTCACCTTCTCCCACCTTCTTATCAGTTCGGCCGAGGGATGCTTGACCCAAGTGTTTCACGAACCAGCTGCTGCCAGCGATAACTAGACAGCTTCGAGGCGATTGTGTGACGGGGCGTCCAGTTTATTCTCCATCCAAGGGATGGCACTCGCATTGATTCCTCACCCTGCATGTGAAACACTGGGTGGATAGTTTATAGCTGGGTCAGTAGTCAAACCCAGGCTAGACAGCTTAGAGGTAAGTGTACGACGGGATGTCCAGTTTAACGTCCATCCGAGGGACGGCACACACATTGATTCATCACCCTGCCTGCAGCAGACATGCACATTCTCTCGGCTGCTCACTCTGCTAACAATTTGGGTATTGCTGTACATAAAGTTGGTTATATTTCAACAATTTGATTTGCATCATTTTTGACAGGTAAATTCATGTTTTCAATTTTGACCAATTAAAAAAGTGAAATAAACAGGCAGATTTGATCTCCGTACGCTTCCTTAAAACACCCCGACTTCTTCATGCTCCCAAATAAACAATATTTGTTCTCGATCGTTATTGTGAAAAGGAAATTGCTATAGTTACTACTAGCAAATACAACCCATTGCTTTGCTGACAGGGACAATAAGGGGGTGGAGGGGGGAGAAAGAGGGAGGTAGAGAGAAAGGAGGCAAGTTTAGGGTGAGAGGGGGGACAGGAGGCAGAGAGGATAAAGAAGGGGGAGCAAGGAAGGGGAAAGGGAGAGCGAGAAAGGGGGAGAGGTGGGGAGAGCGACACCTCACCAAACGTTACTATTCACTGGAGGAGGGAGGAGGGATTAATGAAATTAGTGTGTGCATGTGGGAGACACACACAAACGCACACACGCAAAGAGAGCAACAGAGGTGTGGGAGAGAGTGCTGCATTTTATTAGGCAGGCGGAGCGAGAGGACAGTGAGAGAAGGGTTGGGGAGAGGAGGAAAAAAAAAGACACGTGAGCTGTGGAGGTGGGGTTAGCAAAGAGAATGATATGTGGTGCTTTATGACTGAACACAATTTTTTTTTTAAATAAGTCAGAACAGTTGTATAACATGATGACACAACAGAAAATAAAGTAATCTGCTGGCACATCTGCAAAAACTTTGATATCCCAGTTCCAGAAAATTTGTGGGAACATGAACCAAAAGCAATCACTGAAAACATGGAAGTACCGCTCACATACGATCTCATGATCCCATCGAGCGTGGACATCGAAAACAAAGCGTTGCAACCAGATATCATACTTGGGTACAAAAAAAAGGATAAGAAGGCATTGCTAATTCAGGTGTTAATACCAGTGATTTTGGACTAATCATGCACAAATCAGAAAATGAACAAATACCAAGACCTTCAGGATGAAGTGAAAAGATACTGAAAGCTGAAGAATGCCAAAGTTGTACTAGTGATTTATGAAGAACCACACGGGACTGATGACGAAGTACCACACAGAGATATTAAAAACCATCCCTGGGAATATCACTACAAACGAACAACAGTTGGAAGCTGTCCAGTGCTCAGTAACGATCCTGAAGCGAGCCCTCGGCACAAAACTTTTAGAATAGAAAACTTCACAGCTTGGTCCATGAATCGTGATTTCTTACTGAAATGAAGGTGGATACTTTGAGCCCACCCTGGGAGGACTCCATTCCACATTCTGAAACCCACATATGTAGGTACCAATCAATGACACACACACACACACACACACACACACACACACACACACACACACACACACACACACACACACACACACACACACACACACACACACACACACACACACACACACACACACACACACACACACTTCCGTTATGGTAATACAGTTTATATACGTACACACACGCACATAAAATACTGTTGTGAGCCGGGGGTCGGTGGCGAGAATGACCACGAGGTGGGGGAGGTTTGCATCGTCTCCCACCAAACTCCCCGGAATTGTAGGCTGTCACTCGGATAACTCCGCGAGCCGGCGATTCGTTTAACCAACCGTGGTTGCCAATATTTCAACCGCGTAGCGTCGGGTCTATTTGTCTATAACCAATTTACCTAATTAACTACGCAATTTCGACTACCGCGGAAACCACGCCCTCGGCACGTCTTACTCGAACCGGGTTACTCTACCGACTGCGGTAGAGTTCCAACTACCGACTACCAACTCCTGTTCGGGTGCAGCCGAGCGGAAACTGCCAAAGTCGTGCCGGCTGGAATGAACGGATTATCGGGGATAAACCCCGCCTAAACTCAGATCCGAACCATGCTGGACCAATTCAAAAAGGGACAGAAACGGACTGGGAATATTTCTACAAATGTTTATTTACAATAAAAAGACAAAGGCAAGACTTAATGTGAATATGCAAGAAGGAATATTTACAATGAGCAAAAACACTTATTCAGATCTACTTACAAGACAGGCCCACACGCAGACACACACACACAAAATGAAAAGAAACCCAGAGTCTTTATTGGACCCTCACAGCCGTGGAGAGAGACAAGCTGGGGGTCAGAGTTCGGTGGTGTACCTGACCGTATGAGGAAGGGCATGCTCCGCGATGTGGCACCTGAAAAAGGTCGTTGGTCCGGTCCCCAGTCGCACGTAGGGACTCGTGGTTCCTGGCGGAGCTCGGGTGGTGAACAATTGGGGTCCACGGAGGGAGGTCAGGGTCGCTCTATCCTTCCTTAAAACTCCTCGTCGCACCCACCTTGAAACTCCAGAACCCCTACAGCCACCGTGAAACTCCAGAACCCCGTACAGCCACCGTGAAACTCCAGAACCCCGTACAGCCACCGTGAAACAAAACTGACTGCTTACAGCCACCGTGAAAGCAAACTCCAGAACCCTGTTAAAGCCACCGTGAAAGCAAACTCGACTGGACCGTTTTTTACAGTCTCGGAGATTTTATTGGCCTCTCTCCACAGGGAGGGGCCCTTGGCAAAAATGCACCTCACTGTCCGCCTCTGATTGATTGGACAGGGTCCTCCGGCCCATCTTTCCGGGGCGGGGCCTAGGCCCCTGCCAGGAGACCCAGTTAGTCCTCCACGTGGCTTCGTTCTCGACAAGTAACAGTGTCAGCACCACGAAGGTCATCGTACAAGAGTTAAAATGTTCGTGGGAGCCGAGAACTGGAACCGCGAGACGCCCTCTCGTCAAGTCAAGGTACGAGCAGCCAGCGGGTGGTGACGGGCCGAAGGGGTCATGCAGATGGGATGGTTTATTTGATGTAATAACCTAACTAAAAGAAATCACAACACACGCCTTTGATTCTCCCACAAGACAAAAGGAAGGGGATCTGACTACACACATACTTAATGACATAACTGTCGTTTGAATGTATTGTTACGGATCTGGAAACCATTTGCATTCAACATACAGATGTCCCAAAAGTCAAACGCAAAGATTTACCTTTAAACAGAGTTCTTTGAAAGAGGAATTCAAATGGGAAATTAAAAAAATTCAATTGAAAAATATATCAAGGCACAGAACACAAAATGTCGATCTCTGCTGTCTGCCTTCCCAACCAGATTGCGGCAAACACCTGGTCGGATGGACCTTCTTGTTTTTATATATGCATCGATGTCGAAGTGAGTGGTGGATTGTATTGCGAGATCGCACAAAAAGGTTAAACAAAACGGTCCTGTAAAAATAAAATTGCACATTTTCAGCAGATGAGACAGCTCCTGTGGCACCCACTGCACGGCACCGCAGGGCCCAACACAGGCAGAAATGTACGTCTGTCTAATCAATGTTCCATTGACAGCATGGGTACTTTTACCGAAACGAAGAACCAAGCAGCTTCAGAGTACTCGCCAAGTGGCTTAAGCACTCAAGCGAGCACTCAAACAAAACCGTTGAGAAGAAACGGATCGTTTGGCGTGTGATTAGCAACACATTAAACATACACCTCCCGGAGATGCTCAAAATGTCAAATATGTCCGAATTGGACAAATGAACACCTTTTTTTTTTAGGAGTCAGAGCTGCTTGTAAGTTTGATTCTGGAACTTAAATTTTGTAATCTCCTTAGTTTAAGAGAAACTCGGGTGATCGCATGTGTGGAAATGAAATACAACAACGGATGATGACGTCTCCAGGTGTTTTTAATCATTGCAATGAACCCAGCAATCCGTAGCTATGATGAACAGGCATTCGATAATGAGTGATGAAAGTAGAAAAAGAAAAAAAAAACTTTATTGTTAAGAAATCATTGTGGCCTGTTCCAAGTCAAGGCATGGTTGAGCAGGCCAAAGAACATGGTGGTTTCAGACCCCAGCGAAGTTACCCAGGAAACGCCTTAAGACCCAGAGGGTGAGGTGGCTGAGGATCACCTGATGAAGGACATAATTAAATAAGGCCGTTAATTATGTTCAAAAGGAGTGTTTTAATAAACCCAAACATCCAATTTTCACTCTTGCACTTCCCTGGAGTTTTCTTCGTATGCATGCAAAGTTTCAGGCTGCTTGGTTTTATGGTTTTGGAGTTATGGAGGAGACACACACACACACACACACACACACACACACACACACTGCCTTTTGTTGGTGTAAAATGATAATGTTTACTTTTGAAAACTATTGCACAAAAGATAAAAAAATAACGCGATCGTGTTTCGTTCTAAATTGCATGCAAATGCATAATGGAAATCACCTTCACCCAGCATCGACTACTAACCAAGATGGCGTACGGCAGCTACACCAGGTTCTGTGGGTTACACATTGCAGTGAGCATTCTATTTATTTTCACTTCAGTGGTGGTAATCCACATTGTGGACTGAGACAAAAGCCAGGATTGAGGGGGGACGAGGTAGAATGTACCAGAAACCGAAGTTAATAACACAGATGTATTTAATCCATACCAAAATAATAAAATTTGTGAAACATTAAGCATTTTATTACTTTAAAAAAAAATGCAGAAACAAGAAGAAAAAAAACTTTTTAAGAAAAATGTAAAAACAGAGGGTTGAAATTTCAAAAAAAATATCAACCAAACGAGGTCGGAATGACAACACATTACGATGCCACAATATGACACCACAATCCTCTTATGGATTACCATCACGACATGCTTTGACATTTTACTTTTGTTGTGAGGTTGTGATGGATGAAGAATGACCACATTACGATGCCACAATATGACAACAATTTTCTTCTGGTTTAGTATCAT
This sequence comes from Eptatretus burgeri, assembly GCF_056783735.1. Classification (NCBI taxonomy): domain Eukaryota; kingdom Metazoa; phylum Chordata; class Myxini; order Myxiniformes; family Myxinidae; genus Eptatretus; species Eptatretus burgeri. The sequence continues at coordinate 137,100,144 of NC_140961.1, forward strand.
GATATCTTTTGACGTTGTTCCATCACTATCCCACAACAAAAGTAAAATGTCGAAAGATATTGTGATGCTAAACCAAAAGAGGATTGTTGTGGCATCGTAATGTGGTGTCATTCTTCTTCTGGGAATGTGTGTATGGACGGGAATTATTTCGGGTTCTGAAATGCAAAAATCGCCCTGTATAAATGTTATCGGTGGCAGATGTTTGGTCATTTTATGCTATTTTCTGGTTCCAACCTTGTCTACTTTGTTTTAACCTTCAACCTCCTCTACCCCTTGTTTTCTTCGATCCGTACAGAAATTTCCCCATTGGAAGGCCCTTATCACAGATGCTGAACAACGCAATGTCATTGTGAGCACGACACAGGCAACATATAGCAGTGATGTCAAGAAAATACTTCAAGAAAGAACAAGCAGGCCCAGGAGAATTTGTTTTGAAGATGATGGGTCGAAAATCTGAACCACGGAAATGAGTAATTAGACGAAATAAAGGGGATAACAATTACCGGTTGCTACATAAAGAATGCTAGCCCAGCACAAAAGTTTTCACTTTCAGGGAACTGATAAATAAGTAGAAGAGTTGACAGATAAGAAGAAAGAGCTGCTGAAATGCAAACGATTATAGACACCTTTCTGTCGCCCTCCATCATCAAGCCTTAAAAGGATTTTAATCTGCAGGTATGGGGTGAAAGTCTCCCTGTGACTGTTTCTTTGCGTCACTTTTTAATCTGTTTTAGAACTGATGAGTCTTACCTGCTGAATCAACCAAATACACTGGCCTCAATCATATCCCAGTCAGGGCTACCTCCAGGATGCATCTGCTTCATATTCTGTCTGCTGCGAACGTATTTCATTATTTTCTTCATTCATTCACCTTTTTTTGTTCTCATCTCTTACCTTCTGATAGAGCCAGTTTTTGTACTGTTTTAAAGGGACTGCCATATCAGATCAGGAAGTCCACGAATGGATTTTTGAATGACCACTTTGTTTGCAAGTGGTCCTACAATGCCTCTCACTTGTTTTTTCTTTGCTGGTCAAATGCAAATAGGGCTCTCCAGTGTTAAGCTCTCCGAGTGTGTGTAATATTCACTCGTGCTTTTTAAATCCAGAACTTGTTCGGTTTTCAAGACGGTATGCTGGGAAACATGTTATTCTTTGTTTTATTTTGTGTACACTTTCGAGGCTAAGAGCTGTTGTCCTTGTTGGGGGTTTTATATATATATATATTTTATTTTTTTCTGCCGTAATTTTTGACATGTTTTTCTGAGACCACTGCACTGATAACATTAAAACTTCACAGAAGAAGTTGTTTGGTCTCCATTCGGCTTGTTGGCCGTATTGCATTTATGTTTTGAATAAAAAAAATTATTATAATAATAATTAAAAAAAACTTTGTATTTTTCCTTCTACCAGACAGAATTGCTCTTCATAAAAGAATTTTTTTTTTTTTTTTACTTCTGAAAAATAAAAATGAATAAATAAAGTACACGCTTATTCCTTTCTTTAAACTTCTTCCGAATTTTGACTGAATCCCGCCGCCAGCCAATCAAAATGCTTGCTTTCTACATTGTCGTAGTTTAAATAAAAGGAGTCTTATGTATTGTCGTGTCCAGTGAGTTTGCCCCTACCTGGACAATGATTTCTCCCTTGGAGGCTTACAGCCGAGATTCTCGGAGATTATGGCGAGCGTGTGAAAGAAACAGCTTGGCGCTTCACCAGGACGGTAGCACATGCAAGCACAGCACCAAGGGGTTTATCTCGAACCCACAACAGATAGACAAATACAAGCAACTTAAATAAACATGGGTTTTATGAATATAAGTAAAATATTTACAATGGCGAGAATTCAAAACGTGATAAAAATGAGATGGAAAGTGAGGTAAAATAAACCTAATTTTGAGGCACCTCCACACAGACTTAAATACAGACAAGGTGACAGAATACAACAAAGAAAAATCCCTCCTTTGTTCTGGCACTTAGCTTTGGATCCAGAAGTGATCTTTTATGAGCTTTCGGGTCAAGCCACGTCGTCCTGCTTGGGAAAATGCACCCAAAATGGCACCCAGCCACTCTGGGCAGGTAAACATACAGAAGGCAATTCAGGCGGAAATGCTCAACTCCAAGGATCAGAGAACGCCATGCAGCTTTCCTCTTTCGATCGTCCTCACCGACGCTGCTGCTCTCTGCTGAATGGCACCGTCTCTTTCCCACAATGGCTCAACACGAGGCTTCGAGGCTGGTCCCACACAATTCAGCCAAAAGTCGATTGCCAGTGTCTTGTTCCTCCACGTGAGCCAATTCGCCTCAGCACGAACACAGGAATCGTGCAGTCTTCTTCACTGTGGTGAGGGAAAGCCAGCCGTAATGCCCTCCTCTTTCAACCGCCGGTCCTGTCTCTCTCGCTTCTGTCCCGTTCTCCTTCGTCTCTCACTCCAAACCTAACTCATGTCCTCTCGTCTTGAACCTTCTACACGCCTCAACTGCATTCCTCACAGCACCTCCATCTCCCTTGTGTTCCACTCCGAACCTCAGTTTTTCCTCCCTGAAATCACGCCCATCGATCATTCACTCCAGGGGTGTGGTTTTGTTCCCTGTCATTTATTTTGAAGGCAGGGTTTCTTGCCTGCTTGGATGTGCAGCTCGGTGGTTGTTGTTTTCAGGATGTGATCCCTTTTTATCACCGATCTTGAAATGCAAAAACATCGGAAAAGGTCACAGGGGCAATTATACACTGGAAGAAATTATCCTTAACCCCTTCCTAATGAACACAGCACCACCCCACGTGTGGTGACACATAACACTTAATTTCCCTACTTAACTTACATTGAGATGTCTTCTACACGTCCACGGACCAAGCTACTCGAAACAATCCTATCTTTCATATGAAATTCCTGTCTCTGGTACAGGTTAGTGACATGGATCCAGTGAACCTTCGCACACATAAACCCAATATCAATCATTCATTCCAACCCCCGCAAGACCATGGCGTAAATGTTATTACATGCATGTGTGGTCCTCAACTAGTCAGCAGGGAGGTACCGCACAACAAGATGGTGGAGGCACTTCTGGTTGTGGTGCCCGCAGTCCCAAAAACAAGTCGCCCAACATGACTTCTTTGCCCCCCCCCCTCCAACCCCTCTTCAACTATTCGTTCCCTGACAGCCAATGGCCCTGATGCTGTACGCCCCACCAGGGAGGTTCTCCACACCATCCAGCCTCTCTCGGCCTCATCCAGGGTCGCCAAGGGTCTCCTTCCCACTAGTCGCCCAATCAATCCTCCCTTCTGACGGGTCCCCATTTCCAGACACCACCGGCTGCCAGGGACAAATTACCTCGGGGGGGGGGGGTAAGTCACCACTCCTCCAGAGCTTGATCCATTCCTGCGGTCCCACATATGTTCCCCATCCACACAATCCAACATCTCATTTCCTCCCCTGTTGCCATTCAATTCTCAAATATCACAGTGCAAAAATGGTGATCGTGTTCCGACACTGCCATGGCCTGCTTCCATGTTATAATTCACATTCTTTCTCCAAACAATTCAATTATTTACACTTAAGACATCAACATCACAAGACAATTCTGGTTTCCAAACCAATCCACTTACCAACCACTGAGTCACTCTCACCCACTCCCATACCAATAATTACTCATGTCCCAATTTTTAAGCAAAACTGAACCCTTGGTACAGTAATTATAATGGCACCTTACCCAAAGTACAAACCTGCTGTTGGCTTAGCAGTTAGGGTGGTGGCTTGGGATCCTGGGGTCCTGAGTTTGAGCCCTGTTTGCCACTGAATTAACACCAGGGGGTTGATTCAGC
>NC_140961.1:137121555-137144055 GCF_056783735.1 Eptatretus burgeri
ATGTAAGTTCTCCCCGAGTACGTTTTACCTTCGGATCCCTAATCTCATTCATGTCTCTCAAGTAAGATTCATTCATGTCTCAAAAATAAATAACCTAATGCGCTGCGTAACTAACTAACAGACTCACACGGACAACTTAACTACAATTGCCGGCGTTAAGACCAACAACAGGTGGGTCAACTTATTTACAATTTTACCTTATCTATTTACACTAACCATGGCCCAGGACCTGTCTGTCATCTGTGGGAAAGAAGGCACAATGATGTCAGTCATTTTTGTCTGGGTGAGTGCACAGCAGCTGAAGGTCAGTCGTCCTCAGGGCCTGCTCAAAAGGTCCCCCATAAGTGTTTCAGTGAACCATCTTCTTTTTATTCCTTTCATACCCCCAACTGCTGGAGGCAACTCACCCGAACACGGCAGGCCATGCGCCGTCCCACAGGCCATTTGAAATGGCCTTTATGCAAGAAGAAAGACGTGGCCAGGCTGCTCAATAGTCTCTGGCTCATTTGAATGAATGGCTGGAGATGGATACAAGAACACAAAAACGATGGATGCAAACAATGCACGGGCTGCACCAATGCAGTCCCCGTGTGCGGGTGCCTGCAGGGCAGTCTTGGTAAAACACACTGAAGGCGATCCTGGCGCACATGGTGATGGTGAACACAGGGGAAATGCAAATAAGGGCCGCAGGCATGGGGTTATTACAAAGGCAGGCAAATGAGGCATGGCAAGGCAGATGCGGACCAGGCGATGCAGCACAACACAGTCCGGCATGTGAAGCTGGCTGGCCTCTGGTCTCGTTCCGTGAGGTTTGTGTGGAGGGAGTGCGGTGGTGCCGGCCGCTCTGGCAACGGGCTTGGACCGAACCTACGGTCTCCCCCCAACCTATCACCTTTGCCTGTCTCTGTCCATACCCACTCCCTTAATTTGCAACAACAAAACAACAAAATTTAACCCATTTTTATTTATTTATTTTTTCCTTTAATTTCGTCTCCCTAACCCCCTTTTATAGTCTTTGTCCGGCGAACCTATCCCATCAACCTAACCTACTCCCAACCCCTAAAATCCTTTTTTTGGAGGGGAATAAGGCAGAGGCTAGGGTCCTGTCTCGAGGCCCAACAAAGCCTCAGAATGGCCTCCCACAGATCTCAGCAATCTTTCCCAAGGTGGGTCCAGCGGCCTACAAAGAGCGAAGGGATGGATGGTGCGAAGGGGTACATTTCCGAACTATCCTAGCACTTAATAACCTTAAACTATCCCCTGGGCTTTTCAAAACGCCTGACACTTTAAACTATTCGTTCCGAAAACCATGATTCCCGTCGCCTGTGTTTGTGTCCATTATAAATTTGGGCCTAGCCTTCCAATTTTCACTCGTGCCCTTGCACAATTTCATGGCTGGAGAGTGTGGCTCACTTGGCAGGGACTTCCCCTCTGCCGAACTCTAACCATGGCACCCCCGGGCCCTGAGGCTGTCTCCGAGCCTACCTGCTCCCTATGAATGCAGGGGGTTGCCCTTCCTGGCATTGCCCCCCCCCCTCCGATGCCCACGTGGCATTTTGGCGCTTCAGGTCCCGTTTCCGACGGGTCGCCCGTGGCCACTGCACTATCCCGGTCCCTTGGACCCTTGGCCTACTCTGGCCGACTGTCCGGTGCCCGGGGTGCCCTCTAATCGATACTCACCTTTCAACAGCCATGCTCCCAGCCGGTCCATGGACTCCTGCACCCCTCCAAATGGGTTTCGAGCCTTCTTTCCACACCAACAACAAAACGACCTCCTTTTGGTAAATTTGACTAACCCACTAACTAACATTACTCTGACTTGGGTGGGTCCAGGGGTCACTTGGGTGGGACTCACTCCTGCCCCCACTCAGTCATTCTCACCATGCATTCCACATTCGCTCCATTCACACTCTTGGGCCCGCTAACCCACACTCATTCTTTGTATTTCTTTTTCTTTTCAATACACTCCAATTCATACCAACATCCACACTGGCATTCTGCTAACTAAATTCCCCAACTATCTCGTGCTCCCTCATCATCCCTTAAACTCCTGCACGTTCCATTTAATCTACGTAGCTAAGCTACGTCCCTACTACACATTCCATGTCTGTCCATGTCTCCCAAAAATCAATTTTCCATACTAAATGTAACCTACATTCCCACTAACTAGTCCACGGGCCCCGTGGGGGACGGCTAATGCCCCCATGAGGCAAGTCTAACTAAGCAAAACCCATCCCACGAACTAGTGCTCCTATGCCCATATACCGGGCTGTGTACTTGGAGCGAAGCCATTTTTTTTTCCTTTTTCTTGCACCGCCATAGCGGCGGTCGACAGCTTGCCCGTTCGTCTCTTCCGTCGGACGATACTTGGGGTCTTGTCGTCGCCCTACGCATCGCAACAAGCGCTCGCTCTCGGGGAATTCCCCACGCGAGCCAACGTGTGCAGCTCACCCGCACTTGCGCTGGGAAATCCCCGGTGACGTCACTCGCCTATATTTTCGCCGTCCACGTGGCCGACTCATATCCAACATGGAACGTTTCCGGGCCGGATCGCGAAGACGCGCGCGTGCAGGCCGTGCGCGAAACGCGCCATGGACCTCGTACGAGCCGTCGTGCCAACCCAGATTAACCCTTTGTGGCTCATTTAGCTCACCACTCGTGTCTCCCGTCTGGATCGGTCCATGTAGCATTTCCATGCACGCACTCACGCACGCCATGTTACTCACACCATACTTACCTTCCGGCACACTCGTACCACTCACACTCTTAACCACACACAACGGGACATTCATATCGGGGATTCGTGCTACCACAAGCAATCCCGGGGTTTCCATACCCCCCCCCCCAAGTTCTGCGTGTACCTGTTCACAGCACTCATCCGCTCAACCTCGTTCGGCCCGAACGGACTCACCTCGTCGCGATCTGCCTCGAGAGAGCATATTTTCTCCCGTGGTTCCTTAAGGAGGCTATCCTGCTGCTCGCACCGGGTCACGAAACATTCCCCATGCTCGACCCCATTGCCCCTCACTATCCCTACCTGTATGTGCTCGTCTATTTCCCGTTTAGTTTCATACAATTCGTCCCCCTCTTTTGATTTCTGCGTCTCTGGTTCCTTTTTCGTTTCGTTTAATTCATTCTCTGCTTGTTCTATCTCCCGCGTCTCTGCTGTTTCCCCCTTTGTTGGTTCAGGAGACAGTAAGTGACCACTATATTCGTTATGTATGTATGTATGTCTGTCTGTCTGTCCCGAGCATAGCTCCGTGGGTTTTGATCCGATCCTGATAAAAGTTTGGTGGGAGGTTTATATCATGATCTAGTTGTGTTTTCCTGAGAATGGGTGTGGTGCGCCCATTATGGGTGGAGCCACGCCCAAAAAACATGTGTTTTTAGGGGGTAGCCGATTTCAAGTTACATCTTCTCCGAGGGGGTTTGTCGAATCTGGCAGGGTTTCGGTATTTGGTTAGCCCAATGGCACCTGCATAGCCCCACGGAGCTCGATTTTTCATTTTCGTCCCAAGGTCAAGGTCACAAGGTCACGAACTTAGAAAATTGCGAATTTTGACGTAAAAATCATACGACCGCCCAAACTTTGAGAGCGAGGATGACAATATTTTTTATTCATAATGTTGAGGTCATTCCCCACCTAAAGTCTTGAAACCATTTTTCTCTATCTCGAACACCTTGCCCATGGCGCCCCTTTCAAGTTTGTTTTTACGCTGATTTCATCAAAGTATGGATAATCCGAGGAGTGCAAAATGGCATATAGCCTATATGACGTTATATTGTTCCTGGAATGTTCCAGAGGAAGTTTTGCACCAAAGGTCATAATCCTTGACCTTTGACCTTTAAAGTTCACAAAGGTCAAATTTTCAAAGTTGTGGGAATCGAACCAGGTTTTAGACCTTCTTCGATGAACTAACTCCAATAAGCTATAGCACGTATCCTGTTTTCTTATTTTAATGTCCACAACATTGTTTTTGGACCTTTAAAGGTTATGCAAAGGTCAAAATTTGAAAGTTGTTGAACGAAACCGGGTTTTCAACATTTTGCAGCTAATAACCTGTCACCCGTACCACATCATGTTGATCATTTTTATAACTTGGTCAAACATTATCACATCGTCTCATCCTTGACTTCTGAAACAATCTACATCGTCAAATACTGCTCGTGAACCATCGTCGTCTCCAGACTTGTCTCCTTTATTTTTTTTAATTCCTGCGTTTGTCTCCTCGTTTAATTTCTCCGTCACCCCTTCGTGTCTGAGTTTACACGTCTCCCCATCAATTATCGTGACATTGCTCATCCCTTCGACCTTACTCATCTCCATCGCGGACCCGACACAATTTGCACTCACTCTGGTCGGTTTGGTCGCTCCGCCACGTGGTGCCGCCATTTTGCAATCCATTGTCCACATTTTGCCACTCACCTCCTTCAAGTTTGCCCTCATTGCCTCTTGCCCCACCTGGAGACTCAACCTCATATGCATTTCCCCTCGCTGTGTTTGCATATCACTCTTTAGTGTTGGCATATCGCCCCTCAGTGCTTGCACATTTCCATCCATTCGTTGCATATCGCAAGCATTTGCGTCCATTTTGTTTCACAAATCCTGCGTGTTTGCATCCATTTTGCATTCCATCTTGTCGTTCATTTCCTGCATCATTCCCCTTAACATTTCCCCCAACTGGTTCATGTCAAACGAACTCAGTGGAGCCGAATCGCCTTGGTCGGTCGCGGTTTTGCTGGGGACCAGGAAGGAAATTTGACAGAGGGGGCGCTCTTGCGCCACCGCTCCCACCGTGCCCATTATTACCTCTGGGTCCGGTTGTGGGGGATGGTCAAGCTGCATGGGGGTGGTGTCCTGGACCATGGATTCGTCTACACTACCCACCTGTTTCAGCCCGTCTTGGTTAGACATGTTGCGTGTTGGGAAGAAAATCTCACTCGCTCGCAATTTGGAGGGAACTGGGGGAGGGGGGGGGTTCGCTCCGTTCACCCCTGATCTGACCCATAAATTTCTCTCTGGAGCCGGAGGGGTTCGAAACCCGCTCGTGACACCAATTTGTTGTGGGCCGGGTATCGGCTGTGAGCACGACCACTAGGTGGAGCAGTAGGGCCAACTCTACCGAACACCCGGAATCCAGATCGTACCTTTCGGAAAACTCCAAGGGTACGGGTCCCTTACAGGACCGTGAATCATCAATAAATCAACCACGTAGTACAGGGTTATTTGCCAAACTTCAAAATACCTAGAGACCCACGTGGCGAACTACCGAGTATTCACACCCTCGACGGAACTCGAACGGGACAAGTCGTTTCCATGCTCGACTCGTGCGTAACCCGAGCGGGTGGTTACCGAGGTCCCGGCGGTCCAAATGCACACCAATGTGGCAACAACGCCCCTCTTTAATTCCCCAACACACACCGTGTTAAACAAATGGAGAAAACACAAAAACGAGCTGAAACATTCAACAAATGGATACTTATTTACAATAGGTGGGGGAAGGAACACATAAGAGCAGAGTTAAACCAACTATAAGAGATGAAATGCAATGTACAAGCAAAGCACTTAACCAGTTCCTACTTCAAGACGGGCCCACAGACAGACGCACACCCAAAAGAAACGGACCCAAATGGTCTTTATTATCCCTTCGGCTCGGAGGGAAGTTGAGCTGAGGGATGAGAATGTGGCAGGCTGCCTGGCCGCGAGCGCGGGGCTGGACGTCCATCCCCTCCCGGAGCTCCGGTCGCCAGAAGACGGACCAGCGCAGCCAGACGCAGGCCACGCCAGCGACGAGATGAGCGCAGAGAGCCAGACCACGCCAGCGACTAGATGAGCGCAGAGAGCCAGACCACGCCAGCAATGAGATGAAGGCAGAGAGCCAGACCACGCCAGCGACGAGATGAGCGCAGAGAGCCAGACCACGCCAGCGACGAGATGAGTAGAGAGCCAGACCACGCCAGCAACGAGATGAGCGTAGAGAGCCAGAGCACGCCAGCGACGAGATGAGCGTAGAGAGCCATAGCACGCCAGCGACGAGATGAGCGCAGAGAGCCAGAGCACGGCAGCGAAGAGATGAGGGCAGAGAACCAGAGCACGCGCTTGAAAAGACGGGGTGCAGATTGTTTGTTCTCTGTTCCTTCATCCCCTTCTCAGGGTTCGCTCATCGCCCATTGGCCGCAAATGACGCCAAGTCCGCTGATTGGACCGGGGGGGGGGCGTGACGGCCATTGCGGCGGACCGCCCCCCCAAACAGGCAGAGGAATATTATCCTGCGTGGGCTGTGCTCATTGGACGATCGCTGGGGAACTCGCTCGCATCTCCCTGATTGGGCGAGAGCGACGTCATGTCCTCGTGAACTCCGCCTACGGAGTCAACAAATGGATACTTATTTACAATAGGTGGGGAAGGAACACATAAGAGCAGAGTTAAACCAACTATAAGAAATGAAATGCAATGTACAAGCAAAGCACTTACCAAGTTCCTACTTCAAGACGGGCCGCAAGCTGACACGCACATAGGCAATGGCATCGGTGTGAGGAAGCGAGGTGAAGGCGTGTTGTTGTAGTTATAAGGGGTGTTTAAATGTAAAAGAAAACCCTATCTTATATATTATTTCCGAGTTTGTGGTTTCGTGTCGCGCTATCTTCGACTTTGTTCTGCGCTCGAGTAACGTGATATTCGGCTTACATTATCTCAAAGACCATATGAGGTGCATGGTACAAAAAAAAGTAAATAAAATGGTTCTGAAAAAGTGAAATCGTATTCCACTTACTGCATTAAAGTAAAATTACGACTGATACTCTGCATCAGTTCCTTTCTCAAACACACCCACCCCAACATGTCATGCAGAGCGTAGGTTATGCTAGTCAAAATAACTCTGCAGCGCATGAACATTTAATTACCCATTAAACAAGGGACGGGATTCTAACTAAAAACACACACTTAACGATATAACTGACCTATAGGGGACGGCTGTCCGTCTGTGTGCACAAGGCTTCCAAATTTGTAACTATATATATATATATATATATATATATATATATATATATATATATATATATATATATATATATATATATATATTGTTACGGATCTGGAAACCATTTGTATTCAACATACAGATGTCCCAAAAGTCAGTTATGTCGTTAAGTATGTGAGGAGTCAGATCACCTTCCTTTTGTCTAGTGGGAGAATCAAAGGCGTGCATTGCGATTTATTTCAGTTAGGTTATTACATCTAATAAACCATCCCATCTGCATGACCCCTTCGGCCCATCACAACCCGCTGGCTGCTCGTACTTTGACTTGCCGAGAGGGGGTCTTGCGGTTCCAGTTCTCGGCTCCCACGAACGTTGTAACTCTTGTATGATGACCTTTGCGGCGCTGACACTGTTACTCGTCGAGAGCGAAGTCACGTGGAGGAGTAACTGGGGTCTCCTGGCAGGGGCCGAGGCCCTGCCCCGGAAAGGTGAGCCGGAGGACCCTGTCCAATCAGAGGCAGACAGTAAGGTGCGTTTTCGCCAAGGGCACCTCCCGGGGAGAGAGGCCAATAAATCTCCGAAACTCTCTGTAAAAAGGGTCTGGTCGAGTTTGCTTTCACGGTGGCTCTAACGCTCGCTGTTGCCGCTGTAAATGTATGATTGGACCGACGGAACTTCGGCAACCGTCCGCTCGGGTTGCGCACGGGTCGGGCACGCCAACGGCTAAACTCGTACAAGGGCTGTCGAGGGTGTGATTACTCGGTAACTCACCACATGTATTTCTAGGTATTTTGAAGATTGGCAAATAACCCCGTACCACGTGGTGTAATTATTGACGATTCACAGTCCGGTAAGGGACCCGTACTTGTCAGAGTTTTCCGAAAGGTATGATCTAGATTGCGGGTGTTCGGTGGAGTCGACTCTGCAGCTCCATCTAGCGGTCGTGCTCGTCGCCGACACCACGGCTCCGCAACATTATAGCGAACGAAGTGAGCTTCATACTTAACGCGTGCATGTGAGAGAATAGGAAACAACAACAACAACAATAACACAATACCCCTGGCTATTTAGAATCCGTGTCGTTAGCTATGACCTTTTGCTTCCGGTTGTTGTTAAACGCTATGCGGTGTATAAACACGATTGGGTTTTATTTCTATCTTGTGAATATTACTTACCGCGTGCACATGAGAAAATAGTAAACAACAAAAACAACACAATACCATGGCAATTGTGAATCCGTGTCGTTGCCTATGACCATTTTGCTTCCGTTTTTTTGTTGCTTCTGGTTTTTTTTTGTTTCCGGTTTTTATCATGGGGAATGATGCATGCCGGGAGATCATGACCGGAAGTGTTTATTTATTTATTCAATTATTTTTTTCCCAAAGTTAATTTTATACATCCGAAAGTGATTTTTTTCATGACAGGAAATGTTTATTTTGTATTTAACATTACCGGGAGTGATTTTGAAACTCTTTCCGGAACTTTTAATTTATTTCATTCTTGACTAGAAGTGATCGTTTATTTATTTATTTGTTCAATTTTTTTTTTCCCAAAGTTAATTTTAATAAAGACATCTCCCGCATCATCAAAAAATATTTTTAAATTCGTGATTTACATTATTTGATCGCTGATCCCGAATCCAGGCCGAAGTAACCGGAAATTGCGTCAAAATCATCAGCTGTGCGGCGCTTACATGTACCAAGGTATAGTTGGCAAGTATACAGTTGTGAACAAGTTTTATGTAAAGTCAGAAGCGAAAGTAAGAAGAATTCTATGTTCGCTTCTAGGCTTCGCCTATTCCATATTAACCTTAACTTATGAGCAATTTACTGATTTCTCAACTGCCCGGATCATCAGCTGGACACCATTTTTTCATCGAGGTTACGATCCTTTCAGCTCAGAACCTCTCCAAACGGTGGATCCACAACCCTGTTCACAGGTCCACATCAGCAGATTACTCAATATCAATGGACCCTTGCTTGCTCAAAGTAAATAGGTATATCAGCTCAGTTATAAGACTCGTTATTTCTAGAAATTATCAGATTTCACTCCAGATTTTGACACCTAATTAATCGGACGATATCCAATTATTAAAACCGAAATAATATTTTGATGATATACTTTAATTAGTCCGTGAGAGTATATCCTGGAAAATCGTATCATATGATGCATGAAATCGCTCCAGCTCATGATATAAAAACTATAGTACTTACAAAAGCGATTTATACAGCGATTCATAGCTATAATGAACAGGCATTCGATAATATGAGTGAGAAAAGTGAGAAAAACAAACTTTATCGTGAAGAAATCGTTGCGGCCTGTTCCAAGTCAAGGCATGGTTGAGCAGGCCAAAAAACATGGCGCATCAGACGCCGGTGAGGTAACTCAGAGACGCCTGAAGACCCCAGATAGCGAGGTGGCCGAGGATCGCCTGATGAAAGATATAATTAAATAAGGCCGTTATTTTCAAAAGGGGGTGTTTTAATTAACACAAACACCCAATTTTCACACTTGCACTTCCTTGGAGTCTTCTTAGTTTGCATGCAAAGTTTCAGGCTGCTTGGTTTTTATGGATTTGGAGTTATGGAGGAGACATACTAACACACACGCGCACGCACGCACGCACGCACGCACGCACGCATGCACACACGCACGCACTAGTCTAGATAATGGATAATATTCGAGCTTTGGTGTGTCTGTCCAGGCCATAAATTATTTTACCATTTGAGCTTTTGTCAAATGGTAAAAGGGATGGAATCCCACAAAAAAACAAATCCCACAAGAAACTTTGCAATGAAGACGACAGTTTTCACGATTCTATAACACAGAGAATTTGTGTATTTTAAATGAGCTGGGACTTTGAATACATTGTTCCACCAGGAGCCCCACTTGAAGTCTTCAAACACCCTCTTTACATCCCCCCCCCCTCAACCACAACTCCTCAAGCCCCTCCACCCCTCCTTCCCCCCCCAAAACCTCCCCTTCCCAACTTTGTCTCATTTTTGCTCTCCCCCACTCCCAACCCCAACTCCATCCTCCCTCCTCACTTCCACCCCATCCCACTCATTCAGACAAATGGGCATTCCCACATCGATCATTACATATTTCTTCATGACCTCATCGAAAAAGCGGAATATTTAACACTTTCCCCTCCCCGATCATGCTGTCACTGACTTCACAGAAACCGCAATTGAAACAGCTCTTACATGTAATGGGCCATCATGGTCGCCTGTCCAACTCACAATCCCACAAGATGTGTGGAAACTGCGTGGAATTGCAACTCTCAAGTGACCATTGTCAGCCTCATTGTGTCAATAAAGACCCAAAACCAATTATCCTCTTCCTGATGCATATATACAGTCGTGGCCAAAAATATTGGCACCCTTGCACTTTTTTCAAATAATGCACTATTTCTTCCAAAAAATTGTTGATATTAAAAAATCTTTTGGTATCCACTTATGTATTTCTTTGGTTTGCAGTGGAACAAAAGAAAAAAAGCTGAAAAAAATTTGAATGGTGGAGAAAGCACCTCGATCAACTACCAAACAGATTCAAGCTAACCTTCAGACACAAGTTACGATAGTTTCAACTTGCACCATCCGTCGCCAACTCAATGAAAGGGGGTTCTATGGTAGGAGACCCAGGACTCCACTGCTGAGAGAGAGACATAAGAAAGCCCGACTGGAGTTTGCCAAAACACAACTGAACAAGCCAAACTCCTGGGAGAATGTCCTGTGGACAGATGAGACCAAATTAGAGCTTTTTGGTAAAGCACATCATCTCTATGGTCACAGAAAACAGAATGAAGCCTTCAAAGAAAAGAACACCTTCCCTACAGTCAAACATGGAGGAGGTTGTGATGTTTTGGGGGTTGTTGTGCTGCCTCTGGCACTGAGTGCCTTGAATATGTTCATGGCATCATGAGATCAGGAGATGACCAAGGCATTTTGGAGCACAATGTTCAACCCAGTGTCAGAAAGCTGGATCTCCGTCGAAGGTCATGGGTCTTGCAGCAGGACAGTGACCTCAAACACACTTCAAAAGTACCCAGAAATGGTTCAAGACAAAATGCTGGACTGTTCTGAAGTGGCCAGCAATGAGTCCAGATCTAAATCCCATTGAACACCGGTGGGGAGATCTGAAAACAGCAGTTGGGAGAAGGCACCCTTCAAATCTGGGATAACTGGAGCAGTTTGCACAGGAAGAGTGGGACAAACTGCCAGTGGAGAGGTGGAGGAAGCTCATTCATGGCTATTGGAAGTGCTTGACTGCAGGTATTTTGTCCAAAGGTATGCTACTGTCGAAGAAATTCTCAATTCCTCCTGTACATTCGAGTAATGTATTAAAAAAAACAAATATAAACAAATACAAACAAACACCAGCAAATCGAAATGGAGAATTTCAGAGGTGCTTCAATAAACAACACAGTGTTCCTCTCAATTCTGCAGTGCATAGAAACTTTGAATCCTTTTAAGTATTTTAGTGAGACGAAATCTGTTTTATTTCCCCACATGCTGACACCACAGTCGACAGGTTGAGGGTTCATGGAAGAGATTACTTACAGCTTTTGTGCAGCAGTCAGCTTAATTTTGAAGGGCTAATTGATATAATTTTCAGGAATCAGAGGAGGGAGTTCTCCCTCGGCACAGAATGACGTCAAGACTGCAGCCCTTTTGTTACTTGGATGGATTACACATGGCTCCGTGGTATGGAGGTCAGGTCAGCCCACTTTGAAAAGTAGAGGGAATAATATTGTTACGGATTCGCGCCCGCCGGCGTGCTGACGGCCACGTAACTCGAATCGTGGCACATCGCCCACCGGACGGACAATCCAGTCGTGACCCTCTCGGACTAACGCCGGGAACCAGTCACGGGTGGACCTTTCGGTCTCACCGCGATCGAGCCAATCGGCCCCCGCGTGGGATAGGGTTGCTCGCCAAATTCGACCTACCTAAGTACCCACACGGAGGGTAGACTGGGCGATCGCACCTCGCCGCAGGTCGACTTCGGACACGGGCCACTTAAGCGACCCGTTCCGTACTATCGGGATAACCGAGCGGTGTTATTCGTCGACCTCGACGGTTCGATTAATTATCGGGCGTATTCAGCCCACTACCAACCCTTTACGTGAAGCAAGATGAGGATTCAATGAAAGAAATGACGAAGCGAAGCGGGAAACAGTTCAACACAAAGCACATTTATTCGCGATGAACGGAAAGCACACATATTCAATTCCACCAAAAGCACATAGAAAAGGAAAAGAAACACAATGCAATTTTACACAAAAAGCAAATGCGACAATGCAGATCTAATACCGATTACGCGAGCACACGGCAACACTTATACAATTTTACTTCACAGACGGCGCCGACAACACATATCCAAAACCAAGAAAAAGAAAAGAGAACCCTCAAGGATGAGGCGGGCCTGAGGCCGAGACCGGGTCGGGCCTACCCGTCTGGTGATGAGACGCGGAGCGGCGATGGTGCCTCAACTCCGCGGGCCTCGCGGACAGTGTCTGGTAGGGGGTGGGAAAGGGGCCCCCTTGGTCGCACTATCTCAGCGCGGGGGGGAAACAGGAGGGGGTTGCTGATGCTCGGGGGAAAGGAGGATTTCTACTCTGCCTCGAGTCCCGCGACGAGCGTCTCCACCTCGACCAGGTCGCGCCGTCGGCCTCCCTGGTGTGCAGCTCCCGGCACGACGCGAGCACCCCCTCGTCTGCCCTCGCCGCCTCTCCACAGCTCCGTCCTCTTCGCTCCGACTCCAACGCACACGACGACGACGACCAACTCCTTCTTGCTTCTTCTTCCCAACTCCACCGGCTGCGAAGTTTTAACTCACTGGACTGACGAACGCGGTCGCTTATATAAGCCCCGTGGCTTCGCCTTTGACCCCCTGCCTTCGACCTTTCACCTCGCTCCCCATTGGCCCGAGAAAAAGTGGGCGTGAATGCATTTTGATCCATAAATTTGCATATAGCGACCGCCCTCCAACGCCCTGGAGGCGGGGCCAAATCGCCCCTCGCTCACCGATTGGACGGAACAAAAGTGGGCGTGTGTCGTTTTTGATCCGTTTTTGGAGCTGAAAATCCGTGGTTTTGGACACGCTGTTCGGCGCGCGCCCTGCACGAGTCCAACACCGGTACCCACAAGCGGCGCAAGAACGGTGGCGATGCGACGGTTGCGAGGTGTGACGTGAAGCGGCGCCGCGGTGGGTGGTTGATGTTGTGGTTGGTGGTGGTGGTGGTGACAATGGCGGTTGGTCCAAAATAAAGATAGTAAAAGAAAAACGGCTATCCTGAAGAGTCGCAGCATGCATAAATGACATGTATTCCCACTAGACAACGGGTTTGGGCCTAACTACACATATACTTACCGAGATATCTCACCTAAGGGACCTGAATGGTGGTTTGCGAATTTGGTAACCACAACAATATATAATCTGAAGGTGACGAAAGTGTAGAAAACACATCTGGATATGTCCTTAAACCAACATTCCAGTTGAGCGAAAATAATATCTCCAACCACACTTTCTGGTGCTTTATATAATTATTTTATAATAAAAAAAATCCCTTAGTCAGCAGAATAAATTTAAACAATAGGCAATTCTATTTTACTGAATTATAATTAAAGATTACTTGACAGGTCAATCTGTTTTGGACACCTTTACAAGGCAGACTGATCATCTTTCAAAACAGAAAAGAGATATAAGGTCATTTAAAATGCAAATATATACAAGTCTGAAGACGACGATGGTTCACGAGCGGTATTTGACGATGTAGATTGTTTCAGAAGTCAAGGATGAGACAATGTGATAATTGACCAAGTTATAAAAATGATCAACACGATGATCTCTGATGTGGTATGAGTGACAGGTTATTAGCTGCAAAATGTCGAAAACCCGGTTTCGTTCAACAACTTTCAAAATTTGACCTTTGCATAACCTTTAAAGGTCCCAAAACAATGTTGTGGACATTAAAATAAGGAAACAGGATACGTGCTATAGCTTATTGGAGTTAGTTCGTCGAAGAAGGTCGAAAACCCGGTTCGATTCCCACAACTTTGAAAATTTGACCTTTGTGAACTTTAAAAGTCAAAGGTCAAGGATTATGACCTTGGTGCAAAACTTCCTCTGGAACATTCCAGGAACAACATAACGTCATATAGGCTATATGCCATTTTGCACTCCTCGGATTATCCATACTTTGATGAAATCAGCGTAAAAGCAAACTTGAAGGGGGCGCCACGGGCAAGGTGTTCGAGATAGAGCAAAATGGTTTCAAGACTTTAGGTGGGGAATGACCTCAAGATTATACATAAAAAATATTGTCATCCCAGCTATCAAAGTTTGGGCGGTCGTATGAATTTTATGTCAAAATTCGCAATTTTCTAAGTTCATTACCTTGTGACCTTAACCTTGGGATGAAAATGAAAAATCGAGCTCCGTGGGGCTATGCGGGTGCCATTGGGCTAACCAAATACCGAAACTCCTGCCAGATTCGACAAACCCCCAAAGAGAAGATGCAAATTGAAATCGGCTACCCTCTAAAAACACAATTCACAATTTTCTAAGTTCGTGAGCTTGTGACCTTGACCTTGACCTTGTGACCTTGACACAAAAATGAAAAATCGAGCTCCGTGGGGCTATGCAGGTGCCATTGGGCTAACCAAATACCAAAACCCCTGTCAGATTCGACAAACCCCCAAAGAGAAGATGCAAATTGAAATCGGGTACCCCCTAAAAACATGTTTTTTGGGCGTGGCTCCGCCCATAATGGGCACACCACACCCATTCTCAAGAAAACACAACAAGATCATAATATAAAACTCCCACCAAAATTTTATCAGGATCGTATCAAAATCCACGGAGCTATGCTCAGGACAGACAGACAGACAGACAGACAAGTCGGTAGGCAGACATGGGTAGTCGACTACCCAATAGAACCTGACGCGATGGGGAATGACCTGAGGATTAAGCACAAGAAAATTCATGATTCCAGCTTCAAGGATTAATGCTGCAGATTGTTTTTTCGTTAAAATACCCCCACATTTAGAGGTTTTTCGGCCGTTGCTAGGCAACGGAGGGGTCCATAGCAACGGTTCTTTCTCACACATAACTAGGGCATACCATTAACCTACCATACCAGTTTCATGTATATCTGACTCATAGTCTCTGAGATATAACGAACTTCGTTTTTTTATTGTTTTCGACCAGGGTTCATTCAAAGTCTATCTTCTCCGACAGTTTTCATTGGATTCGGCTGGAAATTTTTGACAACATGGCTGAATGTACTGCCCACAGTCGCTCGTGGCCCAATTTTTGATTTTCGAAAATTTTTTTTTATGATTTTTAAAAAATTTCAAAAAAATTCAAAGTCCCGTTGCTAGGCAACGGATGGGTCCATAACAACGGTTTTCATTTGCACACAACTAGGTCATGGTATGAACCGACCAACCAAGTTTCATCGAAATCGCCATTGTATTAACGGAGCACTGGACCGAACAGACAGACAGACAAACAAACAAACAGGGGTGAAAACATAACCTCTATCCACCTTCAGTGGCAGAGGAAATAAAGGTGAGAAAGCCTGAAAGGAAAGCAGATGGGAGTTGGAAGGGAGGCAAAATTTGGCCACTTTGGTATCCATAATATGTAAATGTTATAACTTGAGCCACCAGTCTACCCAGAGTAGCTCATTACTAGTGTGTCAATATAATAAATTAACCTTTGACTCTGACTGCAACTGGACTGAACAGCATCAGGTCACGTGTTCTAAAAACTTGCTCTGCTGCTCTTGCACATCCTGTCTCTGTCTTTTTCATCCTGTCATTTGTGCTCACTCGGTCATCTTCCATCTCTTTGGAAATCTGCCAACATCACTGCATTACATAAAAAAGGTTCAAAATCTGATCCCCTGAACTACAGACATATCAGCTAACTTCCAATCATCAACAAGGTCATATTGTTACGGGGCCGGGACGTCGGCCACCAGCATGACCACGAGGTGGAGCCGCAAGTCGACTCGACCGATCGCCCGGAATTCAGATCGTACTTCTCCGGAAAAGTCCGGAGAAGACACGTCCCTTTTAGACCGAAATCCGCCAATGGGTAGACCACGTGGGGTAGGGTCGATTGCCAACTTCAATTTACCTAAGTACCCACGTGGTCCAACTACCGGGGAATTTCACCCTCGACGGAACTCGTACGAAACCGAGCCGCTTGGCGAGCTCGTTCTGTGTGCGATCCCGAGCAGTTTTGATCGCCGAGAACCGTCGGACCGAATTATCCCGTTATGGTGGCACAACGGCCTTGCTAGATTCCAACACGCCCGACATGCTCAGTCAATGCAGAAATGGACACGGACGAGCTGAGTACATTTAACAAATGGGGTTTATTTATAATAAAGCAATGGGGGCCGAGGGAACACAGAAGACAGAGCTACACCGAATATCAGAGATGCAATTATATTTACAGCACAGGCACTTATACAATTTTACTACTTACAAGACGGGCACACACACACACACACACACACACACACACACACACACACACACACACACACACACACACACACACACACACACACACACACCCAAAGATGATCGGACCCATTGGTCTTTATTGAGGCTTATCTCGGATCTGCCTGCCTCGTACGGTCTTCAAGGACCAGGTCCTCGGGGCCGAACTGGACCCCTTGCACGATCCGGAGGATCCAAGCTTGCGAAGCCGGCAGGGCGAAGGCTGGCGGGAGAAGACCCTCCGTCCGCAGACGCTTCCCAGAACTCGTGCGCGACCAGGACAGCCGGAGAACCACAAGCAACTGCGCTGAAGAACAACGCGTAGAACGACAGGATAGCAACTGCCAGAACCAACAAGAAGCTTTTGTTTCCGTCTCCCTCTTCCCTTTTTATCTCTCTCGGGCGCGCCTCGCTTCCATCTGCCATCGGTGGGGGCTGGCGCATTCCATTCCCCCCGCGAGCTGATTTTATGCCCATATTAGGCGAGGAATTCGGTTCTCACCACACCCGCATTCCAGCGAGCTCGTGGAGGATGCTGGGAGCAGAGGATTTTCGCTGGTCAGTCGTTGCATCGCTGTAACGGTCGTTGCACTGCTTGTTGCTGATGTTTTCCAATCAAAATCCTAACTATAAAAATAAATCACAGTGCAGGAATATTTAATTACCCATTAGACATGGGACGGGACCCTAACTGGCAACATGTACTTACCGATATAACTGAGCGAAAGGACCTGAATGTTGAGTGCGATAGCTTTCCAAATCCGCAACAATATAACCCATCATCGCAGTTGATATGAAATCTTTCCTCTTCTCCAACAACCTCATCTCAGATCACCAACTTGGTTTCAGACTAGGTCACTCCACCTTGTACGTGCTGCTTCGACACTCCCAACAAATACGTCTCTGGACATATTTCAAACTTATGATACAGTCTGGCATCCTGCCTTACTCTCCAAACTGTCTGCCTCTGGCATCCAAGGCCAACTGCACACATGGATTACTGACTTTCTCTACTCTCGGAGACAACGTGGCACTCAACGGAATCCTTTCATCTCCACTCCCTGTTAAGGCTGGAGTGCCGCAAGGCAGTGTTCTGGGCTCAGTCCTATTCTTGATTGTCATCAATGATCTCTCCTACTCTGGAGAATTCTCTTTATTTATTTTGTGATGACTCCACCCTCTGCCGTGGAATCCTTCATCCTTCAGATAGGAAGGCTGTAGCCTCTTCCCTCTCTACAGATCTTGACAAAAATCACAAACTGTTCAAACACTTGGAATATGTCTTTCAATCCTGACAAATCTCACATTCACTATCTCTCTCCGAAAGGACCATCTGGCAAACCCTCCTATCTACTTTCTTAACAAGCCTCTTGAGGAGGTCCAGTCATTCAAACTCTTGGGTCTCACTATCAGCCATGATCTTCCCACAGCTTGATGGAGGACTGCTCTCCCTTCTGGGCTGGTTCCCCTGCCTCCCATCTTGTTCAGCTTGATGCCACGGAAACCAAGGCCTTCAAGATTATTGGAATCTCCCACGATGAAACCGAGTCTATGGGCTTATCACTTTGCCATCGCAGACTGGTTGGTGGTCTATCTTCAACCGCCTCCTTTCTGGTCTTGCACCCTCTGCGTTTTATCCCGCCACCCCCACTCCCCCAGGTCTCTGCAGGGCTCACACAGCCCACCATCAACCCCTTTCTGTTGAAACGACCTAAATCCAGGATCACTGCTAACCTCCACTCATTTGTTCCTCTTTTTTCAATCAACTTCTACATCCTCTTCAATGTCATTCTTCCCTCCAAGTCTTCAATGTAGCTATTCATCACCATCTAAGATCGATCCCAATCCAAAACCATCTTTTCTACCCTCGTTAATCACTCCTTCCAATTTACCAGTTTTTCCTCCTTGGAGTTCCCTTTTCCGTGCATGCGTTTTGTGTCCTGTTCTTAGCTCACCTGGACTTCAGTCAGGTGAACTTTTGCGATCGAGCAGTGTCCGTAGGTGAGTCAGTCAATCAGTCAAGGAGTCCGTAAACACTTGTCATTATTGCTTGAACCACACACGATTTTGATGAAACTTTGCCACAAGCTTCATATCTGATGCCGGCGAAGGTGTCTTGACTACATCAAAATGTGTGCCCATTAACGGCCTCCACGGGGGGGGGGGGGGGGGGTTGACCCCTCTAAAATAGGTATTTGCTCTCTTCTCCAAAACTACACACACAATTTCGATGAAACTTGACCACAGCATTCATCACCCATGATGTACCAAAGTTTGTTCACGACATTAAATTTTTTTTTAAAACATCGGGGTCAAAGGGGGTGGTGCGGGGGTTGAGTGACTGTTTCTCCGAATCCAAGTGAGCTTCAGGGCACGTGGTCCTGCTTTTGTCTGTTACGTCTTAATCCGTTCAGTGTGTTCGCTCTTCCATGAGCCTCGACGATGTATCCAAAAAAAAAGTTCTTAAATCATGCAACTCGTCATTCATGTTACATGGAGATCCAATGAGCTTTTCACCATTATGTGTATTTATTTATGGCATAAACAAGGTGAGTCACTCCCAATCTTTATGGCTTACCCCCGTAAGCAAATAATTATGCCATGACTTGTTGCAAAAGTGGAAATGATGGGCTGGGGAGGAAGGTTGTGATGTCAGTGTTTACTTGTAGACTTTAGTTACAATTTTACCCACTTTCCTAACTTTGTGGGTAATGTGATAAAGGTCAATCATGCAGTTTAAGAGTTGTGGAATAAGCTTCAACAAAGCTGACATTTCAACTTCTCTTTTTGAAAAAAGGCCAATTAAGTTGTGGAGCATAAAATTGGATTTACTATTACAAATCTTTTAAAATTATTTAATGGCATGGCTCATCAATTTAACATAAAGCAAAGATTTATTCCATACAAAAATCAAGGCTTTAGGCTGACACGATCACCTGGGAGGTGTGTATGCACAGCTCTAACCTGCTACCTCAGGTGTTTCACATACAAGGTGATTTATCAATGTGTGCCATCCCTCGGATGGACGTTGAACTGGATGTCCCGTCTGCTGACATTAGTAGGTGGACGTTAAAGATCCCACGGTGTCCTTCACGCGAAGTGTACGCGAGCTTTGACCAGCACCAGAAACAAACTCCAAATTCCTGCGTTTAAATCAAAGAACATCAAATTCAATTTGATCAAGGCTCATGGAAGAGGTGTATGACAGGATGAGCGTGACGTTGACGGTGATGGAACGCAGGGAATTGGCCTGCAAGTGGACAAAGAAATGTGGGGAGCAATGAAAATGCTGGTAACATAGGCAGGGACACTCAGGTCAGGGGAACAGAGTGAGCCAAGTATGGCATCTCCCGGGATGAGGCTGAAGTGTAAGGAGCGTTGCTCTCACATCGCAGGAAGATCGATGGCCTCTGTTCTTCTCAACCACCTCTTCTCCGCTCTTGCTCATCTGTTATTTCAGCCCTTAAACCCACTCCATGACACATGCTTCCAGTTAAACTTGCAAAATCCAGGCTTTCCAAAAACACAACTCTTTTCTTCCATTTGTGGAACCTCCTGAAAATGGTTCCATCACCCTCTTCCCTCCAGGGTGATGAGCAGGCAGTACTCCATATCATGAATATCCCCCATACCTGTTTGCAATCTCATTAAATATATATATATATATATATATATATATATATATATATATATATATATATATATATATATATACATATATATACATATATCTAACCCTATAACTGTTTCCTCCTCTCCTCTCTTTTCCTGTTTTCATTCCCTGGCTTATGGTATCACACAAGATTCTCCACAGGAAGCTATCGTAAATCCAAGTCAAGGCAGGCTGGCATCAATCGCAACCGTTATACTTTTTCACGAGAAACTAAACAAAGCATCCTTTGTGAGCATCATTTTACTACACCAAAATTATAACCGCTTCTGCTGTGATCTGCTTCATAATTACCTTTATTTGTTGCTCATCAAGTTTACCATATACTGCTTCATGATAAATTCATTCCAACTGCCTCAGTCTAATGCTATGTTTACCATCAAGTCAACCATATACTGCTTCATATATTGGAGTTGCAGCTGCACTGCATCAATCAAACATGCTCGATACATCTCGATGTGCTCACACACCGACTGCTACTCATGTCACAATTCAGATTGTGATGATATTTTGGTAAACTATGCTTCTGTACATTTCCTTAGCCAAGGATGGGTTTTAAATAACTTGGGTATTGTGGTTAAAATGTATAAATTATAGTTGTCCATGACCAAATTTGTGGCAAGTCATTTCCCCAAGATTGAAACAATCCCTTTGCTCAAGTCACTTGGAAAGCAGTTCCAATAGTTTGTAGCTACCACGTTCTGCTACACGTTTATTTAATCAGCATGTGGGTGTCTTGATCTCCGAGCATGCGACAATATATAAAAGCTAGTCCTTTTGTGATCTTCCCTCACTATTGCACACCTTGATAACCAAACTTCATGGGTAGAACTAACAATTTTGTTTATGGCCTTTAAATTTTCTCATTCCTTTTATTCTGTTCATCCCGATCAAAAGCATATGCCTGGTGTTGGCTTAATGGTTAAAGTGGTGGGCTTGGGATCCTAGGGTCCTGAGTTCAAATTCCGCTCAGCTGTTGAATTAATACCAGGTGGGGTTAACTCGGCCTGTCATCCTTCTGAGGTCGGCAAGATGAGTGCCAGCATGCTGGTATACTGTGTCGGAGTGGCGACCTGTCCAGGATTGTGCCCAAAAGCCAAGGAGACTGCTTAAGCAGCACCAACACTCTGCACACGGTATGGTCCCAATCTCCTCCAATCAAAAGCAGACTTTTGTCAAAGCATTTGCCATGGCACCTGACATCACAGCACAATAGCGGGTGGTGCTTCAAGCCTAAGCTTGATGGTCGATTGTAGGATGGGAGGGCCATAGAATAACAAAATCCTGTCACTCCCCCTTCCCATAATAAATCCAAGATATATTTCAGGGAAAGTTATTTTGCATTATAGATCTGAGGACCTCAACCTCATGATATGGGAATCCGCCCATTTTGAAATGGGACTTGTGGTAATGTACACTTGTGTGTTTATATAGTCGAGTGTCAGTGATTCATGCAAACTATTTGAAACTGGTGAAATGAAAACGAGTTGGACAAAATACTTTACCAAACAAACATTTATTATATGAAGATCAGGGAAGAAACAAGGGCAGGGAGTTAAAAAAAAAAAACAACAAAAAAAAAACGGCACAGGTATTGCAGCATGAAGGTGATAGACTATGGTAAAATAATCGAGAACGAATCTGCAGGCAGTTGAGGAGGACAATTGCAAATAAAACGCTTGCACGCGTGACACGACACGGAAGGTCGATACAAAGAAATAGATATGTACAAGTTTTAGTCCAACTCTATTCTGGTTTCCTAACCCACAATCTCGGTTTGAGGACAGAGTCGAGCATAAAGAAAACGCTATATTTAAATCTCCCATTAATTACAGTAGCCACTCAGTTCTCTCACCTACCAAGCCTACCACAACTTTGGTAGGTTTAAGCAACCTTTTATGAGGTCAAAGAAAAACAAGCTTACGTACAAATTAATATTTGGTTCTGAAATAAATTAGCTACTACACATGGATTTCACACATTAGAATACAGAATTTACAGGAGAATACTAGACGTTATCAAGGCGAGAGTCGGTCTACGTCGATGGGAAATTTGAAGTCTGCGGACAAGTTGAACAATCGGCTTTTATCAACGAAAATTTACTTTGCTTCTCATGCATGTAATCTTTCGAGTTGATAAAACCTTTTAAGTTGGAGGAAAAACAAATTGCGGATTTACCATCAAGGCCAAGAGGAAGAGAGTGAGCCAACTGTGAACCCGTTGGACTGAACACGACGACGACGACGACATGTTTTATTTCTCAATATTATCTAAGCAAAGCGCAAACTTCAAATCGATTGCCACTTCTTGACTTCCAATAGCATGAGAG
>NC_140961.1:137149055-137159055 GCF_056783735.1 Eptatretus burgeri
TTCAAATTCAGATAACAGTACATAGCCTGCTCCACACATGATTATACATGCACAATCTCCTCCATGAGCCTGAAATTACTGCAGATATCCTGAAACCAAACTCAGTGATGCTGCGTTCGACCAACTGCTGAGTCTGAGAGGTCAGCAGTTTGATTGCGACCCTGGGTGAGTCACACCAAAGATTAGAAGTGGTACGTGTTGATATTAACGCTTGATGCTCAGCATCGAGAGGAGAGAATACAAATAAATCTCGCAAGGCGACATCGTATAGGTAAGGGGGCATTCTCCATAAAAATGCCTCACTAACTGCCGAGAAGAAAGCTCCGCCGCAAGCCGGCCCCACTGGCATAATGGTCCAGGAATGTGTCCCCATCTACAATCTATCCATAAAACTTAAAAAAAAAAAAAATAGGAGAAAAACTACTCAAGTTGCGATCAAAAATGTTTTTTGATAATTAGGTCACATACTGAAAACAAGGACAAATGTGTCCAAGAGCCACATCCTAAAGGTTTTGTCTTCACCAGAAGAAGAAGAACAACAACAACGCGGAGCTCTCAGTTGAAACATCAGAATTTTGATCACAATAACAATAACAACAACTTCCGATATTTCGTCACGTGCCTTGATGGAGCCAATAGCGAGACCCGTCATGGAGGCTCTCATTCATGACGAGAAAATAGTGTATTTACGAAATTACAACGCATTAAATGGAATAATCTTTCAATAGTAACATGAACTTTTCGAAACTTTAAAGCAAATGTCCGAATATATTTAAAAGTTGATGATAGACGCTCTCAAAAGGAACCCTCAATGCGAGGATGTGTACAGGTGTTGAGCACTTAAGGAGATCCGGATCCTCTATATAAAAGAGCGGCGTCCTAAAGGTTTTGTCTTCACCAGAAGAAAGAACAAGAACAACGCGGAGCTCTCTTAGAGCCAGCGTTCGCTACGCAAGACGCGGCTAAAAAAGCACGTCAAGAACACGAAGCAAATATCAGGTGCACAACTTGAATGGAGGCAAACTATGATGCAATAATATCTTGGAAGGACAAGCGGTCTTTGAGAACCCGCATTGGCAAAATTGAGCGACCACAAAAATAGAATAAAATAAAATTTAAAAGCCCCCCCCCACCCACACTGCTCATCATTTGGTCTCGACTCCAGAGGGGGTATGATGTAAGCTAAGTGTAAATGTGTTTAGCTCTTGGATATCTCGAGGGCAATTTTGTTCCGATCAAAACTCAGTCGAGTTGTGGTGAAAAACGGCAAAATATCTACAACTGGGTCATGGCAAAAAATAGGTCAAGGTCATTTCATTACGAAAGTCCCAACCGGCTCTGAGACACCACAGCTTAGACATTCGGAATTGAGTGCAGGAAGAAAAAAGAAAACCTAAATGGTGGTTTAGTACGACCAAGGGTTTAAGAAACGAGATGCCATGAAAAATCAGGGTCATTAATTGTAGAAAAGTCTTACAAAGACATACAAGCCTCCCCATGTCCTTACAGGGTGAGGCTTCATTAAAATTGTATCAAAGCTTACCCAATCAATTATACAACTCTGCAAATTAACTAGCCAATTATAAACAGCTGGGTTACCAATTCCCCTGCACCTCCAATTCCAAAATTCATTCTCATTGCGAGTTCAACCTACTTGCTCGAGGAGCTGCTGGATCGTTTCATCGACTTCTTTGACAACATCTTGCTGCCATTGGCCCCACGTGGCTTAAAATCCTCATCATCGCCAGCACCGAGGGCCGCTTCTTTCCGGTTCCTGGCTCGTTCCCTCCGCTTGCGCTTCTCTTTCCGTTCCCTCTCCCTATCTCTTCGCCGACGGGGCCTGGAACCCGGATTCTGTGACAGCGCGGCTAGTTGTTCATGAACTGCACGCAGCTGGGGAAACAAGGTTGGAAGGGAGCCATAGATAAATAAAATACCAGGACACATTCCCTTCCCTCATTTTCCTGACTTGCGTTGCCTTCTTGACAAAAATAAAAACTGGAACCCATCATCATGTCATCTGCCGCACAGCAGCAAACAGAGGAGAATGTTGCCGAAGCATTTGCATTTCTTGCAGCGTCGGGATTTGAACATAAAGTCATTGGATTATAATACAAACTCGGCCAAGTGAGCAAAGCAATCACGCAAACAAATTAATGATCAATTATATAAACAAAAATGAATTCCATTTGATGACCAATTACTCTGCCAATGGGAACAAAAGTTTGTACAACACAAGATCTTGACTTTGGCATCGTTTATTTTTAAACTGACGACAGCTGTGCTTTTAATACTCCTTTTATCCTTCCTAATGGCAAAAGACATCACCAAGCAATCAGTCGAGTAAAACTGTTTGGTAGCTTCTCTTCGTTTGGAAAAGTTGGTGCACAAGAATAGAACTCAATCAAATTCCTTCCAAACCCTTCTTTTATTCATTTTTACCTGTTCCTGCAGCTCCGCAAGACGATTTGCCCTTTCCTCCTCGGAGTCTGACGTTTCGCTTAGAGACGATGTCTCGCTGCTCATGGAAGAGTCAGAGGAAGAGCCGGATCCTCCAGTCCTTCCAGGGGCTCTACTACTTGATCCCTTGTAGCTCAGGGTGCCCAACATCATAGGTGCCATTGGCATGGGTTCATCAGGCATCTTAGCAAATCGCATCTCAAACACATCCTGTGGAAGCAGCAAAGAAACAGATGCTTCTTCACCTTCATGCTCATAACTTATAGTATAGGCTCTGCGGGGGTTTTCGTGTACATCTCTCTTGTACAGCAAAACTTGGTATTTTCCTGTTCTATATATCGAGACCTTCAGAAAAAGTTTGGGTAACGCTTCCAGATCAAGTGCATTTTCCGTGTACAGTCCAAATATGTGATTATGCCTTGATGCCAATGGACCAAAATAGCAAAAGTCAGGTTTCATGGAATAACTCACAAGTAGACAGCATAAGATTCAAATGTTACATTTATTTATCATGTTTGAACATAGCTAACATAATGTTTGCATGGTTCAATACAATAAACCTGGCTTTTATTCAAAAAATGCCTTATTTAGCGTATTTTTTCTCCAAAAATCACTTTCAGTTTGAAAGTTGCTCTTCGATCACCTCTCATACACCCAATTTTGTAGACAGAGTAACCAGAATTGGCCAAAACCTTCCTTATTAAGTCCATTGATCACTCCATCATTCATATTCATGCTTTCGGGCAGTATATAGTGACAGTAGGGTCAAATGTAAACAGAAGTCACCCCTACCCCCAAAAAGCCGCTTTGACCAAATTTGGTCAAAGGGTTCCAACTTCAAAAATAAGGGTGATAGGAAGTTGATTTTGCTGTCCATGCATAGGTTTTTGATACCAAAGAATTCATTGGCACCATTATTAGCCTCATTGGAATGGACCTAATTTGCATAATTTCAAAATGGCCACCAGACAACCGTCCAATGGGATTCAAGGGTTTTCCATGATGTCTCAGGTATCAACTGTTCTTTGTCGTGCTCATAGCCACAATCCTCTGGCTTCAGTGACATCACATTTTCTGGATCATGATGAATCTCCAAAGCATGCATGATGGTGTACACATTGTAAAAACTACGCTTGACATGTGGCAGAAGTCCCTGGCTGGTTGGAGGTAGGTTGTGATGAGAACTCCCTTTCGTGTGGTGGAAGACCTCTGCCTGCAAATCAGAAAAGTTCTTGGAATCACTACTTGATTTTAGCACTTTGACCAAGTAACATTCTGCATTCCGAAAGGGTTGGCATTGCCCAAAATTGCTGCAGCAACTTCTCTGGTTCAGCTTTCAAAGCAGCCTTCTTAGTCCCAACTTTGCTGGTGATATCACATCCCGTAAGGCTGTGTACAGCAGGTTGGACTGCACAGAGGTGACATCCGATAGACTCGAACAAGGTATGAAGGGGCACATACCGTGTGCTATCTCCAACTCCAGCTCGTACCCACAGCTCCTCTAGCTTATATTGGAGAAAGACAGGCACGTGGTGAAGCAGGGCAACAATTACGTCAGTATCATTGGAGATGACAACACACACTTTGAATCCTTCCTTGATAGAGTCCAGAACATGAAGGAGTATGCGAAGATCAACTTCTTCAAATGTGGATTGAAGGTGTGCTAATGCGTTCTTGCCACCTTTGTGAATTTCAAGACATTGCCAAGCCTCTTCCTCTCTGATCACCTGTCCGAGTACAGTAGGATACTGATCAGTGTGAGGAATATCTGAACGAAGATGGTTGTAGATCAGTTTTTCAAGAAGTTTGTTATTGTTGGAAGGCCAGAAAGTTTTCATATCTTTTGGCAGTGGTGTTCATGGCTCAACTGCACTATATTCAAGTATGCCTCTTCCTTTCACTATCCTTCACAGAGGGGTCATCAGAATACATATCAAACACATAATCGCATCGCCCAAACTGACGATACATGTCCGTACATGACATGAAATCAGACAGGTCATTGAACATGGGTCCGGTAACATTAATCTTTCGAATGGTAGCCATGATGTCCACTACAAATTAAGCATTGCTTTGATGACTATAGCTATAGTCTTCTGATTTCAGGTGAGTCTCCAACTCTTTGATCAACAGGCTCTTTCCTGGTTTCGTCATCAAACAACATGGGGGAGGGTACATCATCATATTTTAACAGGTCCTCAGTTGTGAGTCCACGTTCCCGAGCAATTTCATTGTTTCTCTCTGCAATATTCCTCTCCTTCACTGTCTTCTCTCACTTTTTTCGAATGGTTTTCATTGTTTTCAAGTTTACACGGTGAATTGTGTCACCGATTCGTGTAGTTTTCTAGAGAAACCTTTCTTTCCTGAATGTCAGGTACTTTTCTTTTCCTTTTGTGAAGGCATTAAGCATGTCATATCTGATGTCTTCGGACATGACTTCTTTTGTCACAAAGTTTTGCAGTGTTGGGGAAGCGTCTCGAGACAAAGGAGACCCCTTCTCCTCGATGAATCTCATAATTTCCTGAATATGTGACTCTTTGCAGTCTGTTGTGGCTTGCGATGATTCATGGTGGCTGTAAGTCTCATGCGTCCTCTCCATCACATCTGCGTATTGGCGATGTAGGTTCTTCACTGCCATCATTTAATGGTAAATCAAGTCCCACTGAGATAAATACTGCTTTTGCTTGGCATGCCCAATGACACCATCACTGCAGTTGGACGAAAGGTTTATGCTCTGCTCTAATTTCTGGTCTCCGACTGCCGTGAATCGGCCAGGTTTGTCTTTGATCGAAAAACTGCCACTTGCAAAGTTCTCATACACTGATGGCATGGCGTCACAGGTCTTCTAGGAACAGAGAACACCATCGCATGTAATTGGTAGAATCAAATGCTGCAAACAAGTTCAAAGTATGTTGGACAGCATCCAGGTGGAGTTCCCACATCCCCTCATGATCAGCTCTCAAAAGGTCATGAACAATGGCCATCGTATCAAGGAACTGAACACAGAACTTGAAGTTTTCATTGACATCAGACCGTGTTTTGATGAAGCTGTTCAGATCTTATACATGCGTTTTTGATGCATCAGCAAACTGTACCATGTACCTCTGACTATCGGTGATGCTTTTCTTCTCAACAGCAAACTTAAGGTTCATCAGGATGGCAAGTTCAGATGCATATGGCTCGACGTCTTTCTCAGTGAAGAATTCTTTATACATGAGAATGGCAAGCTTCTCAAACAATTAAGGAGCAGATCCAAAACAATATGTCTGCTTCCTAGATAGAAATGCACAAGGCTTCAAGATGTTGTAGTTTCATTATCTCAATGCAGATGGCAGTACCTTCTTGAATATGTGTTATAGAGAAATAAATGACTGGTATTAATGATGCCTGGCCATGCAAACAACCATTGTCATCTTAAGCTGCCTCAATTGCACCACCATCTTGGATTTA
Organism: Eptatretus burgeri; assembly: GCF_056783735.1. Taxonomy (NCBI): domain Eukaryota; kingdom Metazoa; phylum Chordata; class Myxini; order Myxiniformes; family Myxinidae; genus Eptatretus; species Eptatretus burgeri. The sequence continues at coordinate 137,154,966 of NC_140961.1, forward strand.
TGCAAATTAATCAATTCAAAGAAGTACAATGATTACATTTATTGCTACTATCTTTCATAATTGTGAAACCAAAGATCCAGATATAAATGCATAATCGGACTTCTTATAACACTTACAATGTCTTTATTGTCTGATGTCTTAACGAGAGCTTGTTTGGCGGCCATTTTGGAATTATGCAAATTAGGTCCACTCCAATGAAGCTAATAATGGTGCCAATGAATTCTTTGGTATGAAAAACATATGCATAGACATCAAAATCAACTTCTTATCACACTTATTTTTGAAGTTAGAACCCTTTGACCAAATTTGGTCAAAGCGGCTTTTTGGGGGTAGGGGTGAGTTCTGTTTACATTTGACCCTACTGTCACTAGACACTGCCCGAAAGCATGAATATGAATCATGGAGTGATCAATAGACTTAATAAGGAAACTTTTGGCCAATTATGGCTACTCTATATACAAAATTTGGTGTATGAGAGGTGAACAAAGTATGAGCAACTTTGAAACTGAAAGTGGTTTTTGGAGAAAAAAAAATATGCTAAATAAGGCATTTTTTGAATAACAAGCTCAAATGAGCTAAAATGCTCATCCTCTTAATGATGTCATAAAAACGAATATGACAGCATTGTGATGTATCAGGTTTGCGATAAATTATCTGTGCTAATGCCGCTCCACTTATTAATGCTAATGCTAATGCCCGGCTTGATTCCCGCAAACAAAATTCAAACAGCTTGCCTAGTTTCGGAGATAATGGTATAGGCGATTTCCATTAGCGGCGATATGACGTCAACTTATTTTCTCGGAAGAATTTCCAAAATCGGAGATGGTTACTGCCTGCGCGTGGGCTTTCTGCATATACATGGCAAGTTTCACGAAGATCCAATGAAAACTCTGGGTTGTGAAACAAAAAATAGGAATGACATCATAAAAATTGATATGATGTCATAGTGATGCATCATGCGAAAATTAATCTCTGCTAATGCCCTGTTCGATTCCCGCAAACAGGATTCAAAAAGCTTGCCTAGTTTTGGAGATAATTTTTTGGGCGATTGCCATTAGCAGAGATATTTTGACGTCAGAACTTTTTTTTCTAGGAGGAATTTTCAAAATTGGAGATGGTTCCTGTCTGCGCAGGGTATTTTTACATACAGTGGGGAGAACAAGTATTTGATACACTGCCGATTTTGCAGGTTTTCCCACTTACAAAGCACGTAGAGGTCTGTAATTTTTATCATAGGTACACTTCAACTGTGAAAGACGGAATCTAAAACAAAAATCCTGAAAATCACATTGTATGATTTTTAAATAATTAATTTGCATTTTATTACATTAAATAAGTATTTGATACATCAGAAAAACAGAACTTAATATTTGGTACAAAAACCTTTGTTTGCAATTACAGAGATCAAACGTTTCCTGTAGTTCTTAACCAGGCTTGCACAGACTGCAGCAGGGATTTTGGCCCACTCCTCCATACAGATCTTCTCCAGATCCTTTAGGTTTCTGGGCTGTCGCTGGGCAACACAGACTTTCAGCTCCCTCCAAAGATTTTCTATTGGGTTCAGGTCTGGAGACTGGCTAGGCCACTCCAGGACCTTGAGATGCTTCTTATGGAGCCACTCCTTAGTTGCCCTGTCTGTGTGTTTCAGGTCGTTGTCATGCTGAAAGACCCAGCCACGCCCCATCTTCAATGCTCTTGTTGAGGGAAAGAGGTTGTTGGCCAAGATCTCACGATACATGGCCCCATCCATCCTCCCCTCAATACAGTGCTGTCGTCCTGTCCCCTTTGCAGAAAAGCATCCCCAAAGAATGTTTCCACCTCCATGCTTCACGGTTGGGATGGTGTTCTTGGGGTTGTACTCATCCTTCTTCTTCCTCCAAACACGGCAAGTGGAGTTTAAACCAAAAAGCTCTATTTTGGTCTCATCAGACCACATGACCTTCTCCCATTCCTCCTCTGGATCATCCAGATGGTCATTGGCAAACTTCAGACGGGCCTGGACATGCACTGGCTTGAGCAGAGAGACCTTGCGTGCGCTGCAGGATTTTAATCCATGACGGCATAGTGTGTTACTTATGGTTTTCTTTGATACTGTGGTCCCAGCTGTCTTCAGGTCATTGACCAGGTCCTGCCATGTAGTTCTGGGCTGATCCCTCACCTTTCTCATGATCATTGAGGCTCCACAAGGTGAGATCTTGCATGGAGCCCCAGACCGAGGGAGATTGACTTATCTTGAACTTCTTCCATTTTCTAATAATTGTGCCAACAGTTGTTGCCTTCTCACCAAGCTGCTTGCCTATTGTCCTGTAACCCATCCCAGCCTTGTGCAAGTCTACAATTTTGTCCCCGATGTCCTTAGACAGCTCTCTGGTCTTGCCCATTGTGGAGAGGTTTGAGTCTGATTGATTGAGTGTGGAGAGCTATCTTTTATGCAGATAATGAGTTCAAACAGGTGCAGTTAATACAGGTAATGAGTGGAGAATGGGAGGGCTTCTGAAAGACAAAACTAACAGGTCTGTGATAGCCGGAATTCTTACTGGTTGGTAGGTGATCAAATACTTATTTCATGCAATAAAATGAAAATTAATTATTTTAAAATCATACAATGCGATTTTCAGGATTTTTGTTTTAGATTCAGTCTTTCACAGTTGAAGTGTACCTATGATAAAAATTACAGACCTCTACGTGCTTTGTCAGTGGAAAACCTGCAAAATCGGCAGTGTATCAAACACTTGTTCTCCCCACTGTATATATGCTAAGTTTCAGGAAGTTTCGATGAAAACTGTAGGCTGTGAAACAAAAAAGTCCACAAGAAGAAGATGAAGAACAACAACGTGAGTAAGACTTAGAGATCCTCCACAAGGATCTAAAAACCAGGTTTATTGTATTGAACCATGCAAACATTATGTTAGCTATGCTCAAACATGATAAATAAATGTAACATTTGAATCTAATTCACTTGTGTGAATCTACTTGTGAGTTATTCCATGAAACCTGACTTTTGCCATTTTGGTCCATTGGCATCAAGGCATAATCACATATTGGGCAATACAGGGAAAATGCACTTTATCTGGAAGTGTTACACAAACATTTTTTGAGGGTCTTAATATATAGAACAGGAAAATACCAAGTTTTGCTGTACACAACCCCCCCTCCCACCCCCAGAGCCAGGACTATTAAGAGTTGTGACCATAATCGAGGCCAATTTGAAAGATCTGTATGGACAGGGCATCAAAATTGACACTCATATTTCATAATATAAAATAAAATAGCAGAGCGAGGGGGTGCTATTCGAGTGTTACTCATACCCAAAAGATGGTGTTGGCATGTGAAGGAATGACTGCCAGTCATCAGGCAGCTGTTTCCAATTAAACGGTGCAGAATTACAAGATGGTAGAGTTGATATATAAACTCTTGTTTACATTTTATTAAAACACCTTGTATTGAGAAGTATGTGCTGATGGAAACATATTAATCAGCATCTGTGGAAGGTGACCAAGGCTGGAGACGTCCACGATGACACCAAGTGTACCACAGAACCCATTCATCAGAAAAATAATATAAAAGAATGAGAGAAGAACATTTCAAGAGACAATGACTATCAATGAATGGAAAAAAAAGAAAGAATAAGTCTGAAGACCAATGGGGAAAGGAAGGGTTCATAACAATAGAATGAGCATCCAAATACCAGGGTGAACAAGGAACAGCTACAGTAGATTTTTTAGGGGTATGGAGTGGTGGGTTTTCAGCTCCGATGACAAATAAATGGTCATAAGTGCAACCTTTAAGGCAAGCCTATTAGCAGATAAAAATAAAACCATTTTCACACATTTATACCTGGCACTACAAAACCATCTGAGTAGTAATTGTCATTTTGACCTTTCAAATTCCTATTCCTATTTGTCTGAAAATTGTCATACTACTTGGGTCTCATGATTTGCCCAATTATTTATTTTCCCATCAAAAACGATGTTTGCATTTTTGCTGACAAAGACCTGATGTCTATAATCCACACCAGCATACTTCTGGACACATCTCAGAAAAAATATTAACACTTAACATCCCACACCCCCCCCCCCATTTTTTGAAA
>NC_140961.1:137164055-137169055 GCF_056783735.1 Eptatretus burgeri
GCTCTGCAGAGTGATTTATACGTGATTACAGACAAAAAACAAACAAACAAACAAACAAAAAAAACATATGAAGGTCAAGGCCAATCGCCACCAAAAATTAATCAGCTGAGCGCCAGACCATGAACTATATTCCCATGAAGTTTGAAGACTATCCGATCAAAATTACTCAAAAAATAAGGGTTTCGTAGACTCCCCTGATTTGCGACAGTGACCTTGACCTTTGACCTTCAAATTTTTATGCGCTGATAGGGACCTCTATAGGCCACTGATATGCGAAGTTACAAAAATTTCCAATGATAACTGTGCTCTGCAGAATTTTTTTATACATGATTACAGACAAACAATAAAAAAAAAACATACAAGCTCACTAACATATCTTGCAAAAACTTCGTTTTGGCAAGATAAATATATATTATATATATATATATATATATATATATATATATATATATATATATATATATATATATATATATATATATATATTTTAAATATCTCACTCATCTTTGTGCACGTGCAATCAGGACAAATTCAGAGCCAAAGCACTGCAAAACAACAGGTTTGTTTTCAGATTCATGTTCTGATTTCTTGTTCAAAATGAAACATTCAAATGAATCGAGTTGTTCCTGGATCATAAACTGACATTTGTGGATGGATAGACAGACGAACGGACAGAAGTGAACCCATTGCTTAACCTCAGGAATTAAATGCATGCCATTTGACAGGACGTTAAGAGTCCACTGCCAATGGACAAACACACACACACAATATATATATATATATATACATATATATATATATATATATATATATATATATACATACACATATATATATATATATATATATATATATATATATATATATATATATACATATATACATATATATATATATATACATATATATATATATATATATATATATATACATATATACAGACACACACACACACACACACACACACACACACACACACACACACACACACACACACACACACACACACACACACACACACACACACAGACACACACACACACACACACACACACAAACACACACACACACACACACACAAACACACAAACACACAAACACACACACACAAACACACACACATACACACACACACACACACACACACACACACACACACACACACACACACACACACACACACACACACACACACACACACACACACACACACACACACACACACACACACAAACAGGTGCAACGAATTGCTCAGACACAGAAAAGAACAAGGCAGGTTCTCATATCCTTGTGGGAATGGCTCAATGGGCTGCCACAGAGAACACCATGTTTTCGGGATGGTATCAGCGAGGCCACTGTGTGTGCTACAACAATCAGTACTTGTTCAATGGCCCAATTAGCATGCTTTGCCTTTGTGGTGTTTGGCAAGCCAGGTTCACCAAACAGAAGGCAAATAGCACTGGAGGCAGAGACAGAGAAATGGCTTGCCTTGCAAGGACAATCAACGACATGCTCATGCCAACCCCTGAGCAACTAATAATGCCCAGGGGTTTCCTTAGAAGCCGGTTACCGGCGACCCGCAGCAGTCTACTCAGAGAAAAAATGTCAAAGGTCGCCGCCAACTTCAGCGCCGATTTTTCGATGTTTTTTTTTTTTGTCACCACAAAATCTCGACACCCCCTATTTTGAAATCCGAGACGAAAACACATTAGTACAGTCATGCGCCACTTAACGACGGGGTTACGTTCTGAGAAACGCGTCGTTAAAGGCCCGGTCACACCTTGACGTTTTAGCCAACGTATGCCCATTTTTTAATTTTTTTTCTAAAACGCTGGCAAACGTTGAATACGTTATGGGTAAGTTTTGATAACATTAAGAGCACGCTGGCATACGTCGTAGTACGTTGCCATAAGTCGTTGTACGTTGGCTTTAAACGTTGTACTTTTCGGTTGTCCTCAAATTTTTTCATGCTTGAAATTTCACGACGTATGCCGGCGTATGACTCACACGTTCCGCTACGCTGGCCACAAGTTGTAGGCACGGTCTGCGATCGTTGACAGACGTCAACACATGCTACTTGTAAGTTAATCATAAGTTGAGACACGCCGAGGTAATGTTTAGCGTACCCGAAACTTATTTCTAACCTATGATTAATGTGTTGTTGGCACGTTACGCGATCGTTGCCACACGTCGACAGACGTTACTTTTAAGTTACTCATAGGCTGAAAGACGTCGGTATAATGGATCGTCCTTGCGTCAGCGTCCACGGCCAGGACACTTATTTGCAGCATTCTTCAAACTTTTCTTCGGCATGACGAGGATGTTCACACTTCGATGTCTAGCTTGGCTATGATTCCAATTGTCCATCGGCAGCGTCTATTTAAAATAGTCGAGTTTGAGCGTTTTAACACGTTCAGAAGAAACGCTTCAAATTTCCAAACCCCAGCGTCAAAAAAAACAAAAAAAAACAAAGGCGAGTGACAGCAATTTAAATCGTTCATTGTAAAAAATGAAACTAGCTGAGTGGTACCATTTCAAAGTCGTTGAGTGTAAAAAAAATCCAATTGTTGAGCGCAAGCGTCTACTTTCAATAGTGGAGATGCAGCCATTTAAATCGTTGAGTGGCAGCCTATGAACCTACCCGTGGACACGCGGACGCAAGGACGATCCATCATAACCCACACCCTCCCCCTCACACCCACCTACTACTGCCAACATGAACAAACTACTACTAATACTCATACTAACACTGATACTGATACTGCTGACATGGACATCAACTCAAAAAGGAACTCGAAAACACTGTTGGGTTCCCCTTTTATGAACACCATTTTTATATACCAATTCCCAAAACCGCTGGGAACACGTCTTTATATGGCAGTTGTAAGCGAGAAACATTCATTTTTTTTTTTTGTCGACCGGAAGACGTCATTGGAATACATCTACATACGTCGATGTGTGTTGGGACTACGTAAAGAATTGGTTCAAAGCACGTCAAACACAAGTTAGAAATAAGTTTCGCGTAAAAAAGACATTACCGCGACGTGTTTCGACTTATGAGTAGCTTATAAGTAGCCTTTGTGGACGTGTGTAAGCGTCCACATATCGTGTGTAAAACTTATCCCCATCGCATGCGGAACGTGTGTCATACGCCGAGTACGTCGTAAAATTTTGAACATGTTCAAAATTTTACGACGTACTCTACTTACTACGACTTATGATAGCGTATTTAGCGTTGTACTCACGTATACCAAACTTACCCATACCGTATTCGACGTGCCCCAACGTTTTAGACACACTTTTTGTTACGTCGGCATACACTGGCAAGATCGCCAAGGTGTGACCGCGATTTTGACCGTTCCATTTCTACGGCAGTTATGATTCGAATCGTTGTGCGTCAGCCTTTTAATAGGCTACGTCACGACATCGTCGGCGATGCGTGCAACGCGCTATGCCTGAGTTAGACTATCGTTGGGCATCGGTTGTGTAGGCCGACAACAGGTTCAGCATTCGTTGGTATAAGTTATCTATAACACAACGAAACGTTCTGTGTAGTTACCAATGCGTTACACATAAGACCAAGTCGCTATGAATACGTCCGAATCTTTAAAAAAAAACATCAAAAGTTCAACGTAAGCCAGCGTTTTACATAAATTTTAACACGTTGCCATAACACGTTAAAACGTCAAGGTGTGACCGGGCCTTTAGGGACGTCGTCGTTGTGCGAACATCTTTTTTTTCGTTTTCGTTTTCGAACACCGTACTTGCACAAAACTACACACCTAGGCTATATGGTATAGCCTATTGCTCCTCGGATACAAACCTGTACAGCATGTTACTGTACTGAATACTGTCGGCAATTGTAACACGCATCCAAGAGAGACGGAAGACACGTTAGTTTTACATTTGTCCTGTTCATGACGGCCATCGGTGTTCTCAGCAGCAGCTAACAATCACCTCTCGCATCGATTATAGAAAGATGAATAAATAGCGTTTGGATTTTATAAAAACGTAATCATTGCATCGATGTTAGAATTTATAAATTAAGAAACGAGCTCCTGTCAATTGTGATATATATTTTCGGAACAGTGTGATTGTTTTAACAACATGAAAAGCTTCACCAAAAAAGAAATTTGTGTTTTAATTTCGACTGTAACAACGATTTATTCGCGGAATTCTTCAATGCAAAGGTAATTTACTTGCTAGAAGGTAAACGTGCAAACATTGGTTCAGTTTGAAAGCCGATTTCCTTGAATCCCGATTTACCACGACCCTGCTTTTTTCGCGATGACATTTTATGGACCTCAACGATCGCATTATAACAGGGCCACACTGTCATTTATCATTATGAAGTATTATGTACTATACAGCGTACATAATTGTATGTGCTATTTTTATACGACTGGCAGCACTACGTCGGCTACATCACTCGGCGATAGGAATTTTTCAGCAACATTTTTTTCATTTTTTTTTTTTTCAGAGCTGGCAGATCCGTTGTATATGCGATCCGTCGTTGCCCGGAACGTCGTTCAACGGCGCATGACTGCATTTCGATAAAAACGGGATTACTTTTACTGTTAGTACTCTCGCCAGGTCTCGCACAACACTGACCTAAAAATAACACAAGCAGCTAAAACACACCTCCTGCAATAGAGAGTTCTCTGCTTTAGCCTCGTTTTGGACTGTTGGCCTGATACCCTGATACCATACAGCAATTACCTCAAGAAAATAAACTTTGTAGGCCTTTCAGTTTCGGTGCCGAAACGATGACATCGAAACGAAAATCCCTTTTGACTTTGGATTTTCGAAGAAGTCCAAAAACATGGGAGGTAAGCTTCTGGCCATCAGTAATGGGTCTAATATAAACTTGCACTCTCGCAAGTGCGATGTTGTTGTTGTTTCACGAAACACGTGTTTCACCTTGTCCATTTTGAGCTTTTGTCAAGTGATGCGGCTCCAAAATACACGGTCACCCGTTGTGCCTTTTAAATTTATAAAGA
>NC_140961.1:137174055-137226555 GCF_056783735.1 Eptatretus burgeri
TCTACTTCACAGACGGCGCCGACAACACATACCCAAAACCAAGGAAAGAATACCCTCAAGAATGAGGCGGGCCTGAGGCCGAGACCGGGTCGCGCCTACCCGTCTGGTGATGAGACGCGGAGCGGCGATGGCGCCTCACTCCGCGGGCCTCGCGGACAGTGCCTGGCAGGGGGTGGGAAAGGGGCCCCCTTGGTCGCACTATCTCAGCGCGGGGGGAAACAGGAGGGGGTTGCTGATGCTCGGGGTATAGAGGATCTTTATTATCCCTGGTGTGCGTCTCCACCTCGGCCAGGTCGCGCTGCCGGCCTTCCTCGGGCGTGCAGCTCCCGGCACCGTCGCGAGCACCCCCTCGTCTGCCTTCGCCGCTGCCGCCTCTCCGCCTCTGGACTCTCCACCCTGGACTCTTCTTTGGGCTCTCCTCGTTCGACTCTCTTCAGCTTCTCCAGCTACTGCAGGCTTCGGGCTCCAGACTTCCACACTGGACTCTGACTGACGAACACGGTCCTTTTATCCCCCCGTAGCTTCGCCTTTGACCCCCTCCCTTTGACCTTTCACCTCGCTCCCCATTGGCCCGAGAAAAAGTGGGCGTGAAGGCTTTTTGATCCACAAATTTGCATATATCGATCGTTCTGGAGGCGGGGCCAAATCGCCCCTCGCTCACCGATTGGACGGCAAAAAGTGGGCGTGTGTCGTTTTTGATCCGTTTTTGAAGCACAAAATCCGTGATTTTGTACACGCTGTTCAACGTGCGCCCTGCACGAGTCCAACACCGGTACCCACAGCGGGGCAAGAACGGTGGCGATGCTACGGTTGCGAGGTGTGACGTGAAGGTCGTGGTGAAGCGGTGTTGTGGTTGGTGGTTGATGTTGTGGTTGTGGTGGTAATCATGGCGGTTGGTCCAAAATAAAGATAGTAAAAGAAAAACGGCTATCCTGAAGAGTCGCAGCACGTATAAATGACATGTATTCCCACTAGACAACGGGTTTGGGCCTAACTACACATGCACTTACCGAGATACCTCACCTAAGGGACCTGAATGGTGGTTTGCGAATTTGGTAACCACAACACTACCCCCTCCCCTTTTTACAGACTCGTCCCGAGTCGTCAAATTCTCGTGTGCCATCATGTGTAGTTTTCCCCTAGTACATTTTACCTACGGATCCCTGAGTGCGACATTCATGGTATTCGTGTCCCCAAAATAAATAACCTGAGGGCTGCGTAACTATCTAAACAAACTCACTCACACGGACGACTTAAATAAAATTGCCGGCGCTAAGACATACATGCCGGGGGCGCACTCATATTTACAGTACATCTTAACCTTAACTTACAAATTTTACACTAAACCATGGCCCAGGATCATTGAACTCTGCAAAAGAAAAGCAGTTAGCAGGGAGCCAGGCTGCCCGCATGCAGTCTCTGGCTCAAAACAATGCAGGTGACAGGGAACGTGGCTGGCTGCTCACACGCAGTCCAAGGCCTTCCCTTTTGAACTGAACTCAGTGAACCACAACGGTGCTTGGGCTGCACAAACGCAGTCTCCGTGCCAGCTCAAGTGGCACACGCAATGAGCACAACGAATGGATGCATGGACACAAACACGGTGCACGGGCCGCCACTGCAGGCCCGTGTTGTAGCTGCCAACAGGGCAGTTCTCGCAGCTTGCAAACTGTTGCCTTGATCCTGGCGCACATGGCAATGAACAGGGGGGGGGGGGGGGGCAAAGCGAAAATTGAACGGGGCTGGTGAACATGGGCAGTGGGCATGGCATGGCAAAGGTGAGCAGGCAAACACAGCCCGCAGAAGAAGGCCGCTGCAGGCAAACATAGCGGGCAGATGAACTGGCCGGCACAGGCCTTGAAGCAAACACGGCCAGCCGATGGCACAGGCCTTGCAGCAAAACAACAGCTGCCGATGAAGTTGGCCGGCCTCCGCCTTGAAGCAAAACACGGCCAGCCGATGAAGTTGGCCAGCCTTTGCCGTTCAATGGAGGTTGGTGGAGGGAGTGCGGTGGTGCTGGCCACTTGGAAGGCGGGCTCGGACCTACCTACCTGTCTCCCTCCCAACCTATTGCCTTTGCCTGTCACTGTACATACCCACTCCCTTAATTTGTCAAACCCCAATTTAGCCCCAACTTAATTTTTTTCTGTTGTTTTTATTTTTACTTCCCCACTATAAATCGTCCCCTAACCCCCTTTATCGTCTTTGTTCGGCTAACCTATCCTGTCACCTAGCCTACTCCCAACCCCTACGTTCCCTTCCCAGAGGGGAACAAGGGAGAGCTAACGTCCTGTGTCGAGGCCCAACGAAGCCTCAGAATGGCCTCCCCAGAGTTCGGCGATCTATAACCAAAGTGGGTCCAGCGGCCCACAACGAGAGCGAGGGGATGGATGGTGCGGAGGGGTACACTCCTAATCTACCCTAACCATCTAACTGCTAAACTACCCCGGGGCTTTCAACAAGCGCCTCTCGCTTAAACTATTGGTTCTAACAACCCAGATTCCCGTCGCCTGTGTTGGTGTCCTCACAATTTCGGGCCTCGCCCCCCCAATTTTCTCTCCGTGCCCTCACACGGTCTCCTGGCTAGGACACGTGGCTCCCTTTGGCAGGCACGACCCTCTGCCGAATCTCCCGCTATGGCACCCCCGGGCACTACACTGCCTCCGAGCCTACCAGCTCCCTAACACCGGGGAGTGCCCCCCATGGCACCTCCCCTGAAACGCACACGTGGCAGGCCGGCCTCCTTTCCGAGGGCCACCCGTGCCCACAACACTGCCCACGCGGCTAATGGCGCCCCGGGCCCCCGCACCAAGCAGGCGCACCCGTGCCCACTACGCTATCCCGGCCCCCCATGGGCCCATGGCCTACCGCGGCCGACTAGCCTGGTGCCCGGGGTACCCACTCAGCGATACTCACCTTTCGCAGCCACGCTCCCAAGCCCGTCAACAGGGCTCCTGCACCCCTCCAAATGGGTCTCGAGCCTACTTTCCCAACAACAACAAAACGACCTCCATTTTTCAATTTGACTAACCCAACTAACTCACTTTATACTGACCCCGGGGTCCCTTGGGCGGGAGTCACTCCTCCCCCCAATCACTCATCACACCATGCATTCCCCATTCGCTCCATACACACAGACCCGCTGGCCTCACTCACTCAACATGTACACGTACTCACCTCACAACCCACCACTCTTCAACACACACACCGCTGAACTCTGCCATCCTCCTAACTACATCCCCTAACTAACTCGTGCTCCCACGTCGTCCCTTAAACTATAGCACGTTCCTTTTAACACTACGTAGCTAAGCTACGTCAACTCTACACATTCACAAGTCTGTCCATGTCCTCAAATAATCCCATTAATCAATTTATTTCCCAACCTAAAGCTCACTAAATCCCTCTAACTAATCCATTCCACGGACTCCATGAGGACTTACCCCTGCCCCATGAAGTCGGTCTAACTAAGCTAACCCTTCCCCCTGACTAGTTTTCATCCTGTGCCCAGGGTAAGGGGGTCTTTCACCCCTTGCCCAGGAATCCTGTACACCCGAAAGTGAGGCTTCCTTTTTTTTTTTTTTCCCATGCGCAGCACCTGCGCGGCAACTCAGAGCTCGCGCACTTTGCACCTGCCCGTGACGTCATGCAGCTGCACGTGTACCTCGTCCCTCCTTGGACGGTACCATCCGGCCGGGATACTCCTCCTGCCGGATTCCAACCACACGTGCAGCCATGACGTCACCGTGCGCATAAAAAAAAACACAAGCCCCACGTCTCGAGGGGTTCCCCACGCGAACACATGTGCTTTGCCCGTTGGAGCTTAACACACACGATCGCGTGGAGAACCCGTCCGGTCCAAATCCGTAGTCCTGCCTAAACTTTGTCCGTCCGCGGGATCGGCAAATCCACCGCGTGCGTTTCCGGACCGGGACTTCACTCTCGCAAGCGAGCACGTGGCGGTCTCGTGCGTTGCACAGCACGAACCTCGTGCTCACTGCTGGGTGAACCCGGCACGGTCCTCGAAACAACTACAGCTGCTACTCGGCTTTCGTTTCTCCCATGTCGCCGTCGTCGCCTCCATTCAACCCACGCACACCTGCGTGTTACGACGCACACAGTCCACACCATTAAACTCACACCGGGAGACGCGGCTGCGTGCTCCCGCATGCCAACCGACATCTCCCTCACATACCGCTCTCTCACACACACGGTCTCCCTTGCACACAGCGACCTTGCACACGGTCGTTCACTCACGCGTGCCTCACTACTCACACAAACCATACTACTCACACACGCGGGGGCACTCAACCGCTGTGCCTCATCCACACTCCGTCCCTCACTCACACACGCGGGGGCACTCACCCGCGGTGCCTCATCCACACACGGCGTGCTGGGAAGCACACACTCCGGCACACTCGCCACCACACCACTCACACACGGGGTCGCTTCCACACACGGGGACGCACTCACGCCTTGCACCACACACACAGGGACAACCACACTGGGGATTCGTGTCCCCACAAGGGTCTCCGGGGCCTCTATACCCCCCAAGCTCTCCAAGCACCTGTCCACAGCACCCGTCCTCTCAACCTCGCAAAGCACGACCGAACTCACCTGGTCGTGACTCGCCTCAAGGGGGCATACTCCCTCCCCTTGTTCCTGGAGGAGGCCATCCAGGTGCTCGCACTGGGTCTCCACACGCTCCGCGAGCTCACCCCCATTGTCCTCCACTACCTCCGTGTGTGTGTGTGCGTCACTTACCCCGTCTTCCTCGTGTAGTCTTTCCTCTATTTTTTCTATCTCCCGTGTCTCTGCCAACTCTTCACCCTTTACCTCCCTTGTCTCAACTATTATTATTTCCTTTGTCGTCACCTCGTGTCTCGTCTCACACGTTTTGGTCTCCCCATTTAATTTTTCCCTTTCGGTCATCGTCACGACCCTCGCCCAACACGCCCCCCGAATTATTTTTTTACCCGCCTCCACCGCGGGCCTGTCAGCCGTTGCACCCCCTTCCAGCTCGCCTGCTCCCACACGTGGAGTCGCCATTCCCAGCTCCCTGGTCACGGCCTTCATGCCCGCCTGCAGGCATCGGCCCATGTTCTGCGTCTCACCCCGTAGCTCTTTCATTTCTTTTTTCATTTGCTTGCCCATGCTTTTCATTTCGTTTATAAATTCATTTGCGTTTGCATCCATCTTTTCGTTTATTTGTTGTGTATTCGCATCCATTGTCGTTTTCACTTCATTCATTTGCTTGTTCATGTCTTTCATTTCGTTTTTTATTTCATTTGTCATTGCCGCCAGCATGGCGCATAGCTGGGCCACGTCGGGTGCGCTTGAGTGAGCCGTTTCGGCAGGGGTTGGGGTGTTTTGGTGGAGAGGGGGGGGGGGGAGGTGTCATACACCGCGGCCGCTGCCGCACCCACCTCGGGCCCTGGGTTCAGTTGGGCGAGTCTGTGTTCCTGCACAATCAACATTTCCTGCAAGGGGATTCCATCCTGGACCATGGATTCTACATTATTACACATATACATTTCTAATACCCCCGGCTCCCGCTCGCCTTGAGACGCCATCTTGCTTCTCGTGAAGGGTTAATTTGCTCGCTCGTAATTTGGAGGGAATCGGGGGTCGCTTCTCTCACCCCTGGACCGATTCCCGTGAATTTAGCCGGAGACAGGAGAGCCCGTTTTCCCGTTCTCCGATACCAGTGCCGCGAGGAGGGCGATGAATTTGTATCCCACTCCTGACACCAGTGTTGCGGTATTCGCGCCCGCCGGCGTGCTGACGGCCACGTAACTCGAATCGCGCCACGTCGCCCACCGGACGGACAATCCAGTCGTGACCCTCTCGGACTAACGCCGGGAACCAGTCACGGGTGGACCTTTCGGTCTCACCGCGATCGTGCCATCCGCCCCCCGCGTGGGATAGGGTTGTTCGCCAAACTCGACCTACCTAAGTACCCACGCGGAGGGTAGACCGGGCGATCGCACCTCGCCGCAGGTCGACTCTGGACATGGGCCACTTAAGCGACCCGTTCCGTACTAGCGGGATAACAGAGCGGTGTTATCATCGGCCTCGACGGTTCCGATTAATTATCGGGCGTATTAAGCCCACTACCAACCCTTTACGTGAAGCAAGATGGAGATTCAATTAAAGAAAAGACGAAGCGAAACGGGAAAAACAGTTCAAACATAAGGCACATTTATTCCGCGGCACACGGAGAGCACACATATACAATTACAACAATTATGCACCAAAAGCAGATGTTACAAAAGAAACACAACAATGCAGATCTACTACCAACTACGCGTGCACACGGCAACACTTACACAGTTTTACTTTACAGACGGCGCCGACAACACATTTACTCAAAAGCAAAAGAAAAGGGCCACCCTCAAAGACAAGGGGGCAGACGGGGCCTGTGGGCCGTGAGACCGGGTGGATCCTACCCGTGTCTTTGTGATGAGTCGCAAATGTGGCGGAGCCCCGACTCCGCGCTCCCTCGCGGGCCCCGTTGGCACTGCTTGGAGTGGGGTGGGAACGGGGCCCCCTTTTCACACTATATCAGCGCGGGGGGGGGGGGGAAGGGGGGAATTGTTGATGCTCTGGGGAAAGAGGACAGCTGGCCCGCTTGGGTCCCGTGACGAGCGACTCCACTGCGAGCTCGTCGCCGACCGCAGTCTTCCCTGCCTCGGACCCGAGCCACTCTGCCTCCTCCGCAATTCTCCTCAGCCGACTGCAGCAAACCACCTCGACCGCGCTCCAGGCTTCCTCTCTCTGCAGCTCCCCGACAGACTCTGAACCCCGACAGACTCACTCTCTTCCAGACCCGACTTGACTGCCTCGACCTTCTCTCCAACTCCCCAAATTCGCCCAGCGCTCGGCGCTTTATAGTCCGGCAGGAGAACCCATATGCAAATTTCTGGATCAGAACGAGCTCGGGGGTGGAGCCACGCTCGCCCATTGGACGGAGAAAAAGGGGCGCGAGTCTCCCCTGATCCTCGAATTTGCATATATCGCTTCTACTCCGACGCGCCTGGAGGCGGGGCCAAACCGCCCCGCGCTTGCTGATTGGACGGATCAGAAGTGGGCGTGTATCATTCCTGATCCGAACCCTCCTCGGAAAGGCCGCACCTTGCACTCGCAGTTTGGCGCGTGTCCCGCCCGAGGCCAGGACAGCCCGACGCTCACAAGTGGCGCGGGAATGTCCGCAGAAGGAGAGGTGAAGGTGGTGGAGGGTTTATTGTGGTGGTTTATGGCCATGGCGACGTTTGGAATGGCGGTGATGCGATGTTTGCAGGAGCGAGTTGTGAAGGTAAAGGCCGTGGCTGTTGGCGTTGTTGTTGTTGTGAAGCGGCGTTGCGGTTGGTGGTTATTGTGTGATGGCGGTTGAGACGTGGTTGGTTCAAAATAAAGATAGAACAGAAAAACGACTATCTCAAAGCGTCGCAGCCCGAATGAATCACATTTATTCCCTCTAAACAACGGGTTTGGGGCTAACTACACATGTACTTACAGAGATATCTCACCTACGGGACCTGAATGGTGGTTTGCGAATTTCCTCAACCGCAACAACACACACACACACACACACACACACACACACACACACACACACACACACACACACACACACACACACACACACACACACACACACACACACACACACACACACACACACACACACACACACACACACACACACACACACACACACAGTCATTAAATAAATCGAACCTGGAGGATTGATGATGCAGTTGCAGGACTATTCCAGCATTCATTCCAAGTGCCTTTTTGGGACGAGGGATGTGCAGAGCACCCGATTGCAACTTTCCATGTTATGCAATTGACTCACGCAATAATCATTCAGCACTTGCAACTCAGTTTCTACAGGTGACATGAGGCATTCTGAGCAAATTTGAAATCGTCTTTCCAAGACACCAGCATGTGGATCATACCCCCCCCTCCCAAAAAAAAAACATCGATTATATTCAACTATCCATTACAATTCTACACGTGAGAAAATGAGGAATCAAATCAATGGACACCTTCCAGCAGGGTCTTCAATTAGCCATGTTTGCAAGACTCTCACGTGAAAAGAGGAACTCTTTATGACCTCAGAAGACATCATTAAGCCACTGAATCAACACCATACACCAAGAAGTGGATGTCCTAGGATAACAACTCCCGCTCAGGACGGTCATTTTATTTTTCTGCCAATACATTCGCATGATCCATCTAATCAATCCGTTTCAAACTGAACCTTCCCAGAGTACTGCAAACACACTCACTGGACTTTGCAGGATAATTATCAACACCATCTCAAGGCATCTCCGTGATTCAGGGAACCGTGCTCGTCATCCTTTTCAGCGTCCAAGACTTGCACCATGATAAATCCAAGCCCACGGCACTTTCAGTGGTCAAATCAGCACATCCAGCAGACATGGAGGCAATGGGCAAGTGTTGTGCTCAGCAATGACACCAGGTTTCTCCTCGAAAGGAATGATGGCTATGTACGGGTTTACAGAAGACACAATGAGCGATATGCCCCCAGTTTGCATCGAGGAAGCTGCAAATTTTGGCTGTGGAAGTGTCATGATGTGGAGTGGTATTGCTGAAACCTTTTGCACCAACTTGATCCATATCCGTGGCAATCTGATGGCAGATCAATACAATGAGGTCTTAGAAATGCTTTTGCCCTTTAACAACATGGTCCAGGAACAATCTTTATGCACAATAACGCTCCTGCTCACAGGGCCATTCGAACGTTAAGGAACATTCTTGTCAATGCCAACATTAATGTCATGATATCCTGGTCTGCCACCTCACCAGATTCAATTCAATTGAACATCTCTGGGATTTCATTGATCGTTGCGGTTGAGCTTCAATAATCAACATCGCAGTTGACAGCCACAGACCCTCGGTGAGATAAAACAGGAGCCGATTTGGCCATTGAATGCCATCCCCCAGGCTCAGACCGGAGTGTTCATACGGTCATTGTAAAGACGATGTAATGCATCGACTGCTGCCAGAGGTGGACATAATCCGTATTGAGATTCATGCTTGCACGTTTGATCCCTACGTGAAAACATTCGCCAAAACACGTGATGGTCACAATGAAAGGGACATTGAATTATTCAGTATTTATTGCATGTGCCACATGGTGTCACAAAGAATCTGCAGCAACGACAATCAGGTGTTCGGTTTGTAATGGCAGAGTGTATCTTCTCAGTAAAACTATACTTCAAGAATAAAAACGGTGGATCTCAGACCATTGTACCTCACCCACAAAACCTTTTAAATTTCACTCTCGAGGATAGATGGCAGAGCATTATTTTGAAGCGTAAAGGTGTGACAGAAAGAACAAAAAATAACAACCAGAATGTGCGTCGAGCAAAAGTAATCAAAAAGCAAGGGAGGGGAGTGGAGTGGAGTGGGGGATATAATGATAAATGACAAAGTAGGAAGTGCAGGTGGCACAAGCTCAAGGCAGCAAAACATTAATCACCAGGGCAGGGGGTCCGAGGTTGCACTCATTGAGAAAACGCTTCAGCACACAAGGGGTATGCCAATTATGTGCAGACAATGCAATTACAGGACAGGCAGTCGAAAAATGGTACACCAAGTAGCTTTATCACAAGAAAATAACAAAATAAACAGACTCCAAAACAGCACCACACAAGCACCAAGAGGGCAAGTGCGATGCAGTCAACCTCTGAATGAAACATGGATGATGTGTACACTATGCAGGGCGAGGTCTCCATTGAAGCCAGCCAACCGCCATATCACCCCTCCCACATGAACCAGTGTGACAAATTGGCCAATTTAGCCACGCAAATGTATTTTCATCTTGCAGCTCATCGACCTTGGCATCGGGCTGCGGGAGCTAAATGCATTTATGTTTTCCCTTTGTCAATGCATGGGAATTTTTTTTTTTAAGGTCTTTGTCTTTTCAAGGAGTGCATGATAAAAACAAGATCCATTCAAGAGGAAATATTTCAAGAAGTTATATGAATGAGATACAATGAAAGGATTCAAAAAAGAAACACAGTAAAAATTTTTTTTATATATCTATATATGTACAATTGTACATACATACATACATACATATACACACACAAATAAATGTCAGTGTGTGTACGAGTGTCAGTGTAAGATTGTGTCTCCTCCATAACTCGAAAACCATAAACCCTGAAAACCTGAAATTTTGCGTGCATACGAAGGAACTTCAAAGGGAGTACATCCATCCATCCACCCATTGGGACTCTCCTCTGTGCAGAGCGTTGGTGCTGCCTGAGC
Organism: Eptatretus burgeri; assembly: GCF_056783735.1. NCBI lineage: Eukaryota > Metazoa > Chordata > Myxini > Myxiniformes > Myxinidae > Eptatretus > Eptatretus burgeri. The sequence goes on from NC_140961.1 coordinate 137,184,355, forward strand.
AGTCTCCTTGGCTATGGGGCACAATCCTGGATGGTTCGCCACTCCGACACAGGATACCAGCAAGCTGGCACTCATTTTGCCACCCTCATAAGGATGACAGGCAGAGTCAACCCCACCTGCTATAAATTCAACAGCGAAGGGGGATTTGAACTCAGGATCCTTGGATCCTAAGCCCACCACCCTAACCATTAAGCCAACACCAGGCATCCCAAAGGGAGTGCACAAGTAAAAATTGGGTGTCAACGGCCATATTGAATTATATCCTATATCGGACGCATCCTCGGCAACTTTGCTCTTGATGGAGTCTGAAGGTGCATCCTCAGATTTCTGAGCAGTTTGTTGAATTAACGCGTTTTCTAAATTAGAGCCAAATTTTTTTTCCACCCGTCATATGCAGATTGGCAGCTGTTTAAAAAAATATATGTTTATGCGCATCTCCATGAAACGTCTATAAAGCAATTTTGTTTTTATAATCTGCATATTGAAATTCCCCCAAAACAAGGGTGAAACCTACTCGAGGTTTTTGGGTTGTATACAGTATGTATTGCTGTCGGTAATTACACCGACTCCAATCTGTCGATTCCTGACGAATTGCCGACGAGTGAGAGGAAGTGAGGGAGAGCGAGTGTGCGTACGAGTGAATAACATTTTTCTAACATACACCCTCAGTCCACCCCCATACAATACAGATCAGCATCCTCCCATATCTTCTTCTTCTTCTTCTTCTTTCGGCTGCTCCCTTTTGGGGTCGCCACAGCGGATCATCCGTATGATCCGCATAGTGATTTGGCACATGTTTTACGCGGGATGCCCTTCCTGACGCAACCCTGGTCGCCTCTTACGACACAGGGATATGGTACACCTATTTTAACCGGGGTATACACCGGCCCAGTATACTGGTACTCATTTTGCCGACCTCGGAAGGACGACAGGCTGAGTCCAGCATCCTCCCATATCTATGTGTGTATATATATATATATATATATATATAAATATATATAAATATATATAAATATATATATATATATATATATATATATATATATATATATATATATATATATATATATATATATATACATACATACATACACACAGGGTAGCCCAAAAGTTACTTTACCCCTGATAAATTTCTCACACTTCCCTCTGTCCCTTCCCCTCTGTTCTCGCCCGCAATGGTATGCGGAAACACTGACTCAGAAGAATGATGGAGCACATACAGATACAATGACAAATTAATTATTGTAAGTACTGCACAATAAAACCTGTATATTAAAAGAGTTCAAGAACAATGCTTCACTGGGAAGGGGTAAAGTGACTTTCAGGCCACCCTGTATATGTATATATATATATATATATATACATATATATATACATATACATATACATATACATATACAGTAGACTAGGCGCAAGTCGTCACCATCGGGACTGAGAAAAAAGTGACGACTTAGACATGTGACGACTTGCGCGTGTGCGAACATTCATGATAACTGTGGGGTGAAGGATGAAGTCGCGTGTGGCCTGGACATGTACGTGTGAGAGGGCGCAACAATCTCTAAGCAGGCTATTGTAGCAAAAGGGAAACACAATCCTTGGGGCATCGGTGGAGTTCATTGGTGAGTTGGAAAGTGATCAAGCAAAGATGGAATTCATGAATCACTTTATCAAAAGTAAAGATAATGAACAACTGTAAGACAACTCATATACCATCAGTGATGGTATATGAGCATCAACAAATGTGGATTGAATGGCTGTTAGAATTCATTCATTGGAATGAATGTAGAATGAGTTTTCATATGGAATGAAAACTCATATACCAGACAAATTACATGACACAGAGTCATCGTGATGACTACCACTCAATACCTATGTGCAAGTGAGTGCGGTGATGTACAAAACAAGCCAATATAAAACCATGATCAGACTTCAACACTAAGCTCGATCGATCCTTTATCCTTTGCCAGAGACTGCATTGCGCAGCCTGTCTACCTCTTCAGATGCATGTGGGATGGCACGCTGACTGAGCTGAACGCAGCACAGTTATAAATAGCCTATCACTGGCGGTGTAAACCAATAAGCACGCATCACGATTCCATGAAATCTGGCTTCTCACGAGGTAGAAGTTCCGTGTGACGAGTTAGGCGTGGTAATTTACTTGAGTTTCCATTATGCGGGAACGGACAACATCTGACGACTTAGAGATGATGACTTACAGACTTTATTCAAAGGGATTTAACATTAGATAAATTAGGGACTTTTTGACACTGCAGACTTAGGCGAAGTGACAGTTACACGCTGCCGACTTACGCCTAGTCTACTGTGTGTGTGTGTGTGTGTGTGTGTGTGTGTGTGTGTGTGCATATATATATATATATATATATATATATATATATATATATATATATATATATATATATATATATATATATATATATATATATATATATATATATATATCTCTGGAAAAAAAAATAAGAGACCACTCCAAAATTTTTTAAAATCAGCACCTCTACATGTATGGCAGCCATTCCATTAGTGTCTGTTGAATTCCAACACAGGCACACCTCATTCTACTTCGTGAGGTACTGATTAGGTGATCACCTGAACCAAATCTTATTTAACAAGGAAAATAATAAAAACCACTGCTGTGGTCATCACTATCCTCTTGCAATAGGACCAGCTGGATAGCAAAAACAGTGCTAGTAGTACCTCAAAAGTAATTGTAATCAAAAAAATAACTATTGACCATGCCAAAAGAGTTGAAAAAAAAAGTTTTGAGTGAGGAAAAGAAGGGTTCAATTCTGGCTTTACTGGCAGAGGGATACAGTTAGCGTCACATTGCTTCCATCCTTAAAATTTCAAAGACGGCGGTTCATAAGAACAAGGTCAAGCAGCAGACATTGGGGACAAGAAAGCTACAGACTGGCAGAGGGCGAAAACGACTTTCCACTGACCAGGATGACCGCCAACTCATTCGAATGTCACTCAACAACCGTAGGATGACATCAAGTGACCTACAAAAAGAATGGCAAACGGCAGCTGGGGTAAAGTGCATGGCGAGGACGGTTCGAAACAGGCTCCTTGGGGCAGGGCTGAAGTCGTGCAAAGATAGAAAAAAGCCCTTCATCAATGAGAAGCAAAGCAGAGCCAGGCTGAGATTTGCAAAAGATCATAAGGATTGGACCGTAGAGGACTGGAGTAAGGTCATCTTCTCTGATGAGTCCAATTTTCAGCTTTGCCCAACACCTGGTCATCTAATGGTTAGACGGAGACCTGGAGAGGCCTACAAGCCACAGTGTCTTGCACCCACTGTGAAATTTGGTGGAGGATTGGTGATGATCTGGGGGTGCTTCAGCAAGGCTGGAATCAGGCAGATTTGTCTTTGTGAAGGACTCATGAATCAAGCCACGTACAAGGTTGTCCTGGAAGAACACTTGCTTCCTTCTGCTCTGACAATGTTCCCCAACTCTGAGGATTGCTTTTTCCAGCAGGACAATGCTCCATGCCACACAGCCAGGTCAATAAAGGTGTGGATGGAGGACCATCAGATCAAGACCCTGTCATGGCCAGCCCAATCTCCAGACCTGAACACCATTGAAAACCTCTGGAATGTGATCAAGAGGAAGATGAATGGTCACAAGCCATCAAACAAAGCCAAGCTGCTTTAATTTTTGCACCAGGAGTGGCATAAAGTCACCCAACAGCAATGTGAAAGACTGGTGGAGAACATGCAAAGACGCATGAAAGCTGTAATTGAAAATCAGGGTTATTCCACAAAATATTGATTTCTGAACTCTTCCGAAGTTAAAACATTAGTATTGTGTTGTTTAAAAATGAATATGAACTTGTTTTGTTTGTATTATTTGAGGTCTGAAAACACTGAATCTTTGTTGTTATTTTGACCAGTTGTCATTTTCTGCAAATAAATGCTCCAAATGACAATATTTTTTTTTATTTGGAATGTGGGAGAAATGTTGTCAGTAGTTTATAGAATAAAACAAAAATGTTCAATTTACTCAAACACATACCAATAAATAGTAAAACCAGAAAAACTGATAATTTTGCAATGGTCTCTTAATTTTTTCCAGAGCTGTATATGTATGTAGTTGCAGTTTTACTAAAGGGTCATTCCATGTCAAATCGTCAAAGAATCTGCCGACATCTCTCAGATTTTTGTAAAACTTTGGGAACCAATTGGGACCCATGAAAAAACGGCAAGAACCCAAATATTTTTCCTAACAGCCTCTTAATTAGCGAGATACAGACTAACGAACTTTGGACTAATTAGCACGACGTCGCAAATTCAAATGGCCATATCTCTAAAAGTATAACACCTAGAGAGCTGGTTTTGGTGTCATTTTAAAGGTATTTTCATACCCTATGAATTTGTCTGGGCAACATTTTCCTACCTCCAACCACAAAAAAGTTATCACAAAATATAAACTTCAATCGTGAATCCCCCAAAAAAAATGTATCCTTCAAATTTCCTCGAATTCATCCCAGAGGTACCTTATGATGTCAAGAAGCTTCCACATAAATTTTGTGATGGGCACTCCAATAGTTTCTGAGATATGAGCAATAATGTACATGTACATATGGCATATAGGTTCGAAAATCAGCATTTGTAATGTATTATACAATCAATAAGTGAGTTCAAGTACACAGTGTTCACTAACCTGACTTAGGCTTTCAATTTCCACTTCAATGCAGCAACAGCAGCACTTGTTTCTTCCCCTCAGGCCCAGTTAAAAATGAAAGTATATGATACTTCAAAGCAATTTATGGTCGTTCCCTGTGTTCCCTGTCATGGCTAGGTTAGAATGATTGTATAATACATTACAAATGCTGATTTTCGAACCTATATGCCATACGTACATGTACATTATTGCTCGTATCTCAGAAACTATTGGAGTGCCCATCACAAAACTTATGTGGAAGCTTCTTGACATCATAAGGTACCTCTGGGATGAATTTGAGGAAATTTGAACGATACATTTTTTGGGGATTCACGATTGAAGTTTATATTTTGTGATAACTTTTTTGTGGTTGGAGGTAGGAAAATGTTGCCCAGACAAATTCATAGGGCATGAAAATACCTTTAAAATGACACCAAAACCAGCTCTCTCGGTGTTATACTTTTAGAGATATGGCCATTTGAATTCGCGACGTCGTGCTAAGTAGTCCAAAGTTCGTTAGTCTGTATCTCACTAAGTAAGAGGCTGTTAGCAAAAATATTTGAGTTCTTGCCGTTTTTCATGGGTCCCAATTGGTTCCCAAAGTTTTACAAAAATCTAAGAGATGACGGCAGATTATTTGATGATTTGACATGGAATGACCCTAAACCGAATGCCTTGAAGGCAATGGCACCCATCATACAGTGATCCCCAGGCAGTTATTTTGTTAATCTTCGTGCAGTCAGATCTTCCCCTCATGTGTAGTGGGTTAACGGGACGAAGTGCGTTGAGTGGGTCTGATAGCTAGGTCTATTAACTATATCTCTACCTTCTATTCTGATTTCTATTCCAACCCTTTCCTTTTAGCCACAGTACAAATCAAGCAAGCAAACACACCAGGATATGAATAGCAAACACACCACGCAGCCTCCCATGGGAGAATCAACAAAAGAACACTTCGGAACGCACATGGCGCACCATTTCATTCAAATCTGTGTGCCAATTTCGAACGGCATCTCACCTTGCTCACCCCTCGCTCACCACTTCGACCACAAACACCTCCCCCGCACATGGGAAAATATTCCCGCACCCCATCGTACCCCTGCATCGCTACAATTCACCACTAAACAGAAGCTTGCTGCACGACTGAGGCTGTACTCGGACCGCGTGATGCGGGGACGAGCAATGGACATTAATAGCACAAACCACATCTCGCCGGGAATGTCCCGGGTGAGCACGCAAGATTGATACGACCCTTGTCCAGTCGCGAGAACATGGCAAGGCAGGGGCGGTGAGGAGAGGTCACGGGAAGGGCGATCCGAGAGTTTGGAACAGGGACTGCGTGTGCATTTTGGCTCATGAGAGGGGGAGGCGTGGGTGGCAGGAGTTCATTGCTATTCGGTATTCAGACTGCACTTGGAGCACGTTCAGGGACAGGTGGCCAACATACACTATGTTGAATCAGGGCCGTGTCGTGCCGGATGTGCGAATGAGGCCGCTACCGGCCCCAGAAGCCTCGCAGGGCGTGGATAGGACCACTGCGGCCCAATTGAGAAGCGAGATTTGGGTCGTCACTCCACTCTTGATGCGGGGCTCATAAAAGGAGGAGGACGGAGCCACTCGACCTCTTCCTCACTTCTCTGCTCTGCGTTGGCTGCTTCTCATTGCCTCTGCCATTCGCTGGCTCTTCACTCGCGGTTAGTGTGCGACAGACGTGCTTATTCCGGAGAACCAGTGCAGAGCGCACATTGCCACGAGCCCCGGCAAAGTGACTAAGCCAGAGATAACGCGCCAACTCTCGAGGTGGGAACGCTCAAGTGGAGCGTCCCACTGAAGTACACGCTACACGAGCAGACCTATGGTTGGGGATCTTTTGCCTCATGCATCTTCTCTCCATCCCTCCATCTCATCTCCTTTGGACACACATAAGAGAATCATTATTGACTTGCAATCCCATTTTCCTCAAGCACGACACCGCAACCCCCATATTGCACTACACCACACCTCCCACAACTTAGACACCAGTATTTCTCCCTCCTACGTCCCCTAAGCGTATTGGGTTGCGTTGGTTGGCCGACCACGACAGATATTGTGAGGCCGTTTGTCCTCATCTGCTCTCTTTCTTTCTGGCTATCTAATCGTGTGTGTGTGTGTGTGTGTGTGTGTGTGTGTGTGTGTGTGTGTGTGTGTGTGTGTGTGTGTGTGTGTGTGTGTGTGTGTGTGTGTGTGTGTGTGTGTCTGTCGTAGCATTCGTTAAGATTGTAGAAGTGACAACGGGATAAGTCTGCTCTGTGTCTGCTTTTGTTGCACCCCACAAATTACTTTCTAACCCTGCTGTACATACCAATAAACCCAATTTACCCTGCCACATACCTTTCCTCACTTGACTGTAAATAAATGCTTATATAGAAATGTTCCCAGCTCGTTTTCGTCTTTTCCTTCATTGTTCCAGTGTGGTTCGTATCCTCACCGAGCCGAGACGTTATCCCCCCAACGATCTGTTTTTCTAGCCGGTACGTTCTTGGGAAGTTACGCTCGGCTGCATCTGATCCGGTTTTAACAATAGACTTGGTCAATTTTCCAAAAATCTTAATCCCAAAGGCAAATGGTGTTAATTTATGGCAAACAAGCTATTTAGGAGTATTGAGGGGTGCTGAACACAAATCTGATGTATACCAAGCTCAAAAATGGCCGATAATGCCTTAAAATTGAGAAATTTGACTAAACTTGACTAAACAAGGTAGAAACTTGAATGAAATGTTCCTTTGGAAGTTTTTCATATGTGGCGAATCCAATGCCATATTCAGTTTTGATATAAAATGTGAAGAAACTGATTGAAAGTCATATTTATTGCAAAAATTGTCTTTTTTGAAGATGAATAATTCGTCCACCAGATAAGATCCACAAGCCCCATCCCTCTCCCTCCCCACCAGGAACACAGACCACAGGCACTACGTATGATTCAAATGTTAGCAGGAAACATATTAGGGATGCAATACCCATTTTGGCTTAGCAAAGTAGGGTACCCCCAAATAACAGACGCACTTCGACGTAAACCAACATTTGACAAGCCATTTGTTTATTTGGAACACGAGAACAATGACAAGAATTTTGGATTTAATCGTGCATGAATTGCATGAGTTTATCATATTTGCTGTCAGAGCGTTATATACAGTCCTTCATTGTGTGTACAGGTAGATGTGCACACATGAACTTATTCCTGGTCGTCATGACTGTTCCGGCAGTTGTCGCCAAGTTGTGTTATATACAGTCCTTCATTGTGTATACAGGTAGATGTGCACACATGAACTTATTCCCGGTCATCATGACTGTTCCGGCAGTTGTGGCCAAGTTTCCTGCAGTTGCATGCCTCGATGCATTTCATGCGAATTTTCCTGCAGCGTTGGCTGAGGCACCCCTTCGTACAACCACATGAGGTGATCTCCCTGCATGCTTTCGGGATAGGTGGCAGAGAGAGTAGCCATGGCACTAACTGACCGTCCAGGTGCATCCATCCCATTTCGGTCACTGGAGGAAGAGCAGGATATGGTGAGTGTGTTTAGTTCCAGACACTTGCTTGATAGTGTGAACGCATGATGTGAAACTTTGCAGCATCTGAGGTTGGTGGCAAAGTCTCTTGTGCACAACCAATACAAAACAACTTGAGTCGTGCTTTGTTGCATGTATCGACCTCGGGCACGCCATATATCTTTCAGATGAATTTCTCTGTTGATATAGCTATGTTTTCGGTGAGAGGGCCCTTGCTAAGGCCAATCAGATCAGTATGATGTTGCTGGAACACCTGCCAGGCTGTTTTCTTTCCGTGGCAACTGAACTGAGACACACTATCACAGCCGGTTCCGGCATGGAAGGCAAGTAGTGTGTCCACTTGACCAGCACATAGCAACATGCGAATTTCATGTACTGGGAAATACTTTGGAGCCTTCGACATCCCAGCTTTCACGTAGAGACGTGTACATTTCATTCTGTCATAGTGTGCTAGAAGTAGAAGAAGCACATCTGTATCACGTACTGACAACTATCGTTTCCATATCAGCATGGATGCAGTGCAAAATCAGCCGGGTATCAGCTTCTTCGTGGTCAGCCCTCAGAGAGGAGACTTCGAGATCTGGATCAGATGACTTGACAGTGGTCGCTTCGGCGAACCCCCCTGCTACTACAACCACTGGTCCATCTCTCAGGCTGTGTTCAATCAGATTGTTTGAAAGTAGTAAAGAGAGATCTGCTTTATTTTCCTCGAGTGCCATAAAGAGAGAGCAGTCTGATAGGAGAGGAACTGATGGCTTGTTGTCTATTTGACTTTGTACCGGTCGGTGGCGCTGCTTGCGTTTGGTCCTGGTACCTGCTTCGATTGATTCGCCTTGATACCTGTCGAAGAATACGTCGATCCTCTGGTATTTTGCTCCCATCTTCAACACATTCTTAGCAAATGTGTTGGCAAAGTCACCAAACGTTCCAATGTCAGGCGGTTTTCCAAGTGCCATCATGAGTGCTTGGCCATCATTGAGCAGGCAGCTGGGTTCATCGAGTGTAACATTTGCAGTTTGGAGTTGTTGCGTCAGTATGTTTGCGAACAGACTTGTTGGTGGAATGTAGGCTACCACTAGTTGTGGCCAAAGATAGTGAGACGGTCATGAGTTCATGCTTGAGGATGTTTTCTAGGTTTACCTCGCGCCCTGCTCTCTAAGCTGTTATGAGCCTTTGTAGAATGTTCCTGTCCACTTTGATAGTGTTTTGCTTGCCCTTGGAAAGTTGCACGACTTCGTACAAAGAGGCATATGTATTGGCATATGTCAACCTGCTTGTAGATCTTATCTGGTCGACAAATTATTCATCTTGAATCAGTTTCTTCACATTATATATCAAAACTGAATATGGCATTGGATTCCCCATATATGAAAAACTTCCAAAGGAACATTTCATTCAAGTTTCTACCTTGTTTAGTCAAAAAGATATGAACATAAATATATTTCAGCCCGTCGTTGGCTGCCATCTTGGATTTCTCAATTTTAAGGCATTATTGGCCATTTTGAGCTTGGTATACATCAGATTTGAGTTCAGCACCCCTCAATAGCTTGTATGCCATAAATTAACACCATTTGCCTTCAGCACTTTAAATATCCACATTTTCTCAAATTTTGCCTAGTCAACAAGGCGTACCGAGGGCGTGTCCCCTGGTAATTAGATCACATGACTATTAGGTAAACAGTATTTATTAGAGGACCCTCAGTCACGTGGTCGAGTTATTGGCGTTCACGGTCGATTAGCGACCCGTTGCGTCACAAAGTTATTCGCGTGTGATGGCCTGTGATTCTGAAGAGTCTGGTGGGAACCCGCGGTAGCATACCCCCTCCTCGTGGTCTTCTCGCCCCTGACCCCTGGGTCTGCAACATGTACAGACATGACAGAAGTAAATAGACACCTTAAATTTCTTCATTTCATCTGTATAAAGCAAGTTTTACTCACCGATTTGTACCAATATTCAATGATTTATTTGCAGAAACGAGTTCCTGGGTCTTGTACGACAATCAACTATGTCTCGAAACCAGGGAGCACACAATCTTTCCGATTTTCAAAAAGGATAAATGGTTGGCCAATCGGAAGGTGGAGTCAGCCAGTATCTGATAGCTCAGAATCGTGGAATTCCACTTTCTACGGTCAATCGGGTGATTGAGCAATTCACCAGCAAAGGCAAGGAATCCACAGCTTCCCTTTCCGATCGATCTGGGCCCTCAGAAAGGTGTCTTCGAGCTGTCAAGCAGTCCATTGAGAAAACTGCCTGTCTGGCAGTCTTGCAAGGCAGCAGATGTTGCAAAGGATGTCCAAGTTAGCTCAATAACTGCCATGCAGTTCCTTCATCAACTGGGCTACTATGGGAGAGCAGCTCGGAGAAAACCTCTTCTTAGAACAGCCAACATTCAAAGGAGAAAGAAGTGGGCTGACGAGATGGCCAACAGACCCTTGGAGTTTTGGCAAACTGAATTTTTTCAGATGAGTCCCAATTTGCTCAATTTTCTGAAAGTGGACGTGTGTGGGTCTGGAGACCTCCCAGTCAAGAGTTCTCTTTGAACCGATTGCAGCCAACTGTCAAACAGGGTGGTTTTTCAATGATGGTGTGGGGCGCAATCTGGAGTGTATTGGCAACATCAACTCCACGATATAAATTTCTATCCTCGAGGATGGACTTCTCTGTCTTCTCCACTGGTCAGATGGTCAAAAACAACACTGTTCATGGAAGATGGAGCTCCATGCCACACTGCAAGAAGACCAAAGAATGGCAGGACAGAAATGTGATCAAGCGACTTCCATGGCCAAGTCAGTCTCCTGACATGAATCCCATTGAACAGCTCTGGCCCATATTGGATGGAGCTGCGTGGAAAAAGTCCAGGAAACCAACATCACGGGAAAAATTGTTAAACCTTTTGCGGGTAGCCTGGGCAGAAATCCCACAAGAGAAAATTTCAGAACTCGTTAGTTCCATGCCTGAAAGAGTAAAAGCATTGAAATCTGCAAATGGCAAGTCTACAAAATACTCGTGGATGTATTAAAATGGATCAAATACACTTATAAAGGATCAAATATAATGTGCAATAAATAAATTGTTTTTCAAATCATGGTGTCTATTTACTTTTGTCATGTCTGTAATTATATATTGTTACGGTTGTGGAAATTCTCAGATCACCATTCAGGTTCCCCGAAGATCAGTTATGTCAATAAGTGTGTGTTCCAGGTTAGATTTCCCTACCGATGTATAATGGGATTATTTGTGTACCGGGCTGTGAACCTTTGAGGTAGTGTTATTCTTTTCTGTCTTTTATTTTAAACAATCATCTCCTCACCATCTTCTCCACAACAAACAAACACCTCCTCACCATCTTCTCCACAAACCATCATAATCTCCTCACCATCTTCTCCACAAACCGCCATCATCTCCTCACTATCTTCACCACAACCGCGTGAAGCCGGCGATTCCTAACACAGCCGCGTTTGACGGCAAGATCGGATCAGAACGGCGAAAGGGGCGGAGCCAGCCGGGGGTGAAGGGTCGAAGGTGAAAGAGTAAGCACCCCCCCCCCCAAACCCGATAAAAAGCCGTGCTGAAACGCCGAGAAGCCAGTTGAGTCCGGAGAGTTGAGTTTGGAGCCTGGAGTCCAGTTGAGCGGTTGAAGAGACGCCGAGTCATCGACAAAGAACGAACGAGTTGGAGAAGAGCGCTGGGAGAGAGCGTTCAAGTTCGCGCTGCGCTGGTGTGGTGGAGTCGGGAAGAGCGGGAGAGTTCGGAGGTTGTAGTGCGGGCAGAGACATCAAGGGTCGCCCAGCGAGTCACCAAGAGGGTAGCAGGTAGCCTGCTCGGTCTCGGAGCCCCTTCAGTCATACAGGCTCTGAGCAATTAAAAGGCTTACAAGCCCGGTTCTTCCTTTCTTTCTTGGGGTTTGCATGAAAGTCTGTGGTGCCTTGTCCATAAGTAACAAACTGATTAAGTGCATGTACATAATAAATAGACATCGGCTGTAGGTTTTTGCTCGTGTCTTTTTCCCCCATCGCCCCCCCCCCCATTAATTGCATTGCTTGCATGCCTGTGTGGAAATAAATTTACCCATTTTTGAATGTCACCTGCTCGTTGCATCCCTTCCTCCATCGACTGCCATAATTGCGTTCGGAATAATTAGCTGGCTGATTATAAGCCGATAAAACGTACATCTGGTCCGACGGGGCTTGGTGATATAAAACGGCTCGGCAATCGCAAACGGAACGAGCTGCTTTAGTGGCTCATTTTCGTGCAGGCTCCGTTGAGGTATAAACTCCCGGCATTTCTGTCTGCGCGAATAATTAGGTACATCGACAATTCGGCGATTGACCTTGGAGCGCGTGGACAGAAGAGTTGGCTGGTTTATGGTGTAGTTAAAAACACCAGTAGCTGGGTTTCGGTGTTGATCCGAAAGCTGCGACTAGATTGCTCGGTCGGTGGGCGCGCACGGCAACAATTGAGCTAAAGGCAGTCGCCCGCACGTTGGACGGGCGAAAATCTACCACAATATATTATACATATGTAATCAAAATGTGGGGAGCACGATGAGGCGCTCCAACACGATCTCCAACGGACCCAAGTCCCATACACATCTGTTGGACATCAGATGGGAGCGCTTCGTCACGCTCCACACATTTTGACCAACATCTCCACCCAAAAGCATCCACCTTCTGGTTTTTAGCTTATCTGAAATTTAAAATTCCAGATAAGGTATAGTCATTGCACACCATCCGTCTCCTATTTTGACTTCTCTGGCCAAACCCGCTGGGCTGATCTGGCTGAAATTTGGGAGCAACATTCCTCTCCTGACTGGCAACAGGAATTGCTCAGCTTGTTCTGGTCGCATGATTGTAGGTAGGTCAAAATGGCCAACTTAGTAAATTTCTTTAAAAATATTCTCTGGACCCACCAATCAGAATGCTACCAAATTTGGGTTGCAACATTAGGCTAGGGTAGGGATGTTAATTGCATTGCAGAAGTCATGCAGACCACATGACCAGTGTGTCAAAATAGCCGACTTCGTCAACTTTTGGGAAAATCGCATGAATTCCTTTCAACATCATCTTCTCCAGTTCACCAGTCAGAATGCTACTGAATTTGGGTTACAACATTAGGCCAGAGGCCACATAAGCTGCAGGTCCATAGCCCTATTTTTGGCTTGCATCAGCTGGAACAATCGTCTGGGAAGCAGACAGGCTTTTGGGGCCACAATGTGCAGCCAGTACAGCCTGTGTGTGCTGTGGCACAGACCCCACCAGTGTCTGGAATTCTGCAGGAGGGATGCCACACCATTCTTGCATGAGCAAGTCAATCAACTCACATCTGTTTGATGGAGGTGGAAAACACTGCATCAGGCGCCGTTCCAGAATATCCCATAAATTCTCAATGAATGGGTTCAAATCTGGTGACTGAGAAAACCCTGACATTATTGATATTGGAGTCATGCTCATCAATCCATTGGGTGACCGCACGTGCTGTGTGGATGGGGGCGTTGCCATCTTGGTAGACACCCCTCCAGGCAGGAAAGATATGCTGCAACATGGGGTGAGGATAATCACTCGGTATTATTAAGGAACGATTGACATTGACCTTGCCTAATAAGGGAATGACTGCACCCAAACCATGCCAAGAAAATTCACCCCAACAGAACCCTTCACTTTTGGAACCAAGCACTCAGGGTTGTGGAGTTCTTTAGGTTGGCACCATACTTGCACTCATCCATTTGTCAAGAACATGATGAAGGATGACTCATCTGACCGTATCACATTCCTCCACTGCTTGGTCGCCCATTACCGGTGCTCTTTGCACCAATGATGGACTCGCAAACGTGCATTGCCAGGTGTGATGAGCGGTTTGTGCACTGTAACCCGACTATGGTATCCCACCCTGTGGAGTTCTTGGCAGACAGTTTTGATGAAAATGGCTGCTCACTTCCCAGGTTGAAATTTACAGTCAATTGATCTGTAGTTGCTTGCCTACAATGTCTTGCGCTTTAAATTAATGCACAGGTATCACGATCCTGGAGTATACGCTTCTGCCCACTGTTGTCCTTTGCTGCTGATGTCTCCCTCAGAGTTCCATGCCAACATAACCTTCAACACCGTTGCTTGTGAAAAATCAGCAAGTTGAGCTGTGACTGAAGCTCCTGCCAAACAAACCTCAATAACCACCCTCTTTCAAAGTAACCAAGGTCCCCTCTTGTAGTAGCGAACGAAGTGAGCTTGATACTTAACGCGTGCACGTGAGAGAATAGGAAACAACAACAACAACAACACAATAGCCCTGGCTATTTGGAATCTGTGTCGTTAGCTAAGACGTTTTGCTTCCGGTTGTTGTTAAATGCTGTGCGGTGTATAAACACAATTGGGTTTTATTTCTATCTTGTGAATATTACTTAACGCGTGTACATGAGAGAATAGGAAACAACAAAAACAACACAATACTCTGCCAATTGTGAATCCGTGTCGTTGGCTATGACCATTTTGCTTCCGTTTTTGCTTTGTTTCTGGGTTTTTTTTTTGTTTCTTGTTTTTATCATGGGGAATGATGCATGCCGGGAGATCATGACCGGAAGTGTTTATTTATTTATTCAATTATTTTTTTTCCAAAGTCAATTTTATACATCCGAAAGCGATTTTTTCATGACAGGAAGTGTTTATTTAGTATTTAACATTACCGGGAGTGATTTTGAAACTCTTTCCGGAACTTTTAATTTCTTTTATTCTTGACCAGAAGTGATCGTTTATTTATTTATTCAATTATTTTTTTCCCAAAGTTAATTTTAATAAAGACATCTCCCGCATCATCAAAAATATTTTTTAATCGTGATTTACATTATTTGTTCGCTGATCCCGAATCCAGGCCGAAGTAACCTGAAATTGCGTCAAAATCATCAGCTGTGCGGCGCTTACATGTACCACGGTATAGTTGGCAAGTATACAGTTGTGAACAAGTTTTATGTAAAGTCAGAAGCAAATGTAAGAATAATTCTACTTTCCATTCTAGGCTTTGCTAATATCCATATTAATGCTCACCATAATTGTAGGCAACCAGGCTTGTGCAGCATTTTTATACATTACCCACCCAAGGCATACTTGGATGATATTTGCTCAATTAACACACGGGTCACACCTGTGTGGAATACTTGGCGTCCCTCATTAACCTCCGCAATAGAATATGGACGGAGGTTACTGTTTTCATCCCTGTCTGTTTGTTTGTTTGTGAACAGTATTACGGAAAAACTCCTGGAGGGATTTCGACGAAACTTGGTGGGGGGATGAGCTCTGCTCCAAGGATCATGCCATCAGATTTTGGAGTTAGTCCAAAGTCCAATATGGCCGCTATGGCGGCCATTTTGAAAAAACATTAGAATTTTTGTTTTTGCATTTCTACGTTTTAAGTGATTTCCAAACAAAAAAAAACAAAATTTGTTAGAGAAAAAAAAAACTAAAATTTTGCAACTTTTTCAAAAAAAATTCGATTTTATTTGAAAAATATTTGGAATTTTTTTTTTGCATTTCTACATGTTTTAAGTGATTTCCAACCCCCCAAAAAAATTTGTTAGAGAAGAAAAACAAACAAATTTTGCACCTTCTTTTTCAAAAAAAATTGATTCTTTTTTTTGGCATTTCTACATGCGCGTCGATCTAGTTTAGTTTATTCAATCGTGGTTCAGTAGAGTCTGATCCGTTTTGACCTCCAAAGAATAGGATATCAGGTTCACTTAAGTGACCCGGCAGTATTGGCGGCAGAGGTTTTGCACTCTACTGAGTGCTGCCCCTCTAGTTTACCCAGTTGTTTCCTTTTTCTTTTCCACTACGTGCATATATACTGTCTGACCCCACTCTTCACACATTCGTGGGGCTGTTTTGCTTTCAATTAATACATAAAGCTTGGTGTTGGCTTAGTGGTTAGGTTGGCAGCTTGGGATCCTAGGGTCCGGAGTTCAAGCCCCGTTGGCCGCTGAATTAAAAATAACCAGGAGGTTGACTCAGCATGTCATCCTTCCGAGGTCTGCAAAATGAGCACCAGTGTACTGGTAAGGGGGACACTGCATCAGCGGCATAGCCGCGTCCCAACCAATGATGCAACCAGCAGTCACAGGCTGCACTCGAGAGAGAAAATGAATACATGCAGTGTATATGTATATATATATATATATATATATATATATATATATATATATATATATATATATATATATATATATATATATATATATATATATATATATATATATAGATAGTCATGCACCACTTAACGACGGTGTTACGTTCTGAGAAATGAATCGTTAAGGCCGAGGTCACATTTGCTCTACGGCGAGGATATGGCGGCCGTACGCCCTCTGAATTGACAGAAACGTGCGGCGGCCGCAGAGAAACAGATGGCCTCAGGGAGGCTCTACGCCGTTTTGCTATATTTTACAGGCCGTGGAATTATAGCGCGGAGTTATAACTTAATTTTTCATTTCTACATTCGCCGTAGCAATTCGACAAGCCAAGCTATGACGTAGATGTGTTCCACGTCGACCGTACGTAGGGCGTACGGTGGGCTTGTGTTATTCGTGTGGCTGCCGTAAGCTCTTCTCAATGAAAAATGAATTTTCCCAACCCCCAAAAAATTACGGCGGCCACACTATTTCCACGGTCGCCGTACGGTGGCCTTGCGGTCTGTGTGACTACCTGCGGGCAACGCAGGGTTGACGCACGGTTCCCCTACGTCCGCCGTACGGCCTCCGTGGCAGTCTGTGTCGACCGTGTGTCCACCGTGCGCTACCGCTAGAGATCGGAGTACTGTATAGGTGTTTGCCGATACCGTGGTGTCCCCAGAATCCCAATTGAATTCGTTCCAGGAGGCTGTTTGGATTGCAAAAAGTTCAGATTCCAAAAATATTTTCCCAATAAGAAATAATGGAGTGAATTAATCCGTTCGTGGACCCAAAGAAAACCCACTTTCAAGACACTTTAAACTGAAATTACCCATGCTTAACATAAAATAAGAGGAGTAAATGACCTTCGGTGGCGGTGTATTGTATGTAAACTGGTACAATCACCACATCCAAAGGGCCACACAGGCTCGAGCTCCGGCCTGGGTTCCGATCGCTCGCACACTCTGCGAGAGCGCTGCCCCCAAGGCAGCTCATCAAACATGATGCCCGCAGAACCACAATCACTTTCATCAAACGCATCGGGCTGACGTAATCATGGATATTCCAAATTACAACTGGTTTTGCTGTGAAATTCAATCCTTGCCCGACAGTCCGTCACACCACGTGATCAGATCGCTTTTTATTGTTATTAATTAAAACACAAGATTATTAAAAAAACAAACATCATAAATGAAGGTGAAAACACGAGGTAAGGCCTGTCACATTTGGCTCGGCGGCCGGAGAATCTACAAAATGTACGGGCACAGTATTTCCACGGTCACACAATGTAGCAGTCACATATGTTTTTAGCAGCGTCTCGCGTAGCGAACGCTGCTCATAGAGAGCTCGGCATTCTTCTTCTTCTTCTTCTTCTTCTTCTTCTTCTTCTTGTGAAGACAAAACCTTAATCTCTCCGACTCGGCTCTTGTATATACAAGATCCGGATCGCCTTAAATACTGAGCACATGTACACATCCTCACATAGACGGTGCCTTTTGAGAGCGTCTATCATGAACTTTTAAATATATTCGGACATTTGCTTTAAAGTTTCGAAAAGTTGACGTTACTATTTAAAGATTATTCCATTTATCGTATTGTAATTTCGTAAATACATTATATATTTCGTAAATACACGATATATCGTAAATATGTAAATATATTATGACGGGTTTCGCTATTGGCTTAATGAAGGCTAGTGACGAAATATCGGAAGTTGTTGTTTTAAAAACAAATAAAAAATGTAATTTTTTTTTTTTAGCCGACAAAACCTTAAGGTTTTGGACGCTGCTCTTGCAGGCCCCCCTAACAAACGGACGCCAACGTTGTCAGACAGAATGAAAACCCGTCATTCTTGTTACAAAAACAGCTAAAATTGATGAAAAAGTGGCCGAAATTAAAACCAATGCAGTAATTACGGTCGCAATAGCAGATATAATGGAAACCAACACGTTTATTCTACACACAAGAACGGTCGTGACGGAAACAAAAACGGACAATCCCAAAATAGAACGGTGGGGGAACTGAAGCAATATTGGTTATTTCCGTCGCGAAACGTCCGAGAGCGAAACAAAAGCGGTTCATTCCGGTTACTGTAGTGCGAACAAGATGGCGGATGCAGTAGAACGACCTGTTACGGTATGTAAATTTTTAGTGCTTGTGCCTTGAACATAAATGTAATATAGATAATATATAGTGGGTAGTACCTGATGTGGTTTTAACAATTTATTAAACCGAATTTTGTTGTGATGATAATGTTTGGTTTGCCTGTATTTCGAGCCCCCGGGTGAAGGATCGCTAGTTGTGTATGCCCAGTTCAACATAGGGGATCGTGTATGGGATCTTTTTACAATTTTTACTTCATATTACCTTTGTTATCTTCTTGGAATTTGCAATTTATTACTATCAAATTTTACCTCTTGCAAATATAAACGATCAATAGTCACTGATCGCTGCAGCACGGGGGCACGAATTTCACGAAATGTCAGCCACACATTAAGTCAAGAGGGCGCATTTATCGCTGCTTGTATAATATCCCGTACCACAAATGGGTTTTCATTAACAGACATGATATATTCAAGGCAGACTACGTTAAAGTTAACTTACCATAACTTCAAGAACTTTTCAAGCCGCCATGTTTCCCACGTTATGGTAACCGGAATGAATAGATTTCGCTTCGGTCTCTGCCGTTTCACGACGGAAATAACCGATGTTGCTTCCATTCCCCACCATTCCATTTCGGGACTGACCGTTCTTGTGTCCGTCACAACTGCTCTTGCGTGTAGAATAAACGTGTTGGTTTCAGTTATATTTGCTATTGCCACCGTAATTACTGTGTTGGTTTCAATTTCGGCCGCTTTTTCATCAATTTTAGCTGGTTTTGCAACAAGAATGACGGGTTTTCATTCCGTCTGACAACGCTGGCGTCCGTTTGTTAGGGGGGCCTGTCTTGGACACATTTGTCCTTGTTATTTTTCGGGTAGCCGCACGGCGTATTTATAAATTGTGGAGACCGAAAACATGGGTGTGCCGTACAGTCTTTGATTTGATGTCGCACGGTGACATTAGGGCGTTCCTGCGGCGGCCATAGAATTTTGAAGGCAGACGCAAGGTGCCTGCAAGGCGACCGCAGGGGGACCTCAAGCCAAAGTGCGGCCAGATGGATGGTAACGAATGGGTTAATTTTTTTTTTTTACCAGTTCTTTTGTTTCAGCTTGTCGAATTTCTACGGCGAACGTAGAAATGAAAAAAGTTATAACTCCGCGTTATAATACCACGGCGACCTTACGACCTGTAAAATATAGCCATACGGCATAGGGCCACCCTGAGGCCACCTCAGTTTCTCTGCGGCCACCGCACGTTTCTGTCAATTCAGAGGGCGTACGGCCACCGTATCCTCGCCGTAGAGCAAATGAGACTGAGGCCTAAAGTATCGATCGACACACGAGAGATGCTTTCACGAGGACTTCCACCGACGAACTGAATGAACAAATCGCGAAGATGCGGCTCGAATAGGTGGGGGAGACACGTGAACAAACATGAACGCTACGTTGTGTTCAGTTTTTTAAAATGTATAAAGTTTTTAGGGCAAAATTTTCTCGAAAAAAATTGTTCGGATTCCAATTTGTTCAAACAATGGGGCGTTCGGATTCTGGGGGCACCACGGTATATTATAGTTATAGTATATTCAGTTATATATACTGGTATATTTTTATTTCAGTAAAAAAAAAAGAACTGGTATATATATATATATATATATATATATATATATCCACTCGTCACCGTCCGTCTGGCCACACGTTCGCCTTAGGGCCCCCCTGCGGTCGCCTTGCGTCTGCCTTGAAAATTCTATGGCCGCTGCAGCGACGCCCTAAGGTCACCGTGCGACATCAAATCAAAGACCGTACGGCACCCCCACGTTTTCGGTCTCCACAATTTATAAATACGCCTTGCGGCTACCCGTAAAATAAAAATATATTTGACTGCTACATTGTGTGACCGTGGAAATACTGCGGCCGCCGTATAATTGCTCGTGGCCGCAGATTTTGGAGACCCCACGGCCGCCGTGGCAAATGTGACCCCGGCCTAACTGACGTCGTCGTTGTGCGAACATCATTTTTTTTCTTTTCGTTTTCGAACATCGTACTTAGACAAACCTAAACACCTAGGCTATATAGTGTAGCCCATTGCTCCTCGGATAGAAACCTGTACAGCATGTTACTGTACTGAATACTGTCGGCAATTGTAACACACATCCAAGAGAGAGGGAAGAAACGTTAGTTTTACCTTTGTGCTGTTCATGGCGGCCATTGGTGTTGATCGCAGCAACTTACAATCTCCTCTCGCATCGATTATAGAAAGGTGAATAAATAGCGTTTGGATTTTATAAATATGTAATCATTGCATCGATGTTATAATTTATAAATGAAGAAACGAGCACCTGTCAATTGTGATACCTATTTTCGGAACAGTGGGATTTGTTTAAACAACATAAAAAGCTTCACCAAAAACAAATTTGTGTTTTAATTTCGACTGTAACAACGATTTATTCGTGGAATTCTTCAATTCAAAGGTAATTTACTTGCTGGAAGGTAAACGTGGAAACATTGGTTCAGTTTGAAAGCCGATTTCCATTATAATGGAGCTGGCAGATCCATCGTATATGCGATCCGTCGGTGCCCGAAACGTCGTTATGCGGCGCATGACTAAATATATATATTATATATATATATATATATATATATATATATATATATATATATATATATATATATATATATATATATATATATATATATATATTGTTGTGGTTGACCAAATTCGCAAACCACCATTCAGGTCCCTTAGGTGAGATATCTCGGTAAGTATATGTGTAGTTAGGCCCAAACCCGTTGTCTAGAGGGAATAAATGTCATTCATGCGTGCTGCGACTCTTCAGGATAGCCGTTTTTCTTTTACTATCTTTATTTTGGACCAACCGCCATTATTACCACCACCAACCACGTCTCAACAGTCATCACAACATCAACCACCCACCACAACGCCGCTTCACCACAACAGCCACGACCTTTACCGTCACACCTCGCAACCGTCGCATCGCCACCGTTCTTGCGCCGCTTGTGGGTACCGGTATTGGACTCGTGCAGGGCGCGCGCCGAACAGCGTGTACAAAACCACGGACTTTCCGCAGAAAAACGGATCAAAAACGACTCACGCCCACTTTTGTTCCGTCCAATCGGTGAGCGAGGGGCGATTTGGCCCCGCCTCCAGGGCGTTGGAGGGCGGTCGCTATATGCAAATTCATGGATCAAAAAGCATTCACGCCCACTTTTTCTCGGGCCAATGGGGAGCGAGGTGAAAGGTCGAAGGCAGGGGGTCAAAGGCGAAGCCACAGGGCTTATACAAGCGGCTGCGTTCGTCAGAAAGGTGGTGTGCGTTGGAAAGAGTGCAGTTGGGAGTTCGCGGAGTCGGAGTGAAGAGGACGGAGCTGTGGAGAGGCGGCGGCGGCGAAGGCAGACGAGGGGGTGCTCGCGTCGGTGCCGGGAGCTGCACACCAGAGAGGCCAGCAACGCGACCGAGGTGGAGGAGGAGACGCTCGCCGCGGGACCCGAGACAGGGTTATATCCTCCTTTCCCCGAGCATCAGCAACACCCTCCTGTTTCCCCCCGCGCTGAGATAGTGCGACAAAGGGGGCCCCCTTCCCACCCCCTACCGGACACTGTCCGCGAGGCCCGCGGAGTTGGGGAACCATCGCCACTTCGCGCCTCATCATCAGACGGGTAGGCCCGACCCGGTCTCGGCCCCAGGCCCGCCTCATCCTTGAGGGTGTTCTTTTTCTTGGTTTTGAATGTGTTGTCGGCGCCGTCTGTGAAGTAAAATTGTATAAGTGTTGCCGTGTGCTCGCGTAGTCGGTATTAGATCTGCATTGTCGCATTTGCTTTTTGTCTTCTTTTCTATGTGCTTTTTGTGGAATTGTATATGTGTGCTTCCCGTGTGCCGCGAAATAAATGTGCTTTATGTTGAACTGTTTTCCCCGCTTCGCTTCGTCATTTCTTTCATTGAATCCCCATCTTGCTTCACGTAAAGGGTTGGTCCTGGGCTAAGACGCCCGATAATTAATCGAACCGTCGAGGCCGACGAATAACACCGCTCGGTTATCCCGATAGTACGGAACGGGTCGCTTAAGTGGCCCGTGTCCGAAGTCGACCTGCGGCGAGGTGCGATCGCCCGGTCTCCCCTCCGTGTGGGTACTTAGGTAGGTCGAATTTGGCGAGCAACCCTATCCCACGCGGGGGCCGATTGGCTCGATCGCGGTGAGACCGAAAGGTCCACCCGTGACTGGTTCCCGGCGTTAGTCCGAGAGGGTCACGACTGGATTGTCCGTCGGTGGGCGACGTGCCGCGATTCGAGTTACGTGGCCGTCAGCACGCCGGCGGGCGCGAATCCGCGACAATATATATATATATATATATATATATATATATATATATATATATATATATATATATATATATATATAAATATATATATATATATATATGTATATATATATATATATATATATATATATATATATATATAACCTCAGGACTGGTTTCCCATATCTTCTTCTTCTTCTTCTTCTTCTGCTTTCGGCTGCTCCCGTTAGGGGTCGCCACAGCGGATCATCCGTATGATCCGCATTGTGATTTGGCACATGTTTTTTACGCCGGATGCCCTTCCTGACGCAACCCTGGTCACCTCTTACGACACAGGGATATGGTACACCTATTTTAACCGGGGTATACACCGGCCCAGTACAACTGGTACTCATTTCGCCGACCTCGGAAGGATGACAGGCTGAGTGAACCCCCTGGTGTATTAATTCAGTGGCTCAACGGGGTTTGAACTCAGGACCTTTTGGATCCCAAGCCGCTGCCCTAACCACTGCGCCACCACCAGGCATGACTGGTTTCCCATATCTACCTGGTAAAATGGAAAATCAGCCAACATCACAGCATGACATAAAAAGGTCCAAATATGGATCCCCTTAACTGCAGAGCATTTAACTTACTGCACTTCCGATCAGCAAGGTCATGGAATGCATCATCGCAGTTGACATAAAATTATCTTCTCAAACAGCCACATTCATCCATTGGGACCACTCTGTGCAGAGTGTTGGTGCTGCCGAAGCATTCTCCTTGGCTGTTGGGCACAATCCTAGACAGATCGCCACTCCAACAAAGGATACCAGCATGCTGGCACTCATTTTGCCGACCTCGGAGGGATGACAGGCTGAGCCAACCCCACCTGATATTAATTCAACAACCAAGCAGGATTTGAACTCAGGACCCTAGGATCCCAAGCCAACCACTCAAGCCATTATGCCAACACCAGGCATAACAGCCTCATCTCAGATCATCAATTCAGATTCAGACCTGGTGTCATATATGCTCACTCCCCTCTCGTAGACAGCCTGCGGCTCTCAACGGAACCCTTTCCCTGTCAAGTCAAGAGTACCTAAAGGCAGTTTCCTAGGCCCCTATATTATTCCTAAGCATTATCAATGATCTCACTGACTGGAAAATCCTCTATCTCTTTGCTGATGACTCCTCTCTGCCATGACATCTCTCATCCTTCTGACAGGCTGGCAGCAGCCACTTCCCTGCACTCAAACCTTGAAGAAACAAAAAAAAATAAAAAATTACAAACTGGTCAAACAATTCTGCTAATATATCCATATTGCCCACACTTTGCCCCTCATCGTTACCTGCATCCCTTGTTGCCAGTCTCCAAATAATTTCTCCCTCCGCCCTGCTGTTGGTGTTCCCTGTTTCCCCTTTGTTATATTGTCTCCTGATTTGTTCTGTGTAATTGCTCTTTCACGACCCTAGACCATGTTAAAATAAATAAATAATTCCCCATAAAATAAAACACAAAAAAATTAAATAAATACGAATACGTATAAAGTGAAACAAATTAATAAAAATTACCCCCGTGTGGGGGTGACGGTCATCTCTATAATACCACAAGTTCTCAATGTTCAGGTAACTGCAAAACAGTCCAAACTAACCGTTTAGATTGAAATAGTTCACAGAGATACACGAGGATAATACTACTAATGACATAATTAATAAAGATGAATTGTTCATTTGGTACCCGGATTAACACATCAGAATCACCAGTAAGTACAATACGTGGTTTTTCCGGTCCGTCCACTCTCTGGGGACATTTCACTTCCGGTTGTAGAAAAAAAAAAAAAACGAAAAAAATAGGCTGAGCTCTCAGAGATTATGATAGTCCTATAGATTATTCTTCACCGATTATAATGAAACTTTCAGAATGAAAATTGGTGAAGTATTTATAGAGATATTGAGGTTTGAAAAATCGTTAGAGCGAGCAAATTCATTAATTAATAATTCCACAAAAGTTTTGTGACACTGCACAAAGTAACATGTCAGGTATGAAAAAACATTTTGCATGCCAGATTCATTAATTATTAATTATGGAATGTACTCATTGATATATTAATCAGAAAGCCCAAAGCATGTAGCATAATTTATCACTTATCCCCTCATCCAGGATCCGTGGCCTCGCCCCACAGCCTGCAGCCCTATGTCTGCCGGTGATTATGTTAGATATCGGCACGATCGAGAGGAGCCTGCGAATCATCCCTGCTGATGCACTGAATTGATGCAATCGTTTGGCCAGAATATTCTTTGTCAAGATGTTGTGTGATTAAATCACCAATACAGTCACTCGAATTTATACCGCCGACATACTTCTTAACAATCACCTTCGCCCCAGAAACCACAGTCAATCTGAACCACGCTGGCCACTGCTCAGACGCCATGACCGGACTACTGCGCAGTTTGGTTAAAGATGACTCGGCATTTTGGCGCGCGCGCACGAAATTATATTTTGAAAATAAATGCCGACGTTTACATTTCGGGTTTTGAAACTTTTGCACCTTCGGCGGAAAATGTATAAATATAAAAGGCTAAAAATGTGTTTTATATTTATATTTCATTTCTTCTTCCTTCTTTGCGAATCACATCGGCGTTTTTGGCCATCTTCCAGATCACGTGACGATCAAACGGGAAGGAAATTCAAAAATCTGTCCGGTTAGATACAAGATAATATTTTTTACTATCATAATCAATAAACAGTTGCTGAATATCTTGTAAAATGGCAGACTAGATAGGTTTTGAAAATGGCGATTTTTATAACTTTCGTGACCTCGTCCCTGACCATGAACCCGGACAAAAGTTATATCGTTGTGCAACACTCATCGACCTCTACCCACATACGAAGTTTCATCAAGATCGGAAAAAAAAATTGTTGATGGACGGACATTTGGTCCGGCCTTATTTGGTCATCTCTGTCGAGATGACCTAAAAATGCATTCATAAATTTTCTTTCCAATCAAAAAATACATGCACATTGAACAATAAACGGTTGGAGTTTCTTGGACAATCGCAAGTAGCTCAAAGATACGTTTCGAACGCTCCTCATACTTCACACATTGGTGAGTGATTGCTTCAACGAGGATACAATTTGTCAGATTTTTTTCATAGCAAGTGAAAGTGAATAGCTTAATTGAGAATGGAAGAAACCTAACAAACAGCCAATACTACTTTTGCAAGGGAAGCTTTTCCATTTGCACTCAATGGGACAAGAAAGACCAAGCATTTCACAGCCTCAACATCCCTTCAGGAAAGGGATATTTTGCAAAGCTTCTCAACTTCTCATCGGTTGCTTTGTAAATTACGAGAAGAGCTTGCACTTTGCACAGGATGGCATTGTGATGATGTCAAAACATTTGATATCAGTTTTCCCATTCCATATTTACGCTCGAGATGCACTCCTAAAAACCCTTGCGTAATTAGGGAAATAAATAAATAAACAAACAGTCATAGACTGGTACTTACGAAATTGTCAACTTGACCTCTGACCTTGTCTAATAAAAGCTGTCTCTCGAGAGGTAGCGACGCAAACCAGAAATTTCTACGATGATTCTGTACCAAACCATCAAAAATCGAATGTTTTACCTCACTGTGACCTTGACCTTTGACCGATTTTGACCAAAATCTAATCAGCGCTAGCCATCACCCTCCAAAATCACGTGGTGTAATTTGACATTGGTAGCTTCTTCCGTTCGAGTTATAACTTTTTTTTGGATGTTTGACCTCACTGTGACCTTGACCTTTGACCGATTTTGACCAAAATCTAATCAGCACTAGCCATCACACTCCTGAATCACGTGGTGTAATTTGACATTGGTAGTTTCTTCCGTTCTCGAGTTATCTTGCACACACACACACACACACACACACACACACACACACACACACACACACACACACACACACACACACACACACACACACACACACACACACACACACACACACACACACACACACACACACACACACACACGACGTAAGTCATCAATATACTTATGAAATCTAAAGATTTCATAAGTAATAATAAAACCTACATATTGCAAACGCTTTTTCCCATGTGAATAATGCTACAAATTGAGGATACGTTTCTGGCCAGTAATTTTCGGTGACCGAACTAAACACTAAAGACATAATACAAAAAGCTTTAGCTTTACGAGTTAACCCTCTTGGCGGGAGTACCTGCTGGTCGTTTTCCACTGATGAGGGTTTTGGGAGATTTGACGAAAAAGCACGCAATGATGGTCAAGCAATATCACTTGATACTACAGACAACGTGCGAGTGAGGCCGATCGAGGAATCCTTGACCCGATGCTGCCCTGGGTAAGCAGAACAACACCTGTGCTGTGAACTTATTTGGTGGAGTGCGCAGCGTGGGAGAGCAGCATAGACGTTGTGGTGTGGCTTGGGGAAATTACACTGTGTCAAAAAACGTAAAAATGAAAATTACGAAGTTGAATAGAAAAGTGTTCAGTACTTTGTCAACGGCTTTGAAAAAGTGTAAATAGAATGAATGTAAATAGAGGAATACCTGTAATTTATATACAATGAAGGGCAAGACTTCAACTCCAAATTTTCTTTTACACAAATGCGCATCGAGCTTGGTGGGTGCAGACTTAAAGACCAACCACAAAAAAAGGTAAATGTGTGCAGCAAAACAATTGGAATTTGCTTAAGTAAGAAGCCAACAAATGCAGCAACTACTACTTGTACTCTCAAATATAACAACGATGTGTTTCAACATTTTGCCCCAAAGGTCACACAGACTATGCAAAACATCGACAAACAGACAGGAACTACAAAAGACTAAAGAAAACTTGCAGACGCTCAGGAATTCGGTTTCTGTGTTATATTCGTAATGTCATAAATGAAGGTGAACTTCAGTATTAAACTACAATGATGTAATGGTTGCCAGTTAAAGGTGTACGAGCCCAATGTTAACAAATTCCGAGTTCCAATAAGCTTTTTCTATCTTACAAAAAAAAAAAAAAGAATATGCTGTTAGAAAGAATAAATAAGAAAATAAACCCTAACAAACCCTATATATATATATATATACACAAAAAAAACACACTGACAATATAAAGACTGTAGTGTAACTCCAGCAAGGAAAATCTGTGTTAACACAACATGAAGCATTCGAGTCTCACCGAGTTATTGCATTTACACTGAAAGGCAATGAAATAGGGCTCCCCACCTTAATAGTGCTCAGGTCCATTGGCTGCTTTACTATTTCGTGATAGTCGTGCAATCCAAGAGTAGACGCATCCACAGGATTGTAGAATGGCCATGCATAGCCAGCATGCTTCTTTGCAAACATCTCCTTCAAGATGCCATTGCAGTACTTTAACTGCTCCGACAACTTCCCTTTCCTGCTCATTTGGTGCTGCTGCTCCCAATCCGGAAGGTCCTTTTTCGGAGGCTTGATGGGTCTCCCGCTCTCTCGACGGGCCGGGATTTTTGCAGCCTTTTGTGCTGGCGGAAACACCTCGTCATTGTGCAACACCATGCTAGTACATATTCCAGGCGTCGCTTTAGCTGCGTTACAATCAACTGAGTTCACTGGGACAGGAACAGTGTCTTCTCGTACAGATGGTGCTTTTGTCGGCTCAGATGCCTCTGTGGACAGGTGCTCAGCATTAGCCGTGATGGCAGTTGTGGTTGGGGTAGTTGTGTCCGCTTTCCGTTTCACACCCTTTTTTGTCTGTTCCAGGAGGATACAAGGGTTTTGGGAAGAAATAAATAAATGAAAAATCACTCATAGAGTGACACTTGGCAAAACAGCACAAAGTAGAATGGCACTCGATAGAGTGCATACCTCTGCCAGGTTGAACAGTTCTAGTTTTGTATCCCACTGATGGACTGGATCAGAACCAAAATATAATGCACTTATCATCGAACAAACTCATCCAACCTTTGTCATAGCTCATCTACATTTTGAGATTATAGTGATATATATATATATATATATATATATATATATATATATATATATATATGTATATATATATATATATATATATATATATATATTTAGTTTTTGGCCGTATCAATTTTAGAAATTCGGCCTGTGTTGATCTCGAACTTAAAATTAATGGCTGGTTGAATTCAGTGACCTGATATGCAAATCCTGTTCAAATTTCAAGTCAATCATATGCAATTTGAGGATTTTAGAAAGTGATCCAAAGGTGTTGATCATTTGGCCCATGTTGACCTTTTGGCACGTGCTGACCTAAAAAAAAATAATGGGTGGTTGTATTCAGTGAGCCGATATGAAAATCCTATGAAAATTGACAATTTTAGAAATGTGGCCCAAGTTGACGTTTTGGCCTGTTGGCAAATTTTGACCTCAAAATTAGTAGGTGGTTGAATTCAGTGACCTGATATGCAAATGCTCTTCAAATTTCAAGTTAATCGGATTAAAATTGAGGATTTTAGAAAATTTTGCCCAATTTGGCCTTTGATGATCTCAAAATTAATAGGTGGTTGAATTAAACCTGATACAAAAATGCTCTTCAAATTTCAAGACAATTAGATGAAAATTGACAATTTTAGAAGCAATTTTAAAATCTGGCCTATGTTGCGTTGACTTTTTGACCGATGTTAACATCAAAAGTAATACGTGGCTGAATTCTTTGACATGATTTTCAAATCCTGTTAAAATTAAGTCAATCTGATGAAATTTGAGAATTTTATAAAATTTCTCTCAAATTGGCCAATTTAGACCTTTTTGGTCGACCAAATTTTATGCAACTTCAATGCGGGACCGTCACAGGGTCGGTGACATTAATCTCCAAAAATTTCATAACGGTCGGTTGAGCGGTTTGGCCTGGAGGTGAGCGGACAGACAAAAAGAAATACAAAAATCAGTGACAACTTGGCAAATTAGCACAAAGCAGAATGGCACTCGGCAGAGTGCATACCTCTGCCAGGTGGAACAGTTCACGTTTTGTATCCCACTGAGGGGCTGGATCTGAACCAAAATCCAATCCGCTTGTTCTTGTCACCTATTCAAACTCATCCACCTTGTTTTGTCAAAACTCGTCCTCAAATTTTTGAGATAGTGATATATTTATTTTTTGGCCCGATCTATCAATTTTATAAATTAGGCCTATGTCGACCTTTTGACCTTAAAATTAATTGGTAGTCGAATGCAGTGACCTGACATGAAAAAGCTCTTCAAATTTCAAGTCAATCGGATCACAATTGAGGATTTTAGAAATTTGGCCTATGTTGACCTCAAAATGAATATGTGGTTGAGTTCAGCGACCTCAAATGCAAATGGTCTTCAAAATTCAAGTCAATCGGATGAAAATTGTCAATTTTAGAAACAATTAAAAAATTTGGCTTATGTTGATCTTTTGACCTATGATATCCTCATATCAATAGTTATAGGTCGTTGAATTCACTGACCTGATGTGCAAGTCCTGTGCAAATTTCAAGTCAATTGGATGAAATTTGAGGATCTTAGAAAATTTCTCTCAAATTGGCCAATTTAGACCTTTTCGGTGAACCGAATTTTACGAAACTTCAATGCGGGACCATCGCAGGCTTGGTGACATTAATCTCTGAAAATTTCAGAATGGTTAGTTGAGCGGTTTGGGCTGGAGGCGAGTGGACAGAAACACACAAGCAAACAAATGGAGGCGATCAACACACTTGTCAAAAAAGTAATTTTTTGACAAGCAACAAACGGACCCCAATGCAATACCCTCTCCTTTGGCGAGGGTAACAAAGGAGATCACACGGTTACAGGCACACTCCAGGACACAGAGCCCCCCCCCCCTCCATCTCCTTTACATGTAATCTTTTAGATATCTTCCAGTATTTCAATACCATTCCACTTCAGAAATACCAAATAGACCGGCCAGACTGCCCGCAAAATGTAGCCAATAAAACTGCAGGATTTAATTGAGTGGCCACTTGTTTCACTGCATCTATAGAAGTTCGTGCATGAAAATCCACTTACAATTTACGGGAGAAAATAAATTAAACAAAGCACCAAATCTCCATTATCCTCTCGAGTGCTATAAAGCCAGACAAAGGGGTCTGCAAAATTCCATCGTTTCCCTGCAATGTCTGCAAAGCTCATCACGTCTCAAGGATGAACAACTCTAGTCTTCAAATACATACTTTGCTGATTGGTTGGATGACAGGTATAACAGGTGCTGGTGGCGGTGCTGCTGGTGGTGGTGGCGATGGTGATGGTGAGGGCGATTGTGCAACAGCAATCTGTGGAGAGGCAGGTTGGGTTGCTGGGGGTGCAGAAGGCTGTGGCGGGCTGGGTGAGGAAGGTGCTGGGAACGAGGGCGTCACAGAGGAGACGGATTGAACCTGCGCCGCTGAAAGGAACAACACAAGAAAGTATTTACTTCCAGCGATTTGAGCGAAAGCCTGCAAGTTATTAAAGTTCAAAGCCCCAGAAATCAACTGCAAAATGCAAGCACATTGAAGGAAAACATCCATTCCAAACAAGCACAATAAACCATATCTTGCCAAAAGGTGACCACGTACGACTTCTTTAAGGTCACACTGAGGTGAACAGAGCTGCTATCCACCAGGAGCGACTCCTTGAGGAATATCTGCCTACGAGAGATTCCGATGAGAATTGTTCTACAGAGTAACCATGAAAAATATGCGTTTGCCTCACAACGTCATAATGTCTCAAGCTTGACAGATCCAGAAAGCACTCATCGAGGTGTTCAATTTGAGGTACGACACGATATGGTTCCTAAAACTTGACCTTGGGGTCAAATATGTTTGACCTTTGGCGCTAACCATGAAGGTCAAGGCCAATCGCGACCAACAATTAATCAGCTGAGCGCCAGACCATGAACTATATCCCCATGAAGTTTCAAGACGATCCGATCAAAATTACTCAAAAAATAAGGGTTTCGTCTACTCTCCTGATTTGCAACAAAGTGACCTTGACCTTTGACCTTCAAAATTTTGTGTGCTGAAAGGGACCTCTATAGGCCTCTGATATGCGAAGTTACAAAAATTTCCAATGATAACTGTGCTCTGCAGAATTTTTTATACGTGATTACAGACAAACAAAACAAAACAAAACAAGACTAAACAAAAAATAAAAATAAAAAAAACATACAAGCTGACTAACATATTGTTGCGAATTCGCGCCCGCCGGCGTGCGAACGGCCGCGTCACTGAATCGCGACCGCGTCGCCCACCGGACGGACAATTCAGTCGTGACCCTCCTGGAACTATCGCCCGGAGCCAGTCACGGGTGGGCCTTTCGTCCTCACCACAATCGTGCCAATCGGCCACCCACGTAGGATAGGGTTGTTCGCCAAACTCGACCTACCAAAGTACCCACGCGGATGGTAAACCGGGCGATCGTACCTCGCCGCAGGTCGACTCCGGACACGAACCGCTTAAGCGGTCCGTTCCGTGCTACAGTGATAACCGAGTGGTGTTATTGTCGGTCTCGACGGTTCCGATTAATTATCGGGCGTATTAAGCCCACTACGAACCCTTTACGTGAAGCAGGATGGAGGGTCAATAAAGAAAAGACGAAGCGAAACGGGAAAACAGTTCACACAAAGCACATTTATTACGCGACACACGGAAAGCACACATAAACAGCCAAAATGCACATATAGCAATCAAAACAAAAGCAACAGCAACGCAGAGTGACTACCGACTACGCGCACACACGGCAACACTTATACAGTTCTACTTTACAGACGGCGCCAACACACATTTACTCAAAAGTAAAGGAAAGAAGCCACCCTCATAGACAAGGGGGGCAGACGGGCCTGTAGGTCAATATGCGCGCGTGACCTGAAGGAGCGGCCAGGCCCGCGAGACCGGGGGGGGGGGGGGTCTTACACGCGTCCTCGTGACGCGTTGGCGGACGAGCCGCAGATGTGGCCGCGTGGCTGTGCCCCGACTCCGTGCTCCTTGGTGGGTTTCGTTGGCACGACGTTTGGAGTGGGGTGGGAACGGGGCCCCCTTGTTGCACTCTCAGCACGGGGGAAAGGGGGAATTGTTGATGCCCTGGGGGAGGGAGAATGGCTGGCTGGCTTGGGTCCTGCGACGAGCGATCCCACACCGCGACCTCGTCGCCGACCGCCGTCCTTCTCGCCTTGGACCCGAGCTCCTTGCCTCTTCCCGCAACTCTTCTCGGCTGACTCCAGAACCCAACACGATGACACACCGATGACTTCGCCACCCGACTCGACTCTCTGCCACACCGATGATTCTACTCACTCTTTCTGCAACTCGACTCTCTGCCACACCGATGACTCGACTCACTCTCCACCCAACTCGACTGTTCCTGCCACACCGATGATTCGACTTACTCTGCCCTGATTTGCCTTGCGCTCGCCGTTTTATAGGCCGGCAGGAGAAAACAATATGCAAATATCCGGATCAGGATGACTTCGGGGGCGGAGCCACGCTCGCCAATTGGACGGAGGAAAAGTGGGCGTGAACCTCCCCTGATCCAAGAATTTGCATATATCGATTTCACACAGACGCGCCTAGAGGCGGGGCCAAGCCGCTCCGTGCTTGCTAATTGGACGGAGGGGAAGTGGGCGTGTAGCGTTCTTGATCTGAATTCTCCCTCGGAAAGGCCACTATTTGCACTCGCGGCTCGGTGCGTTCGGCACCAATCGCCGAACGGGCCCGAGACAGCCCGACGCTCAGTGTTCACAGGTGGTGTGGGAATGGCCGAAGAAGGAGAGAGAGGCGAAGGTGATGGAGGGTTTTCGGTGGTGGTTTGATGGTTATGGTGCCGTTTGGGAATGGCGGTGATGCGATGATGTGGGATTGAGTTGTGAAGGTAAAGGTTGTGGCTGTTGGCGTTGTTGTTGTTGTCCGAGGGTTGGAGCGTGGTTGTAGTTGGTGACGATGGCTGGCGTGGTGGTGAAGGTGGTTGTGTGATGGCGGTTGAGACGTGGTTGGTTCACAATGAAGATATAACAGAAAAACGGCTATCTCAAAGCGTCGCAGCCCGAATGAATCACATAAATTCCCTCTATACAACGGGTTTGGGATAACTACACATGTACTTAGAGGTATCTCACCTACGGGCCCTTCATGGTGTAATGCGAATTTCCACAGCCGTAACAATATCTTGCAAAAACTTCGTTTTGACAAGATAATAAGGGGTAAGAAACAAAAACCCACCAGATGGTCTTTTTGCTCTGCTCTTGGAGGATTTGCTGCTGGGCAGTGCCATCTCAATTTCCTCCTGGGGCATCTCTGCTACCTTCTGCAAAAAGTGCTTCTCCAGAGTCTGGGCCATAAGCACGATATCATCAGTGGGCTGCAAACATAGGAAGGGACAAATGAATCCCCCCTCCATTTAAATACTGTAGTCAAAAACCTTGAAAATATATATATATATATATATATATATATATATATATATATATATATATATATATATATATATATATATATATATATATATATATATATATATATATATATATATATATATATATATATATATATATATATATCATGGTCAAGAGGCAAATAAAAGCAAAAACCTTGTTGTAGATGTAACAGTTGGTGAACATAGTGTTGAAATCCTGGATGCATTCATTGGCTGTCCAGTAGTAATTAGATTCCAGTCGCTTCTTTATTGTTCCCATGTCCATGGGTTGTTTGATTATCTTGTGGTAATCCTTCTCAAGGGGATTGGGGGGGGGGGTGGGGGGGGCGATAAGAAAAAATAAAAACAAACAAACAAGGGACACCACAATCAGCAAAGAGTGAAAGATCAAAATAAAATTCGCAACAATGGTTGGAGTAAACAAACATTTGAAACAATGCACAAATCTCTCAACATTTGGAGTTGTGTGAGCAATAAGTTTAGCAGCTCCAAAAAAAATTGGCATTTCACCACAATTTTCTACCTTATCCGAAGGTGAATCCACAATTCATTTGTAGTGAGGAATGTTAGTTCTCTCCTTCACCTCACTCATCCCAGTCTTGTCCATTCTTCCAGAATCCCAAACCTGGTTACCCTTCACCAAAACTTGCATGAATGCTCACCTTCCATTCACAGAACCAAATGCCTGTGTCTACCGTCTCACACCCTTCCCGATTGCTGCCCGAATCACCTGAATGCTTTCTTCGGCACCCAAAACCCACTCTCTTCAACCCAACTCACGCAGACTTTATCTGCCCTCACACGCACACACACACACACTCTCTTGTTCTTCTCATTTCTGGCACTCAGTTGCAAAGTATTTGTGTCTCCCTATTCCCCTTTGATCCAATTTCCTGTTTAGATCCTCGATGAGCCGACGTTTCTACGTACGATAATAAAATAAATAAAT
Source organism: Eptatretus burgeri (assembly GCF_056783735.1). Lineage (NCBI taxonomy): Eukaryota > Metazoa > Chordata > Myxini > Myxiniformes > Myxinidae > Eptatretus > Eptatretus burgeri. Next base: position 137,219,484 of record NC_140961.1, read on the forward strand.
AAAAACGTGTCAACCATACTCACCGGCAATTTCAGAGATAACGAATCCACAGGTTGATGGAAAGGCCAGGCAAATTGATGCTTCCACAAAGCCTTCAACACAGTCCTCTGCAAAAACTGCAGTTGGTTTGTGACACGGCCTGGCTTGTCTTCATTGCTAGTCTCAGGTGGTGGGGGGATGAGGCCAGTACCAGCAGGAGCAGATGCTTGCTGGCTCGTTGGAGGTGGTAGAGGAGATGCCATTTGTGGGCTTTCAAAACCTTCATAGAGTAAAGAGGGCTTCCTCATCCTCTTCCCTGTCGTTCCTTCACCGAGGATACCGTTAATACCATTCGCCACATCTGTCTGGAGGCTAAGGTGACAAAAGAGGGGGGGATGGGGGAGAGAAGGGTGGGTGGGAGTTGAGTGGTGGAAGCTGTGCAAAGTAGGGAAACGAAGCAAACAAATACAGGGTGCAAAATGTCATTTTCATGTGTCAGATATAGTGTTGTCCTCATTCCTAGGTCCCCTCTTTGGCTGAGGAAGGCTGGTCATCTCAAAGAAATTAAGCAAACAAACAAAGGGGTACCAACCTGAAAAAGACTGCCATAACAGTATTCTTCAGGCAAATTAACGAGATCAAGAGCTGCGGCACTTTTAATCGCATGTCTGAGGCCAAATGGTTTGAAGATAACGTCCAAATCAGAATTTCCTGCCAATTCAAAAAACCCATTTCTTAATTGCCTCCACTGACGTTTTGGTGTAAAATGCAAAATTTTTTTTTAACCAATCAGGCAAAAGAGCATTTTTGATTCAGACATTTCTCCAAAAGACGAGTACACGTGCATGTGAAGTATTAAAATAAAAAAAATTACCCCCGTGTGGGGGTGACGGTCATCTCTATAATACCACAAGTTCTCAATGTTCAGTTCAGGTAACTGCGAAACAGTCCAAACTAACGGTTTAGATTGAAATAGTACAGAGGTACACGAGGATAATACAGTCAACCCCCGCTTCATCGCGGGTTTTCCCTTGGAACGTAACTAATTTTTTCTGCGGATTCCCCCAGTACATCGCGGTAATAATATATAGAATATAAATTATTTAAGCAATAAATTATAACACGCGGTGCTCAACCAGTCACACAACGCACGAGACAAAGTTTCACTTGTGAACTTCGAATATTTTCTACGTTTTTTTTGTCCAAGCCCCACGATGCCGCCCAAACGCCCTGCACCTTCTAAGGCTTCTGGCAAGGAACCGAAGTGCCAGAGGAAGGTCCTGGGATGCTCCAGGAGAAGGTTAAGGTAAAGGTGCTAGATATATGCTTCGGGAAAGAAAAAGGTTTGCCGCCGTTGGACGAGCACTGCTCATACCCAGCACCTCAAAACCGACCAGACCAGACTAGTCGATCTCCGGCACCTCAAACCCAATCACTGCCAAACTGACCAGACCAGACTAATCAATCTCAGGCACCTCAAACCCAATCACTCCCAAACCGACCAGACCAGACGAGTCGATTTTTTGGGGGAGGCGTCCATTCATCGCGGATTTTCACTTAGCGCGGGGAGGTTTGGAACGTAACCCCCGCGAGAAACGGGGGATTACTGTACTACTAATGACATAATTAATAAATATGTATTGTTCATTTAGTACCCGGATTAACACATCAGAATCACCAGTAAGTGCAATACGTGGTTTTCCGGTCCGTCCACTCTGGGGACATTTCACTTCCGGTTGTAGAAAAAAAACGAAAAAATAGGCTTAGCTCTCGGAGATTATGATAATCCTGTAGATTATTCTTCACTGATTATAATGCAACTTTCATAATGAAAATTGGTCAAGTATTTATAGAGATATTGAGGTTTGAAAAATCGTTAGAGCAAGCAAATTCATTAATTATTAATTCCACAGTTTTGTGACACTGCACAAACTAACAAGTCAGGTATGAAAAAACATTTTGTATGCCAGATTCATTAATTATTAATTCATTAATTATGGAATGTACTCATTGATATATTAATCAGAAAGCCCGAAGCATGTTGCATAATTTATCACTTATTCCCTCATCCGGGATCCGTGGCCTTGCCCCACAGCCTGTAGCCCTATGTCCGCCGGCAATTATGTTAGATATCGGCACGATCGAGAGGAGCCTCCGAATCATCCCCGCTGATGCACTGAATTGATGCAATCGTTCGGCCAGAATATTCATTGTCAAGATGTTGCGTGATTAAATCACCAATACAGTCACTCGAATTTATACTGCCGACATACTTCTTAACAATCACCTTCGCCCCAGAAACCACAGTCAATCTGAACCACGCTGGCCGCTGCTCAGACGCCATGACCGGACTACTGCACAGTTTGGTTAAAGATGACTCGGCATTTTGGCGCGCACGCACGAAATTATATTTTGAAAATAAATGCCGACGTTTACATTTCGGGTTTTGAAACTTTTGCACCTTCGGCGGAAAATGTATAAATATAAAAGGCTAAAAATGTGTTTTATATTTATATTTCATTTCTCCTTCCTTCCTTCTTTGCAAATCGCATCGGCGTTTTTGGCCATCTTCCAGATCATGTGACGATCAAACGGGAAGGGAATTCAAAAATCTGTCTGGTTAGATACAAGATAATATTTTTTACTATCATAATCAATAAACAGCTGCCGAATATCTTGTAAAATGGCAGACTAGATAGGTTTTGAAAATGGCAATTTTTATAACTTACGTGACCTCGTGACCTCATTCCTGACCTTGAACCCGGACAAAAGTTATATCGTTGTGCAACACTCATCCACCTCTACCCACATACTAAGTTTCATCAAGATCGGAAATAAAAATTGTTGACGGACGGACATTTGGTCCGGCTTTATTAGGTCATCTCTACCGAGATGACCTAAAAATGGGTAATTAGACCAATATTTCGAACATTTCTGGTGCTTTTCACAACTTGCTATGCCCCACCCCTTAATAAAGTTGACTTCAGCGAACCGCAGCCTTCACGTCATCTGCAGAAACTCGCACAGAGTGGATTGACTAGATGTCGCGCGCCGTATAAAGTACGGACAAATACACTGTGCACGTGTTTGCTATCTCACCGATCATCTTAATTCCTGTGATTGTTTCACGGAAAAGAAATTCTGCTTCTGAGCCGTGTATGCACAACAATCACAAGGAAATTATTTATCCCTTTACTACCTTGTTGTAATCATGTACAAATCTAATACATGTATGCACAATAAAGGGCTATACCATGTCCACAAAATATTAAATGTGACTGTTGAACCTTTCCATTTAAAAAGAAACTTACAGGGACATACAAGTAAAATACTAAAGATTAATATTGCATCATTTCAAGGCACAAGGAGATCGTTTTAAAATCAAACAATGTGAAAAACCTGCACCCACATTTTGCAGCTTATTGAATTGTTCGTTGAAACCAGCCTGCTGGGATAGGTACGATTCCACATACATGTAAGCCAGGTATGATTGCACTCGACATACATGGGTTTATTCTAAAGTGAAGGTACTGCTTCCATTGGCTTGCCATTCATTAACATTTAGCCAAAATGCTGTAATAAATGAACAGGGAAAAATATGTTGGCACAACTATGAAAGACAAATTTATCTGTCCTATTACACGGCCTCATAGCCTCGGGACTCTTACGCATTGACTTATACATTGTGTGCATGCTAATACAAGTTACTTGTCAACTCTCGAGTCAAAACTAGTCCAATAAATCTGACGTGCTGTAGCTTTCTTTTATTATTCTCTTTTCTTCATTGTTTTCTACTGGTGCTACATGACAGTAGGAATAAAATAAATAAAAATACAACAGAACGTCAGATTTATTGGATGACTCTAGACAATTGTGTCACAAGGTGTGTTGTGCACACAAGTTTTCATCATATCCGGACAGCTAGATTGCTTCGTTTTATGCGCTGAGAGATATGGCCGATGACATGCGCTGGCCTTGCTTGTGATTCATTCGCCGTGGAGAAACATGTCCGCTGTGCTGCGCTGGTCACGTCACCTCACCAAAATATTTCTGATATCGAGCAGTATTGCAAGTCGAATTTACATTATTGAATTACGAATAGGATTTAGTCTAACCAGTTGTTATTGCCAAGTCTTCCTTCGATGTCCTCCCGATCAACATGAACGCCGGGAATTTCATCGCCATTTTCCTCTGCTTGTCTGCTTCGGGCTCGAACTGGTAAGGCCGTATTTCATTTCCAACTGCCTGAACTTCACCTCCCGCGACTACGTTATCCGACAATTCTCCATCTGATTCAGACCAAAATCCTTCATTTCTCTCACACTCATTGTCGCTACCAGACAAATCAAAGTCCATGTCATCCATTATTCAAAACCAAATGTTTGATTTTTAAAAGCAGAAATGAATGAAGCGATTGAGTCGACCAATCAAATGTGGAAACACACAGGAAGCCAATAGAATCACGTAGAACACCAACCCGAGTAATTTACGTGCAGCCTTTGTCGTCCTGCAGTTGACGTCATGTGGGTTACGCCCCTTTCAGTAGATTTCGGCAGAATTTTTAGGGGCATTACCGAAGGTTTGTTTTTTTAATTTGACATTTTACAGAACGAGTACTATGGAAAAAAAACATTGTCAGATCTGAAATCACGATGAAAAACTCCTATAGGACATATATACGAGGTGTGTTCAAAAAGTATCCAACCTTAATTTTTTGTGCGTAAACAAATGAGAGGGAGGCGTGGTTTGGTGCACGTAGGCGATCCTAATTCGTATGCGTGAATATTTTCCCGCCTGCAGCGGCTGTCAGTCGCCGACAGACCGCCAATGAGTGAGGAAGTGTAAGTGAGCGTCGTTGGATTTTCGTTTTTGACAAAATGACGGATCACTGTGGTCTCATCACCAGTGATCACTGTGTTGAAGAAGTTGGGATCGCTGTTCACAGTCTCCAGCATGTCCTGTGCGATCTCCAAACGGAGTTGCTTCTGCTCGATCGTTAGCAGCTTTGGCACGAACTTCGCTGAGATTCTCCTAAAGCCCAAATCCTCAGTCACAATGGAATGAACGGATCCAATGCTGACACACGCCTCGTCTGCAAGTTCTCTGATCGTGATTCGACGATCCTGCATCAGCAGGGTCCTCACTTGGTCAATGACGATCTCATTTCGGGATGTTGAGGGCCTACCAGAACGTGCTTCACTTTCCACTGATGTGCGACCATCTTTGAAGCGGTTGTACCACTCTTTTATCTGTGTGGTGCCCATTGCTTCGTTCCCGAAGGCCTGTTGAATCTTGCGGATCGTTTCCACTTGGGAATCGCCAAGCTTTACACAAAATTTGATGCAGTAGCGTTGTTCAAGTTTTTCTGTCATTTTGTCAAAAACGAAAATCCGATGGCGCTCACTTACACTTCCTCACTCATCGGCGGTCTGTCGGCGACTGACAGCTTCTGCAGGCGGGAAAATATTCACGCATACGAATTAGGATCGCCAACATACGTGCACCAAACCACGCCTCCCGAGCTTCATTTGTTTACGCACGAAAAATTAAGGTTGGATACTTTTTGAGCACACCTTGTATATGCAATTTCAGAACTTTTGGGTGTCATGGGACCTTTAACCAAGTCCATGAGTTCAGGACATTTGTTCAACTCAGCATTTACGACTTTTATCCTGCCATCCTATTTTATTTTATCCTTGTTAATCCTATTTTTTCCTTGTTAATCTATTGATGGAGGTAATATAGAAACGATGAATATGTCAAATTGTTCGTGTTACTCATCCGGCACTGTGTGTCAAGGCTAAAAATCTAAAGCGACCTGTCTCAAACGCTACCATGGGCATCCAGACACACCACCAATATGAACTAAGCTGTTGAATGTGGCGCAAAACATCCAAAGAAAGTAACGTAACCGAGTATTGTGATCCGTCCTGTCCCCCGTACCCGTCGTCGATGGGTATCTGCTAGTATTAAATAATTTTGGCTGCCAGACCATGCATCCGATGAAGTTCAAATTTATAACACATATGTCCCATGACAACGAGATCATAATTGTGATGTTTCATGACGATTTATGAAGCAGTTCAAGATAAATAATTTTTAAAAGATTTTTGTTAAATCAAATATGGGTCGGTTGACCAATTACATCATAGGTGGAGAACTTTTTGTTCCTCATGGATATGCGATCATACCTGTAAAGTTTCACCTCGATCTGCTCAGCCCTTTGAGATTTTTGAATGTTTTGATGTTAAAAAGAATGTGGCTGCCAAAACACGTGACTGATGATGTCATCATTTCCCCCACCCCCTATACAATTTAACCTGAGGTCAAACTCCTTCACCCTTTCATTCCTTTTTTCCCCACCTTTGGAATATACTCCCTCACTCTGTTCAATCCCATTCTTCCCTCCAGGCCTTCAAAACAGCTGTTATCCACCACCTCTTATCGTCCCCCATCCAAATACTCGATCTTTTCTACCCCCGTTAATCCACCCCAAACCCACCTCCTTCAAATTTCCTGCTTTCCTTCCTAAAAGTCCCTGTAATGTCCATCTTGTGTACCCCGTGTTCCACCGCCCATCACTCTCCCTTCCACAGATCTCCTAATGTCCCTGTTCGCCACTGTTTTGTCCTTTCCACTCCCACCCCTCATCTCATGCCTCCCTTGCTGTACGTTGTGTGTTAGCTCTCATACGAGCCTCGGCAAGGTATACAAAAATAAAAAAAATTAAAAAACCTGAGACGACCCTCACTTTTCATACTGATCGGTTAACGCAGGCCATTTCAGCTTTTCATCTATCTATAATTCCAGCAATGTGTGTGGTGTGGTGTGGGTATGCGACTGCCGGACCGATTGGATTGAAACTTGCCAGGAATATTGCCGGGGCCCCGCGGATGTGCCTTTGCGAGGTTTGATATCAATCGGATGAGCGGTTCCCAAATTACGGCCATTTATCTGTCGACCAATGACAAGACAGTGCAATGACATCACGAATGCCATCACAATTAATTTTTTTATTTTAATTTTTTTGCACGATTGACAGTCCGATCTGATTGAAACTTGCCAGGAATATTGCTGGGGATCCGCGGATGTG
>NC_140961.1:137228055-137338055 GCF_056783735.1 Eptatretus burgeri
GCGAAGTAAAACTGTGTAAGTGACTGTTCATTGATAATTGCTTGTAGTCGGTTGTAGTGTTTTTACCTTGCTCGTGTGTTGTCCCCTTCCCCCATTGACTGCATGATTGTTTGTATATGTGCATCTGTGTAGTAAATAAATGTGCTTGTGTGAATGTTAACCCATTAGTCACGTCATTTTTCCCCCATTAAAATGCCATCTTGTATTGCGGAATATTAGTTGGTTTTCAAATAACCGATAAATAGAATCGGGTCTGGCGAGGTCTGGCGATAATATCCGCTCGGTTATCCCAGTACGGAACGGACCGCTTAAGCGGTTCATGTCCAAGCAGGCCTTCACCGAGGTGCGGTCCCTCAGTAGGTTACCCATGTAGGTACTTGGGTATATCGATATTCGGCGATTGACCCTATTTCGCGCTGGTAGAATACGGACTGGGCCGTGGTGGGATTAAAAACCCACCCGTGACTGGTTTTTGGCGTTGTTCCAGAAAGTCACGACTGAATTGCTCGTTCAGTGGGTGAACTGGCCACTATTAGTTAATGCGGTCGTTCGCACGCCGGACGGGCGGAAATTCGTAACTATGTTTCCCAGGCGTTTCTCAAGTTACGGCCATTTACGATACGGTTGGTCCGATCTCATTGAAAAAATGCCCCAATCCAGTCGTCGTTGACGCACCTACGGGCACGCACTAGTTTATAATTAATTTGTAAAAGTTTCGAAAACATGTTTTAACTTTGTCATTATGGGGTATTTTGCATAGATCGGTAATTTTTTTTAAAGTCAATCCATTTTATATTCAGGCTGTACTATAACGAAATGTGACAAAAGTCAAGGGGTGTGAATAGTTTCTGAAGGCACTGTGCATGTCATAATCATCTACTCCTCCAAGAGGATGTCATCGAACATGCTAAAACTTTCAGTGTTCCCCCCCCCTTAACCCCATAGCTCCAGCACCATTCTCCCCCCCCCCACAATCCTCCATCAACCATCACACCCCCCCCCAATACTGACCACCATCCCATACCTTCTCTCCCCCACCTCGACTGGTGCAGGACCTCGACATGGCACAACCACAGACACAAATGGCGTCCTGGAAAAGTATGACACGGGACGATCCCACAACATAAAAGACACTCAGTCAGCCTACGACAGTGAGACAAAACATTTGTCACCCATTTTGTCCATGGTGTAAAAGTTTGCTTGGGCGGTGTCAGCTGTCGGTTGATGATGGGTATTTCTGCTCTAGTAAAGTTCAACATTGTGAGAACCATCAGAGTTGCTCATGAGGGTGGCATCAGTATCAGAATCCAAGCTCAAAATACACTGTTTCTCCATGTAAAGCCACCATTGAGATGGCTTCAAGATGTGACATGACTGGCAAAATCGAAAAAGCAACTTTGACTTTTTTTGACAGTTTGAGATTGGCAAAAAAAAAATGTTTTTAAATAAATCTCCCCCCCTTCAAATTGGACTGTGATAAATGATTTTCAATGCCCCTCCCCCCCCCCAAAAACAACTATTTGCATTTCGATTCCCCTTTAACCAAAATCCAATCTGCTTGTTCTTGCCACCAAACCAACTCATCCTCCAAGTTTTGGCAGAACCCGTCCAACTTTTTGAAATACCATACTACATATTGTTTTTAGCCCGATAACTCGATGGTGAAGAATCGCTGTAAAAAAAAAACTAAATATATATATATAAAAATTTTTAGCAGCGTCTCGCGTAGCGAAAGCTGCTCTAAGAACGCTCGGTGTTGTTGTTCTTCTTCTTGTGAAGACAAAACCTTTATATGAGGACTCGGCTCTTATATACAGGATCCGGATCTCCTTAAATACTAAGCACCTGTACACATCCTCACATTGAGGGTGCCTTTTGAGAGCGTCTCTCATGAACTTTTAAATATATTCGGACATTTGCTTTAAAGTTTACATTACTATTTAAAGATTATTCCATTTAATGTATTGTAATTTCGTAAATACACGATTTTCTCGTCATGAACAGGAGCCTCCATGACGGGTCTCACTATTGGCTCCATCAAGGCACGTGACGAAATATCGGAAGTTGTTGTTTTTTTTATTTTTATTTTTTAGCAGACACTCGTCCAGTCGCTAGAACACGGCAGGACGGGCGGCAAGGGGGTGGGGTCGAAGGAAGGGCGTTCCTGGAGTTCGGTACAAAGCAACGGGCGGTGTCGCACCGGATGTGCGAATGCGACCGCTTCCGGTCACAGGAGCCTAACAGGGCATGGCCAGGAGCGTCATGGCACAATAGGGAAGCGAGATTCGGGTCGTCACGCCACCATTCGACCAGGGCTTATAAAAGGCAGATCGCAAAACCGTCTGCCTGCCTCACCCTCGTCTTCACTGCTCCTCATTGTCTGCCCATTGCTGTATCTACACTCAGGGTTGGTGTGCGACCAGTGTGGAGCACACGTTTCCACGAGCCCCGACAAAGTGATTAAGCAGATAACGCACAGACTCTTGAGGTGGAAACTCAAGCAGAGCATCCGACGGAGGAACACACGACTCTGCTAAGAATAATTTGCCTCACGCATCGTCCATCTCTCTGTCTCTCTGTCTCTCTGTCTCTCTGTCTCTCTGTCTCTCTGTCTCTCTGTCTCTCTCTCTCTTTCCACCCCTCTGTCTTGTCCCCTTTGGACGCACAAAAGAGCATCATTACTGATTCACAATCACAGTTTCCTTTGGCACAACACTGCACTACAACACACCTCCCACTCCTTAGACACCAGTATTTCTACCCCCCCCCTTACCTCCCCCAAAGCATAGTGGGTTGCATTCGTAGGGTGACTGCACCAGGTATTGCGAAGCCATTTATCCTCATCTGCTCTCTTTCTTTCTGGACTATATCTAATCTAAGTGTGTGTGTGTGTGTGTGTGTGTGTGTGTGTGTGTGTGTGTGTGTGTGTGTGTGTGTGTGTGTGTGTGTGTGTGTGTGTGTGTGTGTGTGTGTGTGTGTGTGTGTGTGTGTGTGTGTGTGTGTGTGTGTGTGTGTGTGTGTGACAGGTGTTGGCGCCTGTCATAGCATAAATTAAGATTGCAGAAGATATAATGGGATAAGTCTGCTCTGTAAGATTGCTTATCCTTTTGCCACACCCCACAAATTCCTTGCTATCCCTGCTGTACAAAATAATAATAAACCCATTCACTGTGCCACATACCTTTCCTGGCTTGAGTGTAAATAAATGCTTTATATTAGAAATATTCCCAGCTTGTTTTCATCTTTTCCTTCTTTGGTCCAGCATGGTTCGTATTCTAGCCTCGCTGGGACGTTATTCCCCAACGCTCTGTTATTCTAGCCGGTATGTCCTTGGACAGCTACGCTCAGCTGCATCCGATCTGGTTTGAACAAGGCGTACCGAGGGTGTGTCCCCCGGTAATTGGATCACGTCACCATTAAGTAAACGGCATTTATTAGACAGAGAACCCCAAGTCACATGGTTGAGTTATTGGTGTTCACGGCCGATTCGCGACCCCACAGAGTTATTCGTGTGCGGCCTGCGATTCCGGAGTCTGGTGGGAACCAGACCCCCCCCACCCCCAACCCTCGTGGTCTTCTCACCCCTGACGCCAGGTCCGCAACAATATGATTAGCACAAGCTTTACAACTGCATTCTCACGGAGCGAAGATGTCCTTTGTTGAAGAGTTGGTTAATGTTACTTGATGCACAGCATTACCTTTCCAACTGCAGACATCCATTAAGTAAATCACCGAGCCTACCATGTTCACATGAGGCACTCCCACAAAGTTCAGTCTGTTCTCTGGCAGCAATCCCTCAGTAGTTTGTGTAGCACACGCCCGTCCACTCGGGTCTTGCACCGGCCCACTTAGTCGAGAGTTTTCAGTATGGGCAGCTGCATGTTTAGCAAGCTGAGAAAATTCCCCAAGTCATTCGTTGTGCCAAGGCACAGCCCTTTCACTCGGGTCCTTTTCCAAGTATTTTTGGGTTCTTTTAGAAGCTTCGTGGCCATTTTAGTAAACAATCCTCAACACACACACACACACACACACACGATATACTTTAGGGTGCCCCGAACCACTCGTCTCGGGGTGTCTGCATCGAGCATTCTGGGACAGATCAAGTCATTTCAAAAGTCACGTATTGTAACATGTCCCAGATAGTTCTGAACATCACATTTGCATTTAATGGAAATGAAAGGAAAACAATGTTACTGCCGCAATCTTCAACAAAATCAGAACATTTATACTGTCTATCCATAAACAATTATTATGCAATTTTCGATATCATGAAACATTAATACTTATCCTCTTAAAAAGTGGGTAATGGGTGGTTGGGGTTGTTGAAAACACAACAAAATCTGAGCACCAATGGCAGAACTTTACCTGGACACCAGAACATCAGTGGATAAGAGAAAGGGCAAATAAAACTCAGACTGCAATCCACTGGGAATTTAAAGTGAGCTTAATCACACACACGAAGTATATAGTTTCGGTTTTTATTTTTAAGTGGTAAAAGAGATCTTAACAGCCAGTGTTATTTGTTCAGGGTGTCGGCGATAACTCGCTCACTCTTCATGAAAAACCCTGAATGGGATGTTTAACCTCCACCGGCAATAAGACGGGTCCTCTGGCTTAACATCCCTGATGGACAGCAGACACAGTGATGCCTCACCCTGTACGTGAAACATTAGGGTGACAGTTACTAGCCGGGTCAGGATTCAAACCCAAGCGAGACAGCAGAGTCGTGTGTACACAACTCTTGGCTATTCTGCCAGCCCTTTGTAACAAAACAGGCTTTAGTTAAAGGAAGAAGAAGAAGAAAAAAAAACTGTTAGCAGGCCAAGTAGCTCGAGCAGACAATTAAATCCCAGAAGCTGCAAGTGAACTGATAAATGAATTTTAAACTGGTATTAAAAAAACAACCAAAACACAATCTACAGCAAGAAGTGCTTTTGATGCTTTCAGTGCAAATTCCATTCAGCCAAGTGCTGTCATCATTTATATATTTATTTTGTATAGATGGGAGACTGGTGGAAATGTGAGAGCAGAATGGAGGGGAACAAATATGGAAAGGAGGAAAAATATCAACAGCAGAGTAGTAGTGAAAGTGATCAAGGGGATGGAGAGAAGGACATGGGGATGAACAAGCTGTAACTCAAACCAAGGATCGCACTCCACTAGATTGAACAGTTTACGTTTTGTATCCCACCAATAGGCAAGATCTGGGTCCGGACCTGAACCAAAATCTCACCGGCTTGTTTTTAGTCACCTAAGCAACACATCCACCTCGTTTTGTCACAACTCGGCCACAATTTTTTGAAACATTGTGCTACATATCGTTTTTGGTCCCATCCCTCAATGAAGAAGTCTCGTATTTAAATAAATATATATATAAAAAAAGAAATTCTAGTATCCAGATCCTGACCAAAATGTAATCAGTTTGTCCTCGTCACACACCCACCCACCCTGTCGACAAAATTGTCCAAATCCATCAATAACTTTTTGAGATCGTCTGCCTCCGACAGCAGGATGACAGACAGACAGACAGACATACAGGGGTGAAAACATAACCTCCATCCACCTTCAGTGGCAGAAGTAATAATGACCAAAATCAACCCGGTACAGATTATAATCAGCACAAGACACTGAAACGACAGGACAGAAAATATTTAAAAGATTGCACAAAAAGATATCCGACACTCAAGCAGCCAAAAAAATAAATAAATACAAACCATCAGAACATAGCAATAAATACACCGGAAGCAATTTTTTTTTTTTTAAGTACTTTTCAAACTTCAAACCATAGAAAGATCATTCAAATCTGAGATGGCCTCAACACACCCCGATAGTCAAAGTGAACAAATCGGTTTGCTTACAATCAGTCCTTCAAAACAAATTTTCGTTTTGTGTAACACCAATAATTGGCTCCTTTAATAACACATGGCAACGTCACAGATTTTACGATTCGAGGTTCCACGAGCATATGTCAGTGGGGGTCCAAGAAAAGCAAATTTCCATGCCAGCATGCAAAGGAGACATTGTGGTAAACGTGCAAGGTCAAGGTGACTTAAACAGAAAGATTACAAAAGCAATTGAAAGAATGGGCACTTAGCGCAGCTCGTCGGGTATGTAGATTACGGTATACAATTACAGCAGATGAGACGATCGATCTGTAACCGAAGTAGATCTGTACGCAGACTCACAGACACATTATAACCTCTGGCATCCCATTCAGGAACAGATTAGACTCTCTCTCTCTATCGAGTGCAACCTGTGGCTGCTGGTTGCATAATTGGTTGGGACGCGGCTATGCCGCTGATGCAGTGTCCCCCTTACCAGTACACTGGTGCTCATTTTGCCGACCTCGGAAGGATAACAGGCTGAGTCAACCTCCTGGTGTATTTTAATTCAGCGGCCAACGGGGCTTGAACTCAGTACCCTAGGATCCCAAGTTGCCACCCTAACCACTAAGCCAACACCAGGCTTACAGATTAGGCGAAGACAGAGCATTAAATTCAGAGCTACAAAAGATACAGTATATAGATTCTTGTAGATCTGATACGACCTATATCAAAGTAGATCTGCATGCAGAGATAATACCTCTCCCGTTGCTTCAGGAACAAGCACAGCCTGGAGTTGGCTCAGTGGTTGGGGTGGCAGCTTTGGATCCTAGGGTCCTGAGTTCAAGCCCCGTCAGCCGCTGAATTAACACACCAGGGGGGTTGACTCAGCCCGTCATCCTTCCGAGGTTGGCGAAATGAGTACCAGTTCCAGTGTGTGTACTGGTAGAGGGGCGCTGCATCAGCGACACAGTCGCGCTTCAAGAAATGATAGCTACCCCGGCAGCTAAGCTGCCATACGACCACCAGGAACAAACGAGGAAAACAAGACAGCATTTTACAGTACAGAACCTCGCTGGTATATATAGATTCCAGATCAGAGACAACAATCTATATTGAAGTAGATCTGTGCACGAGGACACCAACAGATCTCTGCAGCCCCCTTCAGGACTCGATGGGCGAAATGAATGCGACAGCCGTTGAAAAATGGTTTTTTAAAAAAGTGAACCTGTGGCTGCTAAAAGTGAACTAATCACCATGCTAATTGTAGAGTTACCTGCAAGATGTAAATACCGAGAGGGGGGGGGAGAGAATCAGGTCATTCGGTCACCCATAAATCATTGACAATCATTCGTTCAACCGAGCGTCACAACGCTCCAACGTCACGCAGTTAAAAAGCTTGGAGGGGGGGGGGAGCTCCACTCCGGGATCCCTCCCATTGGCAACAGAACCGTCACAGCTTCGACATATTCAAAATAATAAAATACTCCCGACACGAATTACAATAACATGACGTCACGCAAGCAGCCCCTCCCTCCCCGAAGCTTTGTTTAACGACACAAAGCTCCCGCCGAACCCGAGAAACCAATCCAGCGGCATCGGTGCCGCGCGAAGAGCGCGAGGGCAGAGGAGGAAGGGGGGGGGGGGGAAGCGCGAGTCGTGACGTCACTGCGCGCCATGGTTCCTCAAGGAGCGACAACGACGAGTCAAAAAGTACAGAAAACCAACTGACTATTTACGTGCAACGGGTCCACGTACACGGTAATTTTTGTTCCCCCCCCTCCTCGTCGCAAGGAAATGAGGGTGTGAATAAATGGGAAGGGTGAGGGTGAGGGGAGGAGGTGGTGGTGAGGGTCACAGACCGATTTAGGAAGGAAACCAGTGGGAGGGGGAGGCGGAGGAAGAATGAGTCAACAGTGTCCGGCACGGCTTGCCGCGTTAATCCACTGCCTTGATAGGCAGGGTCGGGAACAGCAGCGGGTAAACGGGGGCGAAGAAAAGAATGAACGAAATACACGATGTGGAACGAGACGTACGAGAGAGAGAGAGAGAGAGCCGGGTCGGTGTGACAAACGCAGCGCACAGCGCGCCTTCCCGCCATCCACCTCCTCACGGCAACACACGGCTAATCGGAAAAAAGACAGCATCAGTACCCTGTGCCGATGTTGCGAGGAGCCGGCGGGTACGCTTGTAGCGCCGGATGGTTCTTGCTGTCCATCTCATCTGGTAGATTTTCTCCAGCAATATCCTCCGCGCTCGGTGCCTGTAATGGCGCGCCGCGGCGCCAGCGGTTTATATAGCATCCTTCCCTGCAGCGAGCATTCCCATTGGTCAAGGTCGGTCACGTGAAGCCAAAGCGTTGAATTTTTCCACCAACAGACGTGGCATTTTAACCTGTTTTCTTCTCCTTTTCCGTCGTGCGAGGAAACCGATTTCCCTCCGAAGTCGTAGCCGTACCGTTGGCAGCATATCGCCGCCGACGCGACGCTGCCATGTTGAGCCGAAGCGTCCCATTGTGCCCGACGCCCTCGCCCCACCTTCTTCTCGGTGAAGGACAAAGCCCCGTCAGCCTTCGGCCGACGCTCGTCATTGGCCGTCTCGCGTCACGTGACCGAAACCGCGTGAGAAGGAAAAAAAAAAAAAATTAATAAAAACAGAGGCGTCAACGAAAGCTGCAGACGGAAGCCGACAACCTACAACACGGCTTACAAGCTCCGCAATCTTAAAATGTCGTTTAAATTCTCGACGCAGAAAGAATTGTACACACGATACGAAAGCCAAGTTCAATTGGCGACGTTTGCTCAAGAGTCGAAAAAGCGCGAGACGCCGCTGAGAAAAACAAGTTGCCCTGTTCTGCGCATGCGCGAAGCTGTATCCCGCCAAGCCCGCGTGCGCGCCACCACGCGGCCGACGGCGTGCGGTGCTCTCTTCACGTTCACGTCATGGCGTTCGGCACTGGTTCGCTGAACGCACAATATATTGTAACACATGTACATTCCCAAAATGCATCGCTTTAAAGCGTTCCATGTGGAAGGAGGTGAAAGCTGTGGCGAGCTTTGCCGTCGTTTTTTGATTTTTTTTACTCCTTCGCCGTCGAGCCTCCTGTGGAAAAACGTCATTATGAGACGACCGAAGATCTCACATTTGTCGCACATTTCTCCTCAGTAATGTTTCGCCTCACGAGTAACGATCTCCACCAACGAAGAACCCGTCGTTTAATCAACGCCAATAAAACGATTCCCTTCGAACCCTAAATGGAGCCATTTGTTTGCGGTTTGCAATGAAACACGACGAGAATACGTTTGGTGTTTTGATTTATTTTTAATTTTTTTTTAACCGCCTTTACTGAGCTGCACATCCTTTCATGTTTCTCGTTGCCACGGAAACGAATGGCCGTTGCTAGGTGATTCAATCATTGTTTCCTCCAGGTTTGCATGAAGACTTGGATTTGTTTTAACACGGATTGTGAAAGAACGTGAGACACTTTTGGTTTTACTCTCTCCATAACGATCGGCTCGAACACTGGTTATTATTTTGCTGAAATCACATGGATCTTTGCATCCCATGACTTTGGTTTACAAGGGACGCAGGAGGATGCCATTTGGCCCATCATGCCTGTGTTTTATCCACACCACATCAATCCAATCAGCGGTGTATCTGCAAAATTTTACTGTATCTGCAAAAATATTACAATGACTACACGTGTATAGAACCACCAAAGCCTGGTGTCAGCGGTTAAGCTGGTTGGCTTAAGTCTTAAGATCTGAAATTCCTGAGAACTTCAAGCCTCTTGCTGTGCCATACCTAACACCAGGTGGGATGATTCAGACTGTCATCCTTCTGTGGTTGCCAAAATGAGTACCAACTAATACTGGGAATAACGAGCCATTCGAGGATCCTGTGTCGAAGTCGAAGGCGACCCATCTAGGATCGTGCCCCCTCCCGAGTCCCAAACCAATGGAAAACTGCCTTGGCACACCGAAGTGCCTGACAATGTGAAAAGAATGGTTATTATTATTAATTGTTATTATTATTACATCGAATTCCCAAACACTCACCTGTACCTAATCTACCTACTCGTTCTGCCAATGTCCATGTTGTACCCCCTCTATCCCCAATGCTTCTCAGTTCCTATAAAACTCAAATTTAAACCTGTTTGCGGTTTCTTTTTCCAGGGAGATCACTTTGCGTAAAAGACTCCTTCCTTGGGTCGTGCCTTTCCTGCCGTCCCAACTCAACTCTCCTTTACTCTCGGGATGTGGCCCCTGATGGTAACGGCAAGATCGTTCTCCTGTGTGACATACTCCAAAATTGCCCCTTGCATCATATAATCTCTATTTTCATTATTCTTTCCCATCCATAACACCTTACACTTGTTCAGGTTAAATTGCATCTGCCAATCTTTCGGCCAATCTATGCAAGGAGCAATACTGTCACGTCTGAGGTTCAGTGAACATGGTGTTGTGATCACAGATGGGACATCAAACACTGTCACCCATCTCGAAACGAAAGCTTTGGCTATGTCAGGTATTGGAATAGTTTCTGGCCACCTCGTAAAACGGTCAATGCACGTGAGTAGATGTGTGTTCCCACCAGTTGGTGGAAGAGTACCGACTAAATCAATGTGTACGTGATCAAAACGGACATCAGGAGATGCAAAAGGTACCGAATGGTGTTACAATGTGATGATGTATTTTCACTCGTTGACACCGCAAACAGGTTCTGGACCAGTTTCTCAAGCCCCGGTTCATTCCACACCAGATGAAACGTTGAGTCACAAGGTGCTGCGTTGCTCTGATATCAAGGTGAGATCGATTGTGTAGACTGTAAAGCATTAAATACGGCCCGTCTGAACTCAGAAGGAACGTAAGGACGAGAGGTGCCAGTGGATAGGTCGCAAACAATAGTGCCTTCAGAGATAGGGAGAGGTACCTCACTGAACTTGAGTGATGTGGAGCTGGTTTTGAGATGCTGAATTTCCTCATCCCCCTGCTGTGCCTTGGAAAGCCGATTGAAATCAATGGAGGTTGTTGTGTCGAGGGTGTTGATTCAAGTCAAGACTTTGACTGGGCCACTCAAGAACATTTATTTTCTTCTTATTCAGCCACTCCAGTGTGGATTTAGCTTTGTGCTTTAGATCATTGTTCTGCTGAAATGTAAATCTCTGACCCAGTTTCAGATTCATGGTTGACTCAAGCAGGTTTTCATTAAGGATTCTCCCGTGCGTTGCACCGTCCATTGTCCCTTCTATCCTGACAAGCTTTCCAGTCTTTGCTGATTAAAAGCAGCCCCATAGCATGATGCAGCCACTGCCGTGCTTGACAGTAGGGATGGTGTTGACTGGGTGATAATGCAGTGTTCGACGTGGGCCAGGTGTACCACTTTGAATTTAGACCAATTTCAATTTTTTATGAATAACTTGTAGAGGCTCATATTGGAGTGAACACACAATCACAACAAGGGTGGCAGGAAACAAGAGGGGTGGGAGAGGGAAGAACAAAACAGTGGGGAACAGAGACATTAGGAGATCTGTGGAAGGGAGAGGGATGGGGCGGGAAACACGGGTATACAAGATGGACACCACAGGGACTTTCAGGAAGGAAAGCAGGGAATTTGAAGGAGGTGGGGTTGGGGTGGATTCATGGGGGTAGAAAAGATCGTGGTTTTGGATGGAGGAAGATAAGTGGTGGTGGTGAACAGCTGTTTTGAAGGCCTGGAGGGAAGAATGGGATTGAAGAGAGTGTGGGAGTTTATTCCAAAGGTGGGGAAAAAGAGAAATGAAAGGGTGAAGGTGAGCAGTGATTAGTGATTTTGGTAGCTTCACCAGAAGGGGGTTGCTGGTGGACCTTGAGTGCCTTGCGGAAATATAGTGGGGACATATCGCAGAAAGAGCGGGGGGCGGGCGAGACCGGAGAGGAGACGGTAGAAGACAAGAAGACCACCGACCTGACCTGCGTGCAGTGAGAGAGTGAGAGGCCCGAAGACTCAGCCTCATCGTGGGAAATACCGATGATCCTAAATGCCTTGGTTTCCACAGCTTGAAGCTGAGAAAGGTGAGAGGCAAGAGCACCAGCACAGAGAGGAGAGCAGTACTCCATCAGGCTGTGGACAAAAGCTTTGTATGTGGTCAGGAGCTTAGGTTGGCTGAGGAAGGACTTTGCACGATGGAGGATTCCCAGTCGGCGACTGGCTTTGGAGGTCCAGGTTGGAAATGTGGCTTTCCCAGGAAAGATCATGGCAGATAGTGAGACCCAGAAGCTGGAAAAAAGGACTTCTTCCAGAGGATTAATGAGAAAGTAGATTGGAGGGGGGGGGGTTTCTAAACGGTCCTTTCGGAGAGACATAGTGAGAGTGTGATATTTGTCTGGATTGAAAGACGTGTTCCACGTGTTGGACGAGTTTGCGATTTTATCCAGATCTGCAGAGAGCGAAGAAGCTGCTGCTTGCCGGTCTGAGGGATGACAGATGGTATGGCAGAGGGTGGAGTCATCAGCAAAGAGATAAAGAGGATTTTCCAGAGTCGGAGAGATCATTGATGAAAACCAGAAAAAGAACAGGGCCCAGAATGCTGCTTGAGGAACTCCAGCCTGGACAGGAAGAGGGGATGAGAGAACTCCATTTAGGGCTACACATTGACTGCGATAGGAGAGGAATTCTGTGATCCATGGGTGGAGATGGCCTTGGATACCATATGAAGAGATTGGTGAGCAGGGCAGGGTGCCAGACCGTGTCAAAAGCACGTGATGTGTCTAGCGATATGGCTCTAATTTCATGTCTGGCATTGAGAACCTCCATCCACTGTTAGGAGAGCAGAAGCAGCATATCCAGGGTAGAGTGACCTGGTCTGAAACCAAAGTGATGATTGGAAATCAGGCCATTGGAGAAGAGGAAGTATTTAATGTCTGAAGCGATGATGGGATTCCATAACCTTGCTGATGATAGGGAGAAGGCTGATTGGTCTGTAGTTGCAGGGATCTGCTTTTGCACCTTTTTATGCAGGGCAGTAATGTTTTTTGATTTCCAAGCAGATGGCAGATGACCTTGAGCAAATGAGAGGGTGAATGGAGCAGAGAGAGGGTGAGCAAGAGCAGAGGAGCAGGTTTTTAGGACACGTGGGCTGATGCCGTCTGGACCGGTTGCAGAATCTGAGTCGAGGTTTGACAGCAAGCTCTCCACCTTGTCAGGAGAAACGGACACAGAGTCCATGGACAGTTGGGTGTGACTGGGTAAGGTGGGTAGAGAAAGCGATGGGTTTCGGACACAAGACTTAGATGCAAACACCGAGTTTAGGCATTCAGCCTTTTCATGTGTGGTATCATCAGTGCGGCCATTTGAGGTAAGGGAGGGGATGGAGAGGGAACAAACACTAAAACAGACTTGATTAGAAGCCACCAGGATTTTGAGGAGGGAGAGAGCTTTGAGAGTTCAGACTTGAGATGAGAAAGATGTTGTTTTCTGGCTCTCCTGAGGGTAGACACACAATTGTTCCGAGCTTTGTGGAAAGAACTGAGATTGCCCTCAGTTGGGTTTGCTTTCCATGAGGCAAAGGTAAGTTATTTCAGGACAACTGCCTTGCCGCAAGCTTCAGTGAACCATGGGCGGGAGGAAGGGTAGGACAAGTGAAGACGAGAGGGGATAAATCTGTGTATGAGAGAGAGCAAGTTTCTTTGAAAGAATTCCCAGGATGAGTTGATGTTGGAGAAAGTAGCGATGGGAGACCAGTCTTGAAGTTTGATGGCTGCTTGGAGACCCTGCTAGTCAGCCTGAGTAAAATGCTAGACTCGACAGCACTGAGGTGGTTATCTAATAACAGCCAGAGATGCTTATTTTGACAAGCATGTGGTCAGAAGAACCAATTGGGGCAGAGGAAGAACAGCAGATATTTTCAGGAAAATTTGTCAAAATCAGATCCAGAAGAGATGGAGTACCATTGGTTGAGATCCAGGTCATGAAGTTGACCAATTGTGTCAGTCCCAATGAGTCGCAGAAGTCTTTCGCTGAAGTGCCATGGCAGGTGAGAGAGGTGCCCACACCCAGCCAAACTGGCATGATGACAATTGAAGTCACCACATATGAGGAAGAAAGATTTCGGATGAGAGGATAGAAGTTGGTCAATGTTTTCGGATAGTGAGGTGTAAATGGAGTCCTCACTGTTCGGTGGACGGTACAGCACACATGCAGACATGAGGTGGGAATGGAGGGAAAGCCGTAGCCAGATGTATTCCTGGGGGTGTGGAGGAGTGAGGGCAGTGCATGGAAAGTGAGGATAGAGTCTTTGATGAAGAGAGAAACTCCTCCACCAAGATGAGGCTCAGGTCTGTCATACCAGAGGAGGGAGTAACCGGGGAGAGATACTATGGAGTCAGAGACGTCTTGAGTGAGGAAAGTTTCTGTTGGGCAGATTATGTCTTAGGCCATCAGCCATGGCTCAGGAAGTGCCTGAAAATAAAGTTTTGTTCCACTCATCGGGGGGGGGGGGGGTGTAGACAAAACCTTGATAATATGATAGTATATATCCAAATACATACATATGCAAAAGTTCTCCACCCAAATAGGTGCAGTTATTGTTTATTTTCATCTTGAAAATCGACGCATTCCCCGCGCTCTCTCATTTGAATTTTCTCCACTCGGATCAAGTGTAGGCCACGTGATGCCTCGACAGCCAATAGATCGGCTAATATCGTATGCAAATTTCGTCAGACTGTCATGTGATCAGCTAAGTTGTCCAAGATGGCAGCTTCCTGCAGGGAGGAAATCACTGGCAGATGATCGGCGATTTATCGGTAATTTTTGATGAATATGGCCAGTGAGGACGCTCCCCAGTGTATTATTCACCAGGACAATGTAGCGAACGAAGAAGTCAAACGTTTTACGTCTGTAAGATGGGATAAATGGAGAGAAAGTGTCAACAAATAGCTCGTCTTAGACGATCACGAACGACGTTTAACCGAGAGTGCCGGCGCGAGAGGACGAATTTCGATCATGGGCCGATTGTACCTGGAGTGCCGGCGCGGGAGGACTAACCATTGTGCAACGCCAGCGCTTCGAACCATTGAATGAATGCCATTGACCCTGCCTCGGACAGCTTTATATATAGCCGGTCAGCCACGGCCGGACATTACATACATAAAGCCAGCGGAGCAGACAACTGGGCAGTCGAACCGGCGCTGATCGACACTTGAAGCGCACCCAGTCAGTGCGAGGATTGACTTTGCCGCATCGCTAGTCGTGTGGCGTCTTCGTCTGGGAAGAGCAACCCTCGCCTCGCCATCGTCAGGGTGGCCTTAGGCCAGCCCCGCAGGGTTGAATCGATGTAACGGGGTGCCAGGCGGTATCGTGTATCGCAGAGAGTTGATTCAATTATATTTATATATTTTACACCCATGTAGTTCGGCTCTAGTGTTGAGGACGTTCCAGACCTCACGAGGTGGGGACCCAGCCTCCTTACCCATCAGCGCATCAGCCCCTAGACGGCCCCGACTACTACAATAGGGAAAGCGGGGTAACCTAATTTTGGCTTTTCGTGGGAGTTGCAGGTAAGTTGCTAGCCAAAGGATGTGTCCTGCAGTTCCGTTGCATTGTGAATCAGAAGTAAATAGAACTTTATTTGCAAGATCAAACCAGATATATACATAATTATCCGTCATCAAGAATTATCCGTCATGACAAGGTGGGAGGCTAGGAATTCTCTGAGCTGACCAGACACGATAGTATCTATTTTCCTATCTCGGCATCACTTGGATGACAAAGGTCAATTTGCATCAGGGTTTATCCAAGCTCGAGTGTAGCTCTTGAAGCATTCATGGTGGTATCTAGCCTGTTGCCACAAAGTCTCGACCCTGAGTGTGGAGCAAGATATTCTTCCCAACAGTATCATTCTTCAACTTTGCCACTTCGATCAATTTTCCTGAAGAAAAATTGTAGATTTGTCACCGATGGGCAAAACACACTTTTGCTTTCGATTTTAATGCATTTTTGGGAATTAAAGAGAGGCGATGACAGAGCAGACAGTAAAGAGACATGAGAAGTAAAAATAAGAAATGGGATGGAGTAAAGGGCCTGGGGAGACTGAAGATTTCATCAACACTCGGCCTGCAATGTTTACATACCTGTTGTTTCTGTTTCAGCCTGGCATAGTCTATCCAACACTCTCTTTCTTTGAACTCTGCAGTATTTATCTGCTCTATTGCAAATGAGGCAGACAGCAGGAAGGACGTGTCGCCGTGAACTCTCAACATGTCCAGCAATGTTCGATGCAGAGCGCAGTTTTTTTGGCGATGGTTCATACAAGCAATCATCAACAATGGCAGAGTCATCATGCATGGTTTGTGAACAACGTTTCTCAGCCCCACGTATTATTTTTGCATCGATGAAGCGATGGTAGCAAGTGTCGTGATAGCCCAGATGACTAGGGATTTCTTCACACTCAATATACTGTGACGAATTCGCGCCCGCCGGCGTGCGATCGGCCGCTTTCCAGGAATGGCAGCCGCGTCGCCCACCGGACAGACAATTCAGTCGTGACCCTCCTGGAACTATCGCCAGGAACCAGTCACAGGTGGGGGTTTAACCTCACCACAGCCCAGTCCACATTCTACCCGCGCGAAATAGGGTCACTTGCCGAATATTGAAATACCTAAGTACTCGCGCGGGTAACCTACCGAAGGGCCATACCTCGCCGCAGGTCGGCTTGGGACACCCAATTAAAACCCAACTAATTTTTCCGCGATGCAAGATGGCATTTTCAATGGGGAATAAAGGACGCAACGAACGGGATACATTTCACAAGCGAGGACATTTATTACAACTAAGCACGTATGTACAGCCAGGCAGTCATGCACGTATGTACAAGCAACAAATAGAAAGCGTTACCACCGAATACGAGCAATGTACAGTCACTTACACAGGTCTACTTATAGGGACATGGCGCCACAGCAGTCATACAAAAACAAAAGGAAAGACCTCCCCATAGGCAGGGAGGTAGACGGGGTCCGTGGACCTTTATGGCCGTGAGCCTTGGCTGACCGAATATGCCTACGAGACCGATGCAGGTTACCTGCCCCCCCCCTCGGTGGTCGGCAAGTCGTGACGCCCCGTCCCCACGTCAGGCGCCTGATTCCGGGCCTCCCGCGTGGCTGGCAAGCTCTCTCCGGCGCTCCTCGCCCAGACGCGCAGGTTCGCACAACACAGCCGGCAGAGCTGCCCTTCAGTCCGCGTCTCTGATGCGTCGCCTGGACTCGTCACCGGCCCGCGCCTCCAACAACAGGTCGCTCCACAGGACCACCGGGAGACAGGAGAAGAAATCATGCACCACAGGGAGAACGCTGGAGCATGAACCAAGAAGAAGAGAGAAGCCCCAAGAGGTGGACCAGCGCCAACGAGACCAAGAACGAGAGGG
This sequence comes from Eptatretus burgeri, assembly GCF_056783735.1. Classification (NCBI taxonomy): domain Eukaryota; kingdom Metazoa; phylum Chordata; class Myxini; order Myxiniformes; family Myxinidae; genus Eptatretus; species Eptatretus burgeri. The sequence continues at coordinate 137,245,276 of NC_140961.1, forward strand.
GGGGAGAGAGAGAGAGAGAGAGAGACAGAGACAGAGACAGAGACAGAGACAGAGACAGAGACAGAGACAGAGACAGAGACAGAGACAGAGACAGAGACAGAGAGAGAGAGAGAGAGAGAGAGAGAGGGAACCTCGCCTGCGGTCCGCCTTAAATAGCACAGGGCTCCGCCCTTCGCTTCACCACGTTTTCAGCTCCACCTTCTTTCGAGAAGCTTTTTCCAAAGAGCAGTTCCTCCCCTTTTTCCGCCCCACGCCGTGCATCCACCAATCGGGAGCGAGCGCCTCGCCGCTTCTCGTGCCAGCCTTGGCGCCACAGAGGGGTGCGAAAACCTGTGCACTAGCGCAGGTTTCCTTGTCTGCGTTTTCACTCCGTGTGTTCGGAATCCTTTTTGGCGCGAAAAGGGTCGTAGCGTGCTCTGTCGGTCCAAAATAACGATAAAGAAAAGCACTATCTCAAAGGGTCACAGCCCGGTGTACACGAAGAATCCCCTCTAAACAACGGTGGGGAAAGCTATCTGAACACTCACTTACCAGCATAGCTAATCTAAGGAACCTTTATAGTGTTCTGCGAATTTCCACAGCCGTAACAATACACTTGTGCACTCTCGGCTAAACGTCGTTCGTGACCGTCTAAGACGAGCCATTTGTTGACACTTTCTCTCCATTTATCCCATCTTACAGACGTAAAACGTTTGACTTCTTCGTTCGCTACATTGTCCTGGTGAATAATATACTGGGGAGCGTCCTCACTGGCCATATTCATCAAAAATTACCGATAAATCGCCGATCAGCTGCCGGTGACTTCCTCCCTGCAGGAAGCTGCCATCTTGGACAACTCAGCTGGTCACATGACAGTCTGACGAAATTTGCATACGATGTCAGCCGATCTCTTGGCTGTCGAGGCGTCACGTGGCCCACACGTGATCCGAGTGGAGAAAATTCATATGAGAAAGCGTGGGGAATGCATCGATTTTCAAGATGAAAATACACAATAACTGCAGCGATTTGAGTGGAGAACTTTTGCATACGTATGTATTTGGATATAAACTATCTTATTATGAAGGTGTTGTCTTACCCCCCCCCCCCCCCGATGAGTGGAACGAAACTGCACGATATAGCTTATGGCTGATGGCCTATCTGGTTTGTCAGTGGCAACCTGTATGGAAAGATCTGTCAAGTTTGTGCAAAGGCCCCGGATATTTGAGGTCCACACTGTTATTGAAAAGGGAGGGGAGGAGGCTTTGGGTGCAGAGGAGGGGAGGGGAGGGGGAGGACAAGGGAGGAGGGGGGGAGGTAAGGAGAGTTGTTGAAAGAGTGTGGGGGATTGCAGAAGAGCTCGGGGAGGGGCCGGATGAGGAGGAGAGAAAAGGCTCTGTGGTGCTGGGTTAAGGTACAGTGGGGAGTAATAAGAGTGGGGGCAGAAGGCAGTTGAGGATTTGAGGAGGTAGAGTGATGAAATGGAGGAGAGAGCAGGGGATGGAAGCAACTTTGTGGATTTGAGGGGGGAGGAAACTTTGAGAATGGTGAGTGAGGAGGTGAATGGTGGGAGAAGGGGGAGTGGGGAGAGTTGAGGGATAAAGGTGAGGACGGAGTTTTTGAGAAAGGTGAGAGGGAAGCTTGGAGGGGGAAGAGTGTGATGGTTGCTTTGAGAGGGAGGGGTAAGAGGGGTGAATTGGCATTGAAGTTGGAAAAAAAATGATGATTGAAGGAAAGCTAACATGCAAAGCAAACTGTTTTTTTAATATTTAGTTCAAAAATGCGACTACAGAGATTTATTGAGGGATGTAATAAAGGCGAATTAAGGGAATGGAGAGAAGAAACGCTGCAGCAGTTGGATTTTTTTAGACAAGGTATGAAGGAAAGGTCAAATTGAGAGCAGTCTGTTGAGATAGAAAAAGAGTAGTGAACAAGCCGGGAGGCGACGATGGTTCGCGGGCATTATTGAACAACGACAAATGTGTCCAAGAGCCGCGTCATAAAGGTTTTGTCTTCACCAGAAGAAGAAGAAGAACAATGCGGAGCTCTCTTCGAGCCAGCGTTCGCAACGCGGCTCATAAAAAAATAAAAAAAATTAATCGATAAATATATAAATAATAATACTTCCGATATTTCGTCACGTGCCTTGATGGAGCCAATAGCGAGACCCGTCATGGAGGCTCCTCATTCATGACGAGAAAACAGTGTATTTACGAAATTGCAACACATTAAATGGAATAATCTTTAAATAGTAACATGAACTTTTCGAAACTTTAAAGCAAATGTCCGAATATATTTAGAAGTTCATGATAGACGCTCTCAAAAGGCACCCTTAATGCGAGGATGTGTACAGGTGTTTAGTATTTAAGAAGATCCGGATCCTGTATGTAAAAGAGCCGAGTCCTAAAGGTTTCGTCTTCAGAAGAAGAAGGCGTCTTCAGAAGGCGGGGGCGGGGGATGAAGAGACGAGGGGCAAGGAGTGAAGAGGCGGGGCGGGGATGAGGAAACGGGGGCGAGGAATGAAGAGGCGGGGGGCAAGGTAAGCAAATTTTTTGGCGGGGGTAAGCAAATTGAAAGCGGGAGACGGGGAAATGGGGTGGGGAATCAAGAGACGGGGGCAGGGAGTGAAGAGGCGGGGGCAAGCCAGGGTAATTACATTTTTGGGCGGGGGTAAGCAAATTGAAGGCGGGGGGGGAATGGGGTAGGGGCGGGGGATGAGTAGGCGGGGGCAAGCACGCCCTGTCCAGTCCATGTCCCTCAATTGTGGGTGAGCTGGTGAGGGTGGTTGAATGAACGGAATCCATCTGTGACGGGGTTTCGGCTAGTCATTATTATTTTTTGATAGAGATTGCATAAGATTGGGGAAAGAAAAGGTTGAAGAAAAAAATCATGAGGTGAATGGTCAATTTGAAACGGTGAATGCAGAGGGTGGAAACAAATCACATGGTTACAGGAGGTGTATAGGAAGTGAATTTATTAATCTATCTATAATTCCAGTAGTGTGTGTGTGTGTGTGTGTGTGTGTGTGTGTGTGTGTGTGTGTGTGTGTGTGTGTGTGTGTGTGTGTGTGTGTGTGTGTGTGTGTGTGTGTGTGTGTGTGTGTGTGTGTGTGTGTGTGTGTGTGTGTGTGTGTGTGTGTGTGTGTGTGTGTGTGTGTGTGTGTGTGTGTGTGTGTGTGTGTGTGTGTGTGTGTGTGTGTCTCTTTCTGTTTGTCTGCGACCGCCGTTTCTCGACGACCGCCAGTCCGATCTGGTTGAAACTTGCCAGGAATATTGCCGGGGACACACAGATGTGCCTTTTCATGGTTTGATGTTAATCGGACGAGCGGTTCCCAAGTTACGTCCATTTATCTGTAGACCAATGACAAGACACGGTGCTATGACATCACGAATAACGTCACAATTAATGTTTTTTTTATTTTATTTTTTTTTCACGATTGACGGTCCGATCTGATTGAAACTTGCCAGGAATATTGCTGGGGACCCGCGGATGTGCCTTTTCGAGGTTTGATATTAATCGGACGAGCGGTTCCCAAGCCACGGCCATTTATCTGTCGACCAATATCTGCGAGAGAGGGGGACGGGAGGGGGGGGGATGAGAGTGGGGAGAGAGGAAGGGCGAGACTAGGGGGAGAGAGGGGCAAGAGAGGGGGAGAGGGAGGGAGGTAAGAGAGGGGGGCGAGAGAGGGGGCGAGAGAGGGGCGAGAGAGGGGGATGAGTGGGGGGGTGAGAGATTAGGGGCGAGAGAGGGGGGCGAGAGAGAGGAGCGAGAGAGAGGGGGCGAGAGAGAGGAGGCGAGAGAGGGCTGCACATACTGGCACTCACCTGCGGGCACGCACCTACGGGCCCGCACTAGTTTTATTAATGATTGTGTAAGATTCGGAGAAGGAAAGGTTGAAGTAAAATTGTGGAAGTGTTTGGTGAATTTGGAACAGTAAATGCAGAGTGTAGCTGGTGAGAGAGAGAGAGAGAGAGAGAGAGAGAGAGAGAGAGAGAGAGAGAGAGAGAGAGAGAGAGAGAGAGAGAGAGAGAGAGAGAGAGAGAGAGAGCGAGAGAGAGAGAGGAAGAGAGAGAGAGAGAGAGAGAGAGAGAGAGAGAGAGAGAGAGAGAGAGAGAGAGAGAGAGAGAGAGAGAGAGAGAGAGACACAGAGACACAGAGACACAGAGACACAGAGACACAGAGACACAGAGACACAGAGACACAGAGACACAGAGACACAGAGACACAGAGAGAAAAATGGTTTCAGGGGAATTTTTTTTTTTCGATGGATTTTTGAAGAATTAGATAAAATTGGAGAATGGAAGGCTGTAGGAAGAAATCGTGAAGGTAATGGTGAGAGCGGGTCAGCTCAAATAGAAGAAAGATGGTGTGCGAGGAGGAGAATCGGTACTCATGGGTCAGCAGGGAGAAAAACGTTTTTTTTTATTTTATTTTTTGTTTTAATTTAAGACAAGAAACAGAGTGTGTCCAGTAGTTGAGAAGGGAGAGACATGGGGCGTTGGGAAATGTGGGGAAAATAGGAATTGATGGTAATAGGGAGAGTATACAAATAAAATTATATAAAAGCAAACTAGGTTTTTTTTAAATGTGTTGTTAAATTGTAGAGGCCATGCCGCTCACGTGACCGGAAGTGTGTCAAAATGGCGGACTTAGTAAATGTTTGGGAAACACGTAAATTCCTTCAAAAACCTTCCTCTCCAGGCCCACCAGTCAGAATGCTACCAAATTCGTGTTGCAACATTAGGCCAGGGCCAAGATAAGCTACAGGTCCAGTGGTCCTATTTTTAAGTTAAACCACTGATTATGTACAGGTGAAATCTATTGTACTTATTTTGCAACCTTTCAAACAAATAATTTGCTCCTGGTGTGATTTAGGGTTCATTAGGTGAAGAGGTTAAATACTTATGCAACTGAGAATCATCAGATTTTCTCTGTTGATCTAACTTGTTCAAATTTTATCTGCATTTTTGAGCTTTATCACTTTGGAGTAGTTTGTGAAGACTCTATATATTAAGTTTGATTTGAAAGCATCATGAAATAAGCTCAGGTGGCATCAAAATGTGAAAACTTTGAAGGGGGTGAAAACTTTTGTAGGCCACTGTACATAGTCATGCATCTGACTGAGGATGGGCAAGCATTGTGTCCTCTGTGAGTGCAGACTTCACTGTGGTAAAAGCAGCAGCACAGCACATTCATCAGTCCAAACCAAAAGTCTTTTTGGTTCCTTTTCACGTAGTGCGAGGAGTTCAGTTAGTGGATGAAGGGTGTCTTCATAGTTTGAGATGAACCGCCTAAAGAAATTCACCAGATCCAGAAACTCCCATTGCTTACGCACTGATGCTGACTGCAAGTAATCCTGGATTGCCTTGACCTTGTCAGCCAGTGGATGAATGCCATGTTTATCAATTAAGTGCCCCAAAACCTGTAATGAGGGCACCCCAAACTGAAATTTGGCAGGATTTATGATGACGACATACTGTGATAGGCGAGCGAAAACGAGCAGTAAATGCTGTTCATGCTCCTTGATCGTCTCGCTGACTACGAGCAGATCATCAATAAAGGCATCCATCCATCCATCCATTGGCACCATACTCTGTGCAGAGCGTTGGTGCTGCCTAAGCAGTCTCCTTGGCTATTGGGAACAATCCTGGATGGGTCGCCACTCCGACACAGGATACCAGCATGCTGGCACTCATTTTGCCGACCTCAGAAGGATAACAGGCTGAGTCAACCACACCTGGTATTAATTCAACAGCCAAGGAGGATTCGAACTCAGGACCCTATGGATCACAAGCCCACCACTCTAGCGATTAAGCTAACACCAGGCACATGTCGGCATGAACGAAAGGAAATCCTGGATGACCTCATTGATGAAGCACTGAAAAGTTTGTGCTGCATTATGTAACCCAAAAGGCATGTACACAAACTCAGAGGCCAAAAGGAATGGTAATCTGATGATATGCTCTGAATAAGTCAAGTTGGAGAAAACTTGCTTTCACCCGAGTTGAGAAGAAAAAAATCCTGCAGGTATACCAGGTAATAGTCTAGTACTGTGTTCCGGTTCAGTGTGCGGTCGTCACCACAGGGACTCCAATCACAAGATGTCTTGTTCTCGACAATATAGTCCGGGAGCCAACCGATCAAAATTAAAAAAAAATTGCCCGGTCTGCTATAAAATTTTTGTGTTGATTTTCATAAAGAGACACCCTTTGAGTATATGAAAACCAATGTTGGCAATGGTGAAACTCTTGCGCAACAACACAGTCAACACTTGTACGAGCGCCGTCTGATAAGAAAGTGTTGGCAAAAGCGAAGATGTAGGATGGGGGTAGGGGTAATTCATATTGTCCTAAAATCATAACCACTAAACCTATATACACAAATGACCCCTCATATTAAAGAGGAGTTCATTTCCTATATCACAATTGGTGTAGATTTAACCTACCTTCAATTGACAAGGTTATATGTCAAACAACAAAAGATTTATGCAACTCAGAAATGCTTGACTATCAATGGGGTCAGGAACAAGAACATACTTTTACATGCCATGGTTTTAAGGAAGATAAAATTAGAAATGGATTAACACAATATTGTGACATGAAACATCCTATTCAGAGGAAGAGTCACTCTCTGAAACAACTCCACCACATGAACCTCTCTGACCAAGGCATATGCATGTCACTCAGCAAGGCACAGCAGCCTTTTTGCATGAACATCGTTTCAGACATTTGGATAATTTGCACATGCAAGACACCGTTTTGTCTATGTTTGGCTTGGCTGGCTTAGACATGAGAATTGGGACCAGTTTTCCATTGATAAGGGTTCTGCCAAATGTTGTGGCTGGGGGAAGTGCTCGGTCACTGAGATGTGCACGTCTATACAGAAGCAATTGATACAATGCTCTTAAAACAAGGAAGTAAAACGCATCTTCTGTTGCTGGCAGTGACCTAAGGTCTAATTTTGAAGAGACAAACATATGCTGCCTGAGGGTATCCAAACAGCTGAACCCTTTTTGGCCATGCAGAGCAGTCCAGTATACTCTGGCCTCATCAATGACACATTCTGTTGCTGCCATTTCACTATCTCTTCCAAAATCAACAAGGTGGGGAAGGTTTCCTATCAGTCCCAGAGAAACCTGTGCCGCTCTTCTTTTCACAGGAACACAGGCATCATTCCAACTGACTGGAAGAGGGGCCTTGTTGTCCCTCTCTGGAAAGGGAAGGGTGATCGCCAAGACTGCAACAACTACCGAGGGGTGACGCTGCTCTCAGTGCCGGGCAAGGTCTTTGCTCGGATAATTCTTGATAGGGTTCGCCACCATCTGCTTGAGCACCAGCGTCCAGAGCAGTCATGCTTTACACCAAAGAGGTCAACGATTGACCGTATCCTTGCACTTCGTGTCCTCACCGAACGCAGACGAGAGTTTCGGCAGGGGCTGCTTGCAGCCTATGTTGATCTCTGTAAAGCGTTCGATTCAGTGAATCGGGATGTCCTCTGGAGAATTCTTGGTCTTCGTGGGGTGCCACCGAAACTGATCGATCTGATGTCTGAACTCTACTCTGGTACTGAGAGTGCTGTGGAGTGTGGTGGTACCATCTCTGACTTATTTCCAGTTGTTACTGGAGTTCGTCAGGGATGTGTACTTGCCCCCACACTTTTCAGCACTTGTATGGACTGGATTTTAGGGAGGATGTCAGAGAGATAAAGTTGCGGTGCATCGTTTGGCAATGTCAAGATCTCGGACCTTGATTTTGCAGATGATGCAGTCATCTTTGCGGAGACTTTAGACATCCTCTTGGGGGCCCTCGAGGTGCTGAATGAGGAGTCGGAGCCGTTGGGATTACGGATTTCTTGGGTCAAAACTAAGATCCAGGCTTTCGGTGACATCTTGGATGCTGCTGTCCTGTCTGTGTCTGTTTGTGGTGAGGATGTTGAGGTCGTGGATAGATTCACTTACCTTGGCAGTGATATTCATGTCTCCGCAGGTTGTGAGCCGGAGGTCAATAGACGTCTGGGTCGGGCCTGGGGAGTCATGGATTTACTGGATCATGGGGTGTGGCGCTGCCGGTACCTGTGCGGGAGGACGAAAGTCCGAGTCTTCAGGTCCTTGGTACTTCCAGTCTTGCTCTATGGGTGCGAGACTTGGACTTTGACCAAGGATCTGAGACGGAGACTTAATTCCTTTGGTACCAGGTCTCTTCGAAGAATCCTTGGCTATCGCTGGTCGGATTTTGTGTCCAACGGTTGCTGAGAGAGACTCGGATGAGATTTGTTACCTGCATAGTCCGTGAGCGTCAGCTGCGGCTGTATGGACATGTGGCTCGTTTTCCTGACGCTGATCCTGCTCACCAGATTCTCTCAGCGAGGGAGTCTCATGAGTGGAGGAGGCCAGTGGGCCGACCACGTGCCTCATGGTTGCAGCAGGTTGACCATCATCTCAAGGAGATGGGGATGGGCCTGGCATCTGCCTGGGGGATGGCCAGACGGAGGCCCCTGGAGTACCGGCGGAAAGTGGACGCAGCGACGCGCTGTTCTGGCACATGCTCCCATACCTGACCTGACCTCTTCTTTTCCCCTTCTGAATGAGTAGCTCACTGTGTCACATCCACACAACACATATGTGCACAGAAGTGTGGCTGCGACATCAAGAGGATTTTCTGGTACTTCTTGCTCAACACTTCTACCAGCTCATGAATAGGTAGGTATTGATTCTGCCGTTGTATCCAGAGTTCTTGCAATGTGTTCAAGCAGCAGAAGTGATATATACACAGCATAATTATGTCTGTATCTGTTGCATGCACAACAGCTCAATGGTGATCAGGATATTCCACACAATATGCAAGATGAGCAATAATCCTTGTGTCTGCCTCTTCATGTTCTTCACAAGGTAAGTCCAGAACTGAACTTGATGCTGATGTGATGGAAAGAGTGTGACCTTTGTTTTCCATCATACCACCAAGAATGATGGTCACTCCATCCGGAATAGCTTCAGGACTCTCACAAAGGGAAGTGCCAATGAAGTTCTGAAGATTTCCTTTATTTCTTGGATTCTTCATGAGTAAATTCCAGTCCGGAATTTCTAGACTCTTGGATGGTGAGAATTGTCTTGCCTGGTCTGTCTGGTTTCTCCTCTGCTGCTCATGACCCTTCAAAGTATGGCTATCATCAAAATCATCCTGATCACCAATGATGTTGACACAGTTGCACATTTCAGGTTTGAACTGAAGGAGCTTGCGAAGATACAGCTGGGGAAGTTCACCAAATGTTTTTGCACCCATTTTTTGGTATTTATTTACAAATGCCATTGTGTCTACCAGATAAACTGTGTATAGGTCACTCTGTGGTAATGATGGCAGCTGTAAAACAACATCCTGCTCAGCTTCAGCAATTAGCACTGCCACGAAATCAGACTCGTTGCCTTTGCGCATTACAACCCCCTGTGCTAAGCGTGGATCAACCTCAAACAGGGATGATGGATAGTCTGTCCACTCATGGGAAAATGCAATCTGTCTTGTGATTGGGTCGGCATCTCGATAGAAACACAGCACACGTGTAGTTGCAGTCTCATCTTGATAGATCCTGATTAAACTCTGTTTCCTTGATGGGTTTGATTTCTTCTGTGAGGAGAAAGTTACCAGCTTCAGTGGTTCAATCTTAATAGAGATCACCTCTTCTGCTTTCATAATGGCTTCCATGCCCTTAGCTTGAGCATGGACCAAGTCTTTTGAAGCATCCTTCTCACCAGTTGCTCTATTGAGCAGAACCACTTGGTTGTTACACTGGAATGGGTTTATCATCTGCGGGCATATCACTTTCTTGATCTCCTCAACATGCATATGTTCTTCTGTTGCCTGCTTATGTGTTTCTCCATGATGAGTAGATTCCTGTTGGCCTAGATTAGCCATAGACTTTATGTTCTCTGATACAGCTGTGAGAAATGGTGCTGTCTTCACATATTTATCTCGAGCAGCTGGTGCCTGAGATATGCCTTTGAACAGAGATGTCTTCCCTTCATTGTTGTATGTCTGCTCCAGGGCCATGTCACTCCAAACACCATTGAATTTTCCTTTGGAAGAGTGAACTGTGAAGTACCCAACCTGGATCTAGCAAACCTTAACCGAACTGTGTTCAATAGAGTAAGAAGATTTTGGGGGTAGGGGTAACTTTGGTTGACAAAAATGTTAATTTTCTCTTTAAAAATTGATAGAACTCAATCAAATTTGCTGTTTTAATTAGCCATGGATACCATGTTCATATCACATTAAGAGAAATTAGTATTCTAATGCAGCATCTGCCTATGATAAGAAAAGTTCTAAAGGCCATCTTCAAAAAACGTTATTTTTAAGGCATTTTTCACAAAATTATGTACTTTTACGAGGTTTACTTCCACAAAGGCAATTTTTTTTTGTCAGTTTACAATGCACTGATTGAATTCTTACATTTAGTTCACATTTATTTTTCATGAATGTGATTTTTTAATTTTTTTAGAAATTTTATTGACAATTGCTGTTTTATCAAATTTTTCAAATCTTCCTCAAACAAAAACGTCCGCCAAAATTTTTCGCAAGAGCTTATGAATTGCCAACATTGGTTTTCATGAACTGCAAACATATATCTAAACATCCTGGGGGTGTAAAATTTTATAGCAGAGGCTGTAAGGTCCAACCCTAAAACAGCCTCGTACACAGGTTGGCTCCCGGACTAATATGTATGGGCGAGGACCAGTTGCTGCGAGAAGGTAGAATGCTACCCAGCTTAAGAGTGAATTTTTTTTTATAAGATAGGCCCACCCATGAACATTGATGTCTTCAGATATTTTTCAAATTTTTATCCTAGGTTGTGTATGGTCTAAAACTCAGCCAAATTTTTGATGTGATTGACCCATTCCCGGCCGTTTGGGCCATGCCCAAAGTTTGGAGATTTTGACACCCTTGAAATTTTTTTCCATTTTCAAAGTGAATTATTTAGAATAACCATCAGTTGCCCAAGGAAATTCCTTTACAAACTTATTATATGGTTTGGGTACTAAAATATTTTGTGCAAAAATCTATGGGATCTGGATGGTTATGGAGAGTGGCACCACCTATAATCCCTTTCAGCAAACATTCACTTCAGACTTTCTCTGGTCATATTTTAATAACTATAAAGGTCCCATGGATTTTATTAGTGCATAAGATAGTACAAGTACTGCACTATCCTCTGAAAGTAAAACATTCATGGGACCTTGGTGGTTATGGCAGTAAAGGGGGTCTCAAGACCACTTCGGGCTATACAAAGCCCTTTTTCGAGCCACACCCACTCCCATAACCATCCTAATATTTTGAAACTAATATTATCAAATGAAAGTTCCATATCTACACTAACAAAACCAATGGTAAAATCTATGGGACCTTTTAAAAACAAAGAATAAAACAGGTCCAAAGTTGCCTTGTTTGACAGAAAATGTACATAGTGATGTACATATAATGTACACGACATGTACATGGTCTGCCTCTATCACCAATTTCCATCACTTGCTACAGAAGTACACTATATTCCATTGCTGATTATATTTGAAACTGTAAAATATGTATGTATTATGAAATAAATGCTGTTTTGAGCAAATTTTGTCTTTTGTATACATTCTTTATCTTGAAACCACATAATTATGAGATGCAAAGTGATTTCTTTCATTTGTATTTGCCGCCTTACATGACTTTTTCCCCATCATGCCATTTGTAATTTCCTTTTCTTTGTCATGGCAAGATGAAAGAACATGTAAAACAAGAAAGCTGAATTTATATCCCCCCAATGCTTATATATCATACCTGATAAGTTACAATTTCCCACATTTGTCTGCTTATAAATTGGTCAAAGGTTATCTGGGATTAGCAGTTTTGAAATGCAACATCAATTCAATCCAAGATACCATGTGTTTACTGTCTGTTCCTATGTGAAATCAGCATAGTTCTATCATCAGGCATTATGAATGTAGGTCATACTAATGCCATGGTGTCAGGGATAGCATGGCTGAGTCAAGTTCATGTTTAGTTGATTTATTTATATTTTGGTTTGTTGAATGAAAGCCAGTAGAAAAATGGGGTGATTTGAACATTGCTTCCTGCTGTTCATGTTCAGTCCATTCTGAAAAAACATAGGCTAAATAAAATCTTACAGAAAAAAATCCTTTTATTCATGCACCAATAAAACTGTAGGCCTACTTCTCCAAGCACATACTTTTACTCGACAGTAAATGCATCTTTTTGTTTCAGGGGACATCACACAGCCATGGCATATAGATCGTGCATTTTCTACAACGGAAATCATGGTATTTGCGGCCCATTTCTGCCATGAAGAGCTCATTCGCTGACCAGTATTGCATCACTGAATTCTGGATAATGGAGAGGCTGTCAATGTTTCATTCCTTCATTTGTGTGGAAAGGAATTATTCATTTGGCCCAGTACACCAGAGATCGAAGAACACCCAATTTCAACAGTTCTGTGAAAGATGCATTCGCCAACGGTTATCAACAATTATTGCCAGCTGATCTTCCAAAATAAATATTATGAAGATGCCAAGGCGTACATCAAACGTTTAGCATAGAAAAAATGTGGACAGATTCCCATGGACCATCCTAAAAATACTGTCTGTTTTTTATCCTACCCAAGAGTAAATTGTATCTAAATATTTAATGGATTTTCTTCAAACTTTTCAAGAAAATATATAATAAGATTCACATCGAGAAAACATTTTTAATTAATGCTAATTTAAACATTAATGCTAATTTTCTGAGGGCTTTTAGGTCAGTTGAAGTTTTTCATCAAGTCAGTTGAAGTTTTTGATTTTTCAACTTTATATACAAATTTGGGTTTAGTACTAGTGAGGTATTCACTCTTCAAAGTAAATGACAAGGTTTTTTTAAACTCTTTTAATAAGTATTTGTGGTCCAGGTTTGAAAGGGCATTGTTTTATGAAAAATAAATACTCAAGTTTTCATTGTTTTGATAAGTAGAAGTTTAAAGATGCTGTTAATTTTGTTTTATTTGATACGTTTGTGTCTTTTTGTGGGGTAATGTTTGAACAGGTTAAGAGTATTCCCATGGGTGGGAAATGCAGCCTCCTACGAGTGGACATGTTTCTTATTTTCTGTGAATTTTCATTCATGCAGAAACTGATGAAGGAGGAAAAAAAACTAGGATTAGCTAAAATATTACCTCATACATGTCGTTATGTAGATGATATTTGTGTGGTTAACTATAATTTTTTTGATAGGCAGCTTCACAAGATACTGTATATCCAGATAGCCTGATTGCAAACAGGAGTGGTCATGATTGTACAGTTGCTGCATAACTGGATGTGTTGGTTCGAGTTGGACAGAATGGTTTTAGTGCAAGTATATATTGTTACGGTTCTAGGAACCGTATGCATACAACATACAGGTGTCCCAAGTCAGTTATTCCATTAAGTATATGTGCAGACAGATCCCTTCCTTGTGTTGAGTGGGAAAATTAAAGGGATGCGTTGTGATGTTTTTTTAGTTAGATTAATAAATCTTTATATCCCCACTCCATTTCATTGCAAAGGCAAATCCACGACAACCCACCGGTACCCTCTGCCTGCTTGCCCCTCCTCTTGCTTGCTACTCGCGTGTGGGCTGAACAACTGCGTGTTCACCTACTCGCCTAACCGGCGACTCGCTGTCCGAGGCAAAATCCTCTTAGTTTTTTCCTTTTTGGCGAGTTCGCACGTGTGGAGGGGGCGGGCTTCCCGGTATGGCCGAAACCTCACCCAGAAAGGGCGGACCCATGGAAGCCCTGTCCAATCAAGGCAGACAGTGACGTCAGCTTTCCCAAGACCCTTCCCCGCTGAGGCGTGGCGCGCTTGGAGTTCGGAGAGTTCGTGAAGTGCTGAGACAGTTCGTTCTGTGCTGGAGTCTTGAGTTCTTTGGGGGTTTGGAAAAGAAGCGAAACTGCAACAGACGCTTGGAAGCCCAAATCCTGTCCCAGACCAGGATCGTTTAAAGAAAGATCTGTGGAGGATCCAAGGAGTTATTTGGGAGTCGTTCGTTGAGAATGAGAGACCCAAAGACTCAGCCTCATCGCAGGAGATACCCAATGATCCTGGCTGCCTTGGATTCCACACACACACGAACTCCACACGTGCGGCTGTGGGCTGAGCTGCGCGACCATTGTCAGCTGCCGCACCACGGAGCATCCCTTTCCCCAGAACTCAGGTACCGAGAACTGCGACCTCAACTCCCTCCCTCCATCCCTGGCTACAAAAGTCCTTTGCCTTCAACTGGGTTTATTTTGTCCGAGTGTGTGGCTGAGTGTGTGGCGCCGTCCATTAAATAGAACTGTATAAGTTATTCGAACCTTGTAAATCTTGCCTGTATTATTCTTACGACAAGTCTGCTCTGTGTCTGCTTTATAAGTTGCTGTAAAATTGTCGCACTACATCTCCATCATCTTCCCCTGCATAATATCCCCATTAAACCTGTTACCTGAACCACGTAACTTTCCTCGCTTTATTGTAAATAAATTATTATTAGAAATGTTCCCAGTTCGTTTTCGTCTTTTCCTTCATTGGTCCAGCATGGTTCGGATCTGAGGTTAGCCGGGTCTTTATCCCCGATATTCTGTTCATCCTAGCCAGTACGTTCTTGGCGGGTCCGCTCGGCTGCATCCGAACCGGAAAGGTAGTTGGTAGTTGGTAGAGTGATCCGGTTCGGGCAAGACGTACCGAGGGCATGGTTCCACGGTAGACAACACCGCGTGGTTAATTAGGTAAATTGGTTCCAGACAAAAACACCCACCGCAACGCGGTGGAGTTATTGGCGTCCACGGTCGGTTAAGCGACCCGCCACCTCAGGGAATTATCCGTGAGCGACGGCCTACAATTCCGGGAGTCTGGTGGGAGACGACGTAACTTCCCCCACCTAGCGGTCGTTCCCGCCACCGGACCCCGGCCCGCAACAATATCATAAAGTTGATGATTTCAGTTTCCCTGTGGTCTTGTACACCTTTCCAGGTAGAAATGTACAAATTATAATGGGTTACAATGTTTCTTCATCTCAACTACTTAGATTTGCAAGAATTTGTTCAGTAAAGGATGATTTTGTGGAACTTGCTGAGAAGGTTTTTTTCCATCATGTTAAACAAAGGATATTTGGCTGATTGTTTGATCAGGTCTTGTGAGAATGTCCTGAGACTCCATCGTCACCTTTTATTAAGTTTCGTTGGTTTTCGTATAAACAAGTTCTTATTGCATTGCATTTTATATGATAATAATTTATTTATTTTTACATTCTCGTGGAGGATCTCTAAGTCTTACTCACGTTGTTGTTCTTCATCTTCTTCTTGTGGACTTTTTTGTTTCACAGCCTCCAGTTTTCATCAGATCTTCGTGAAACTTGCCATGTATATGCAGAAAGCCCACGCGCAGGCAGTAACCATCTCCGATTTTGGAAATTCTTCTGAGAAAAAAAAAGTTGACATCATAATATCGCCGCTAATGGAAATCGCCAATACCATTATCTCCAAATCTTGCCAAGCTGTTTGAATTTTGTTTGCCGGAATCAAGCCGGACATTAGTACAGATAATTTATCGCAAACCTGATACATCACAATGACGTCATATTCGTTTTTATGACGTCATCATTTCGAGGACGAGGGTCTTAGCTCATTTGAGGTTGTTTTAGTGAGCTAAATTATTTAATTAATATGATTGATTAAACATATATGTATATATGTATCTATCTATCTATCGATATATATGTATATAATTATATTAATACGCTAAGCCATATTTTGTGGACGTATCTCCTCCGAAACTGCTGGACGGATTGTCGCCACTTTCGGCATGCGGGTGGTCTGTGATCTAATGAACAGCATGGGCTATGTGAGATCACGCCAGACGGACACGTTTGGGAATTTTTGGCGATTTTCTAAATTTTACATTCATTTGCATGGCGACGTGTGACGTCACCGCTGAGAGGGTAATGACGTCATGACATCATCGGTCATTCGCTGACGCCATTACGTCCGTCGTCGACAGACCGTCACCGCTGAGAGGCGTAATGCCACTCCGAGAAAACAGCGTCTGCGATGTAAAACCCTCTTCTGCACGTGCTGACTACCTCAGAAGGTGAATTTGACACAAAAAAATGTAACAAGAAACATTGTATGTACAGAAATTCTATAAATCACATTGTGAACACTGGATATATTGACATCCGAAAGAACCCTCACTTTAGAAACTTCACGCAGAGCGCGGGTTTGGCTCGTATATATTGTTACGGCCACGGGTACCCAATGTATTATGAGGGGGTTTAATCCCCGTTTGTCCTTGGAAGAGCCGGACCTGGGGCCACCGCTCACGATCAACTTCGTGGTATGGTGGGTTGCTTTAGAACCACAAACGCCACACAGTCAACCACGAGTTCCAGTGTCCACCGTCTAGTTTTGCCGTTTAACTGGAGGTCACGTGGTTTCCTAAACGGGAAGCCTTCCCTCAGCAAAGCACCAATCTTATCTTGATTAAATGTTAATGAGGGCGGCCGAGCGTTTAACCGCCGGTACGTGCCGACTATTATTGACCAGTTTGTGTGGTAATTATCTTCCAGTCTATCGAGGTTTGGACAATTCTGGATCAATGGAAGGAAAGGACAAGCACGGACAGGTTGGAACGTCAACAAAGAAATTTATTAATAAGGAAAATAAATCAATAAAAATTAATCAAAATAATCGTAAGCAAATAAGTAATCAATCAGGCACTGAGAGAAAAAGGGACAAAGGGTAGATGCTTATCTCTATGCCCTACTTAACAATTCAACACAGACAAGCGTACCCAGCAGAACATTGGGGGGGGGTGGGGGAGATCATCTCGCTCACCAAATAGAAGTCGTACCTCAAATAAAAGCGTCCTGAAATGAGTGAGCATGCCTTGTCCGTTGCCAGCGCCCAGCCCCACGGTACTCCCACTCGCGAGCAGGCTTGAACGCCAATCGATGTCACCCCCAAGAATCAGGCATGCCAAGAGCAGGCCCCGAGCAAAACAAGCACCAACGGCTCGAGTGTCATCCACCGCCAGGAGCCGCCAGGAGCCATAACAGATGGACAGCTGTTAGGAGCTGTGAGGAACTGTGAAGTGCTGAGACGCTGTGAGGCGCTGAGGCTGTCACCAACTCACTGGCACCAACTGACTGGAAAAGCCATGTGACTGACTGGACTCTGACTGACTGGTAAAGCCGTCTGACTTATACCGACTCACTGACACCAAATGACTCAGAAACTGACTCGTTGTCGACTGACCCGCCAAGAACGGACCTCTCGTGCTCTTTTTTATAGGCGCTCCATCTGGGTGGGCGCAGACTCCAGCCAAATCCACCCCGCCCCATCTGTGAATAATTGCCGTGACAACCTGCCTGTCCTGCGATCACTCCCGGCCCACAGCGCCATGCTTATGGTGCTGGACGAATGGCAAAAGGCAGCCATCTGTCAGAATTACCGAGTGAAAACGTGAAGCGCTCATAAAACGTCAACAACAATTATCACCTCAATGTTCAGCCCGATATGAAAAAGAGTCAGTTTGCGTCCATGGAGGTGCTGAACAGGGTGTGAAACATCGATGGAAAAAGGCGGGCGTCGAGTCTCCGTTGGGCTAACGGCTATCTCACGTGTGTGAATGTGCCTGTCGTAAAGAGAAAAAGGAGCTTTCCATAAGAGAGGGAATCTATTCTTTACCCTTCTCAACGCATCACATTTAGAATCCCACCAGACATGGGGAAATAACTATAGACCGGGAGCCCGGGGCCCTGAGCTCAAACGAACGAGGTACTAATATCTGAGCACAGGGGCATGAATGGAGTATTAAAAGACATATAGAAAGTTATTTCTGCTGGGTACCACCCGCTGCGTAAGGACCCTGGTGACCCTCCAAAGGGGTCCTTAAAATTGGCTAGATCAAACATTGGAAGTACCGGTTGGTATCACTTCCATATGATGCATATGACCAACCTTACAATAAAACCATTCACACCCTCGAGGTCTGTCGAGGGTGTGAATTCCCCGGTAGCTTTGCCGCGTGGGTAATTATGTATATTGAAGTTTGGCAATCAACCCTACCCCACTAGGTCGAATTATTGGCGATTTATGGTCCTGTAAGGGACCCATGCCTTTCGCACTTATCCGAGGGTCACGACCTAAATTTCGGGTGTTCAGTGGAGACGACTCTACTGCTCCACCTCGCGGTCGTGCTCACCACCGATACCCAGCCCAGCAACAATTGGTGTTCAGGAGCGGGGTTCGAACCCCTCTGCCTCCACAAAATTAACAGGATTTGGATCATGGGTGTAGGGAGCAAACCCCTCCGTTTCCCCCAAATTATGAGCATTTCAAATTTGTTCTCAATACGCAACATGGCAAGCCAAGATGAGCTGGACCAGGTAGGTTTAGAGGTAGGTTTAGGGGAACCCATGGTCCAGGACAACACCGTGCAAGACACCCCCATGCAAGAACTTTCCCCGCAGCCAAACCCAGAAGGGGTATTAGGAGTGGCAGGGGCGGCGTATGATACTGTTGCGGGGCCAGGTATCGGTGACGAGCACGACCGCCAGGTGGAGCAGTAGAGTCGGCTCCGCCGATCACCCGGAATTTAGATCGTACTTCTTCGGAAAACTCCGAAGAGTGCGGGTTCCTTATCGGACCGTGAAGCGTCAATATTTCTACCACGTGGTACAGGATTATTTGCCAATTTTCAAAATACCTAGATAATCACGTGGCGATTTACCGAATCTCCACACCCTCGACGGCACCCGTACGGAACGAGCCGCTAGCATACTCGAACCGTGTGTGACCCGAGCGGACGGTCACCAAAGTCCCGTTAGTCCAAATATCCCGTTTCAGTGGCAACCGCCTGGCTAATTCTCCAACACGCACCGTGTTAACCCAATAAAAGAAACACAAAACGAACCGATACATTTAACACATGGGGTTTATTTATAACACAATAGGGAAATGAGGGGAGCACGTAAGGGCAGAGTTATCCGAATATAGAAGGCACGTATGTACAGCACGGCACTTATACAATTTCCTACTTATTGGACTGGCTGGACAAACACACACACGCACACACCCAAAAGAATCGAACCAAAAGCGGTCTTTATTGAGGCCTGTCTCGGACCTGTCCACCTCGTGTGGCCTTCGCGATCTTGGGGGGACGGGACTCAAACCCGCAACCACGACCGTCTGTAGGGTCCTCGTCGATGACCACTCACTGGCCCTGGATGCCAGGTTCAAAACTGCTTGGACTGAAATGCCCTCTCCCACCAGGGATGTCTCACACATGATCCTCCGAACTTGCGAATGCTGCTGCCACGAGCACACCATCTCTCCCCCTCCCTCGTCCAGACCACCCCTCCTTTTTGTGCTCAGGTGCGAGAGACCTCCTTTTTTCGCCACTCGCCTCCTCATTGGACTGTCCGTTCTCGGATGACTCGTCACGGCCTCCCGATTGGCCAGGGTCGAACACTCTATCTGGCTAAGGCGGAGCTAACCTGAGGCGCTGAGCTTCCTGGTTGGACAAGGGGCCCACCCCTGCCCTTCTGGGAGGAGTCTCAATCTGAGGTGATGAGGTTCCTGGTTGGACAAGGGGCACACTCCTGCCCTTCTGGGCGGAATCTCGATCTGAGATGATGAGGTTCCTGATTGGACAAGGGGCTTGCCCCTGCCCTTCTGGAAGGAGTCTTGATCTGAGGTGATGAGGTTCCTGGTTGAACAAGGGGCACACCCCGGCCCTTCTGGGCAGAGTCTCGATCTAAGGTGATGAGGTTCCTAGTTGGACAAGGGGCACGCCCCTGCCCTTCTGGGAGGAGTCTCGATCTGAGGTGATGAGGTTCCTGGTTGGACAAGGGGCCCGCCCCTGCCCTTCTGGGCGGAGTCTCGATCAGAGGTGAAGGAAATCTCCGCCCCCGTACGTGATCGAACACACGTACACAATGGCGTTGAGCAGAGCGATGGGAAGATGACACTGGCGTTGATGGCGGTGTACAAAGAAAAGAACAGAAAACCTGACTATTAAAATAACTCCACAGCGCAGGGACATTTAATTACCCATTAGACATGGGAAACGGGAGCTATCTATCCACATTTACTTATCGATATAACTGAGCTATAGGACCTGTATGTTGAGTGCAGTAAACTTCCAAATCCGTAACACTACCCCCTCCCCTTTTTACAGACTCATCCCGAGTCGACAAATTTTCGTGTGACCAGCATGTGTAAGTTTCCCCTTGTACATTTTACCTTCGGATCCCTGAGCGCGACATTTTCTCATACATGTCACAAAAATAAATAACATAATGCGATGCGTGACGAACAGACCCATACAGACGACTTAACTACATTGCCGGCGCTACGACAAACTACAGGTGGGTTGCAATCTTATTTACAATTTTTACCTTATCTATTTACACTAACCATGGCCCAGGACCTGGCCATTTACGATCTGTGGGAAAGAAGGCATGGCAAAGTTAGTCAACAGTTTTGTGTGGGTGAGTGCTCTGCAGCTGAAGGTCAGTCGTCCTCAGGGCCTGCTCAAAAGATCCCCCTTGAGTGTTTCTTTCAGTGAACCTTTTGCTCTCTTCCTTTCATACCCCCAGCTGCTGGAGGCAACTCACCCTTACACGGCATGCCATGTGCCGTCCCACAGGCCATTTGAAGAGGTAGCCAGGCTGCCCAATGCAGTCTCTGGCTCCTTTGTGCAAGAAGAGGTGGCCAGGCTGCTCACTGCAGTCTCTGGCTCATGGAAATGAATGGATGGAAGTAAAACACAAGAATGATGGATGCAAATGATGCACGGGCTGCTCAATGCAGTCCCCGTGATGTGGCTGCCTGCAGGGCAGTCCTTGCAAACACTGGATGATCCTGGCGCACATGGTGATGAACGGTGACACAGGGGCAATGCAAACAAAAGGGCAGCAGGCATGGAGTTATGGCAGAGGCTGGCGAACAAGGCATGGCAAGGCAAGCGCGGAACAGGCGATACAGCACAACAGGCCGGTGGGTGAAGCTGGCCGGCCTCTGGTCTCGTTCCATGTGGGTATGGAGGGAGTGCGGTGGTGCCGGCCGCTCCGAAAACGGGCTCGGACCTACCCTACTATCTTCTCCAAACCTATCGCCTTTGCCTGTCTCTGTCCATATCTACTCCCTTAATTTGCAACACAAACCAAATTTAGCCCCTTTTTATTTTATTTCATTTTTATTTTTATTTTTTCTTTTATAATTCCGTCTCCCTAACCCACTTCCTGTCTTTGTCCGACTAACCTATCCTGTCCATATAACCTACTCAGAACCCCTAAAATCCTTTTCTGGAGGGGAATAGGGAGAGACTAGAGTCCTGTCTCGAGGCCCAACAAAGCCTCAGAATAGCCTCCTACAGAGTTCAGCAATCTAACCCAAGGTGGGTCCAGTGGCCTACAGAGAGCGAAGCGATGGATGGTGCGAAGGGGTCCACTTTCTAACTATCCTAGCATTTATTAAACTTTAAACTACCCCGGGGCTTTCCAAAATGCCTGACACTTTAAACTAACGGTTCTAAAAACCATGATTCCCATCGCCTGTGTTGGTGTCCATTATAAATTTGGGCCTAGCCCTGAAATTTTCATTTGTGCCCTTGCACAATTTCGTGGCTGGGCAGCGTGGCTCACTTGGCAGGGATTCCCCCTCTGCCGGACTCTATCTATGGCACCCCCAGGCCCTGAAGCTGTCTCCGAGCCTACCTGCTCCCTATGAACAAGGGGGGTTGCCCTTCCTGGCATTGCCCCACATCCATGCCCACGTGGCATCTTTGGTGCTCCGGGTTCCGTTCTGCGGGTCGCCCGTGCCCAGTACACTATCCTGGTCTGTTGGACCCTTGGCCTACTCTGGCTGACTACTTCGGTGCCCACTACTCGGTACTCACCTTCCCAAGCCACGCTCCAAGCCGGTCCATGGACTCCTGCACCCTACAAAACAGGTTTCGAGCATTCTTTCCACACCAACAACAAAACGACCTCCTTTTTGTAAATTTAACTAACCCCCTAACTAACATTAAACTGACCCCAGGATCACTTGGGTGGGAATCACTCCTCCCCCCACTCATTCATTCGCACCATGCATACCACATTCACTCCATTCACACTCTTGGCCCGCTGACCCATACTCACTCATTCATTGTACACATTTTTCATTTCACCCCAACACTCCACACTGCCATTCTCCTAACTAAATTCCCCTAACTAACTCGTGCCCCCCTCGTCGTCCCTTAGACTAATGCACATTCTATTTAATCTACGTAGCTAAGCTACGTCCCCA
This sequence comes from Eptatretus burgeri, assembly GCF_056783735.1. Classification (NCBI taxonomy): domain Eukaryota; kingdom Metazoa; phylum Chordata; class Myxini; order Myxiniformes; family Myxinidae; genus Eptatretus; species Eptatretus burgeri. The sequence goes on from NC_140961.1 coordinate 137,267,584, forward strand.
CTACACTTTCCATGTCTGTCCTTGTCTCCCAAAATCCATTTCCCATACTAAATCTAATCTAAATTCCCACTAACTAACCCATTCCAAGGGCTCCATGAGGAACAACCCATGTCTCCATGAAGCTAGTCTAACTAAGGCTAACCCTTCCCACTAACTAGTGCTCCTATGCCCAATCTAGGATGCTTGCCACATCCTGTCGGGCCGTGTACTTGGAAGCGAGGTTTTGTTTTTCTCTGCAGCGCCATGGTGGCGGTTTACGGCTTGCCCGTTCGTCCTTTTGGGCGATACTAACGTCCCCTCCAATGGCCGATCCATGCAGCCATGACGTCACCCTGCCAATTGCAATGAGCGCTCGCTTTCGCGGGATTCCCCACGCGGGACGACGTGCACTGTTTGCCCGGCATTCGTGCCGCGAGATCCCCGGTGACGTCACTCGCGCACCGAACCTGCGCGGTTTCCCGTGCAGGCCAGCACGCACGCATCGTCCCGGAAACCCGCTCCACGTGCTCTGCGGACAGAACAAGCGGCATGCAGCACGTGATGCCCCACACACGTGCCCACGTGGGAACCCGCGTGTTCCAAATTCCATCAACATTCGACGCCATTTTAACCGTCCGCGTGATGGTCTTTTCCGAAATGTGGGACGTTTCCACGCCGGATTCCCTGCATGAAGACACGCGTGTTAGGGCCGTTCGCGAAATGCCGAACGGGCCTCGTATGCGGCGTCTCGCGGGACCAGCGTGGTTACCGAAGTAACCCTTTGCGGCCCTCCAGGCTCGCCATTTGTGTCTCCCGTCTGGACCAGTCCATCGTCCATTTCCATGCACGCACTCATGCATGCTATTTCACTCACACCATACTTACCTTTTGACACACTCTTAACCACACACACTGGGACAATCACGCTGGGGATTCACGCTACCACAAGCAATCCCGGGGTTTCCATACCCCTCAAGCTGCGCGTGTACCCCTTAACAGCACTCATCTGTTCCACCTCATTCGGCTCGACCGGACACATCTCATCGCGATCTGCTTCAAGGGAGCATATTTCCTCCCTCCGTTCCTGAAGGAGGCTATCCTGCTGCTCGCACCGGGTCACGAAACATTCCCCAAGCTCAACCCCATCGTCCCTCACTAACTCTACGTGTATGTTCTTCATCTTTGTTTCCCCGTATTTCATTCACCTTTTCCTGTTCTACCTCCCGCGTCTCTGGTGTTCCTTCCTTTGTCTCCTGCGTCTCCGTTTGTGTCTGTGACTTTTTCCGTCATCCCCTCGCGTTCATTAGTTTCTTCCTTTGTCTCTTTTATTTTCTGCATCCCCGTCACCTCTTTTAATTTTCAGTCTCCCCAATTATCGTCGTGGGGTCTCTTGTCCCGAACTTACCCATCTCCATCGCGGGCCGGACACATTGCACACTCCGTGTCGGTTCGGTCTCTCTGCCATGTGGTGCCGCCATGATGCAATCCGTTGTCCGCATTTCGCCACGTGCAATCGCCCTTATTGCCTTTTGCCCCGCCTGGAGGTTCAACCCCATGCTCTGCATCTCACCTCGCTGTGTTTGGATATTGCCCTTCAGTGCTTGTGCATTCGCATCCATTTTATTTTCCATTCTTTGTGCATTTTCTTTAATTTCGTTCTTCATTTCGTTGTTCATTCCTGCCAGCATTGCCATCAACTGGCCCATGTCAAATGAACTCTGCGGAGCCGATTCGGCAAGGATCGGGGGGGGGGGATCTGACGGAGGGGGCGCTCTTGCGTCCCCGCTCCCACTATGACCTCTGGGTCCGGTTGTGGGGGATGGTCAACCTGCATGGCGGTAGTGTCCTGGACCATGGGTTCAATGAACACTACATCTACCTCTAAACCCACCTGCTTCAGCTTGTCTTTGTTCAACATGTTGCGTGCTGGGAATAAAATTTAATATGCTCGTAATTTGGGAGAAACGGGGGGTTTCGCTGCCTACACCCCTGATCCGATTCTGTGAATTTCGTGGAGACGGAGGGGTACGAATCCCACTCCTGACACCAATGTTGTGGGGCTGGGTATTGGCGATGAGCACGACCGCCAGGTGGAGCAGTAGAGTTGGCTCCGCCGATCACCCGGAATTTAGATCGTACTTCTTCGGAAAACTCCGAAGAGTACGGGTCCCTTATCGGACCGTGAAGCCTCAATATTTCTACCACGTAGTACAGGGTTATTTGCTAATTTTAAAAAAATACCTAGATAACCACGTGGCGATTTACCAAGTCTCCACACCCTCGACGGCACCCGTACGGAACGAGCCGCTAGCGTACTCGAACCGTGTGTGACCCGAGCGGACGGTCACCAAAGTCCCCTCGGTCCAAATATCCCATTACAGCGGCAACTGCCAGGCTAATTCTCCAACACGCACCGTGTTAACCCAATAAAAGAAACACAAAATGAACTGATACATTTAACACGTGGGGTTTATTTATAACACAATAGGGAAATGAGGGGAGCACGTAAGGGCAGAGTTATCCGAATATAGAAGGCACGCATGTACAGCATGGCACTTATACAATTTCCTACTTATTGGACTGGCGCCACAAACACACGCACACACACACACACACGCACACCCAAAAGAATCGGACCAAAAGTGGTCTTTATTGAGACCTGTCCATCTCGTGTGGTCTTCGCGATCTTGGGGGGACGGGACTTGAACCACGACCGTCTGCAGGGCCCTCGTCGACGACCACTCACTGGCCGTGGATGCCAGGTTCAAAAACTGCCTGGACTGAAACATCCTCTCCCACCAGGGATGTCTCACACACGATCCTCCGAACTCGCGAATGCTGCTGCCACAAGCACACCGTCTCTCCCTCTCCCTCATCCAGATCACCCCTCCTTTTTGTGCTCAGGCGCGAGAGACCTCCTTTTTTCGCCACTCGCCTCCTCATTGGACAGTCCATTCTCGGACGACTCGTCGCGGCCTCCCGATTAGCCGGGGCCGAACACTCTATCTGGCTAAGGCGGAGCCAGCCTGAGGCGCTGAGCCTCCTGGTTGAACAAGGGGCCTGCCCCTGCCCTTCTGGGAGGAGTCTCAATCTGAGGTGACGAGGTTCCTGGTTGAACAAGGGGCCTGCCCATGCCCTTCTGGGAGGAGTCTCAATCTGAGGTGATGAGGTTCCTGGTTGGACAAGGGGCCTGCCCCTGCCTTTCTGGGTGGAGTCTCGATCTGAGGTGACGAGGTTCCTGGTTGAACAAGGGGCCTGCCCCTGCCTTTCTGGGTGGAGTCTCGATCTGAGGTGCTGAGCTTCCTGGTTGGACAAGGGGCCTGCCCGTGCCCTTCTGGGAGGAGTCTCAATCTGAGGTATTGAGGTTCCTGGTTGTACAAGGGGCCTGCCCCTGCCCTTCTGGGTGGAGTCTCAATCTGAGGTGCTGAGCTTCCTGGTTGGACAAGGGGCATGCCCCTGCCCTTCCGGGCGGAGTCTCGATCTCAGGTGATGAGGTTCCTGGTTGGACAAGGGGCACGCCCCTGCCCTTCTGGGCAGAGTCTCGATCTGAGGTGAAGGAAATCTCCGCCCCCGTACGTGATCGAACACACGTAGACAATGGCGTCGAGCAGAGCGACGGGAAGATGACGCTGGCATTGATGGCGGTGTAAAAACAAAAGCAAAGAAAACCTGACTATTAAAATAACTCCACAGCACAGGGACATTTAATTACCCATTAGGCAAGGGAAAACGGAGCTATCTATCCACATTTACTTATCGATATAACTGAGCTATAGGACCTGTTTGTTGAGTGCAGTAAACTTCCAAATCCGTAACAATACCCCCCCCCCTTCAAAGTTTCCCCCCCACCCCCACCCGATTTCTGCCAGTTCTGCACACCATCATGGCAGATCGGCTCCATCATTTGACATGAGCCAGCTGTTGGAAATTTTGACGCACAAAATGGATGACATGAAAGGGGATTTTGAGCGCAAAATGTATGAGGGCAGGGGTGAAATGCAGTGCATGAGGTTAAGCCTGCAGGCGAGCTTGGATGAGGTGAAAGGTGAGATGCGGACCATGGAACAAAACATGGCGGATTAGAGGATGGCGCCTGCACGTGGGGGAACGATCGAGTCAGGAGAGAGTGTGGAGGTTTGTCAGCCTGAAATGGGGACGGGCAAGATCGAGGGGACGAGCGACGCCAGAATAATTGGGGGAGAGACCTGTAATCTCGGGCAGGTAGTGACGGAAAGCCAGGAATTGGGCATCGTAAACGAGGTGGACGAAGTTCACGAATTAAAAGGGGAAATTAATGAGCACACACAGGTAGAGATAGTGATGGACAATAGGGTTGAGCTGGTGGAATGTCTCGTGACCCGGTGCGAGCATCAGAGTAATCTCCCTCAGGAAGAGAGGGAGATGGTATGCTCCCTCGAAGTGGACTACGACCAGGTGTGTCCGGTCGAGTCGTGCGAGGTCGAGCGGGTGTATGATGTGGAGGGGTCCATGCAGAGTTTGGGGGGGGGCGGGTAGAGACCCCGGGACCCCTTGAGTTGACAAGAATCCCCAATGTGATTGTCCCGGAGTGTGTGTTGAAATGTGTCAAAAGGTGTACAGAATGCAAGTGTCATGGCATGTTTGAGTGCATGCATCGAAATGGACGTCAGACGGACTCAGACGGGAGACACGAGTAGCAAGCTTAATAGGCCGCAAAGGGTTAATTTGACAACCGCGCCGGGTTCGCGCAACGGTGCGTGTGGGGTCCATGGCGCGTTTCGCTCATGGCCTGCACGTGCGTGTCTGCGCAATCGCGATCCGGCCCAGAAACGTTCCATGTCGAATACGAGCCGGCCGCGTGGACGGCAAAAATGTAGGCGAGTGTTGAATGAATTTGAAACGGACGGGTCCATATGCGAGCGCGTGTGCGAAGCTCCACGTGCTGCGCGCCATGTGTTCTGTTCGCAGAACGTGCGGAGTGGGTTCCCGAGACGATGCGCTCATGCTGGCCTGCACGGGAAACCGCGCAGGTTCGGTGTGCGAGTGACGTCACCAGGGATCTCGCGGCGCGAGTTACGGGCGAGCGGCATGCGTTTGCTCGCATGACGGACCTCTCGAAGGCGAGCGCTTGTTGCGATGCACAGGGCGATGACAAGGCCTTGATTATCCGCCATCGGAAGGGACGAGCGAGTGAACCGCAGACTGCCAACTTGGCGGTGTAAGAAAAAAATATTTTTAAAAAGCCTTACTCCAAGTACACGGCCCCACAGGATGTGGCAAGCATCCTGCTTGGGCATAGGAGCACAAGTTATCGGGATGGGTTTAGCTTAGTTAGACCGGCGTCATGGGGGCATGAGCCGTCCTCCATGGGGCCCGTGGACTAGTTAGTGGGAAAGTAGATTTAGATTTAGAATGGATTTGGGAGACATGGACGGACATGGAATGTGTAGTGGGGACGTAGCTTTGTGGTAGAGTTAAATGGTACGTGCACTAGTTTAAGGGATGACGGGGAGCACGAGTTAGTTTGGGGAATTTAGTTAGCAGAATGTCAGTGTTCGAGTGTATGAGTGAGTTTAAAGGAAAAAAAAAATGTGCACAATGAGTGAATGTGGGACAGCGGGCCCAAGTGTGTGAATGGAGTGAATGTGGAATGCATGGTGTGAATGAATGATTGGGGGGAGGAGTGAATCCCACCCAAGGGACCACCCACCCTTAGTTATTGGGTTAGTTAAATTTTCCAAAAGGAGGTCGTTCTGTGTTGGTGGTGTATGAAGGCACGAAACCCAATTTGGAGGGGTTAGTGGGGCAGATAACAGCAATTTTTGAGAGGAATCGTGCAAATGATGATACAAGCATCAAATTTGGTACATTGGTTCTCCAGGGGATTCTAATCAAATCTGCCTGATTGGCCATTTGAAAATCCAAATTTTGAAAAATTTGAAAAAAAAAGAAAAACGTCAAAAAAGTCAAGATCACGAATCAATGTTGGATGCTGGCTGAGATTGGTGAATGTTTTAGACACATCATCAAAGACGTTCCAAGTCTGCTATGCAGTTTTCTTCCCTTTATAGTCCAGGCACCCTGTGGATATACCTGATACAAATTGCAATGGTTTTCGGACATTATTTTTTCCAAGTCCTTTTCCATCTAGGAGATTCATATTGAAAATCTACCAAAATAAAAATAGTGGAACATATTTTTAGGGAGACAGTTTAGCCGTACCCCCTTAAATTCCAGAAATTGTATCGGGTGAAAATATAAAATAACAGAAATACATCCAAATGCTTTCAAAATGAGTTATAAATGTTATGGATGAATCTTATCGTCATATTAAATGTCACTATTAGTCCAGTTTATACAAACAACGAGAGTTCAGTAGAGTGCAAACCCTGTCCCAGCCAAAAACGCGGATAGATTTTTACCTCAATACCGATGTACTTGTATTGTTGTCATGTAAAGCACAAAATAGGCCAATGTACTCCTATTTATGTTATAATATGATCTGCATACAAATACCCATGACCATGATTCTTAAAAATGTGTAGCTCTGCAAGTTTTACACGGTGTGAGATCGGTTTCGTAATAATTTATTGATGATTTTTTTTTTGCAGAAAGTCTGAAGTGAAACATCAAGATGGATGACTGTGTAATTTGCCAAGAAACAGTGTCAGGTGGAGAGCGAACTGTTACATTAACACAAAAGGGATGTGATGGTATCCTGAAAGCCAGCGAAGCCAGAGGCAAAGATATAACAGTCGCAGCTGGCCAGTCTGTCCATGTGAAGTGCAGAAGTGACTATACCAACCCTAGATCAATCCTGTATCACAACAAACGTAAACTTTCTGGTGAACAGGATCATCATCTTCAGCACACACTTAGATCGAAAGAAACGACATTCAGTTATGACGAGGATTGTGTATTGTGTGGTTGTCCAGATGTATACAAAGGCAAAAAAAATCAGAAATAACCTTATTCCTGTTAGAAAAATGGATTTCCAGAACAAAATCCTGAAAGCATGTGATGAGTTCAAGGGAGAATGGGCTGACATTGTAAGAGGGACGGTGCTTTTTGTTCAAGACCTGCCTGCTGCAGATGCAGTATATCACAACATTTGTAGTGTTAACTTTAGAACAGGGAAACAAGTGCCAATCGTTTTTCAGCAAGCCAGAGAGCAGAGAGCTGCTAAATGCAAGAAAAATCAGTGGAAGTGGCAGACCGAAGTGGCAGACCGAAGGTTTCAAGCAGTAGTAGAGTATCTTGAAAACAATGATGACGAGCAGGTGACCATCAACGATTTGATAAGCAAGATGAAAGAATATCTCCAAGATACTGACATAGAGCCGTACAGCTTTCCACATATGAAATCTGAACTAAAAAACCATTTCAGTGACAGAATAATCATCACAGAGATCAATGGCAAACAAAATGTAGTAACATTTCAAACCACCGCTTCGAACATCCTACATAATTTTAATCAACAAACAATGCAAGACAAAAAGGACGAGAAGACCCACGTAATTGAAGCAGAAGCTAAGTTCATGAAACAGGACATAAAAGACCTTGATCAGACCAGGAACACCTATCGCACTGCTGCCGAAATATCAACAGAAACAGCACTGGAGTTCGTGCCACCATCCTTGCAGCAGTTGTTAAACACAATATTTTGTGGAAAAGATCGAAGCAACCAAAATTGCTTCAAGAGGACAAGCGATCATGCAGGCAACGTGGCCTCGTATCCTTCTGGCACCATTACAAATTGGTTTGGGTGTTCAAATGCATCACCACTTCCAATCAAAATTTTTGGTGGATTCTTTATATCACCGTGGGTTTTCCTGCTCTTACAGTGAAGTGAAGAAGTACGAAAGAAGTTCTTCAGTTGCACATGGCACAGAGATTCAAAACTTCAGTGCAAACAATTTTATACAATATTCTGCTGACAATGTTGACCACAATGTGAGAAGTATTGACGGCAAGGGTACGTTCCACAGTATGGGAATTATTGCTGTGGTGACACCCAGGACAAAATCATCAAGAACCATTCCAAGAGTGAAAGTCACATCTGGTGATATTGCTTCTGTTGGACGGATAAATGTTCAGCACTTCTTCTCAGAAAGAGATAGCCTCCAGTCTCTCCTCTACAAGTCAATAACAAACCCAAAATGCGAAAGAACCATGTGCAGATGTAGATCTACTTTGGAAGTCATCGCTGCTGCTGAAAGTCCCAAGACCCCAGTGGTCTGGGTTCATGCAGCTCATCCACAAAGGAGAACATCCTCGTGTGTCGTCGGTCATGTTTCTCCCATGATTGATTTGGATCCAAACGATCTCACCTGCATTTATTCTGCATTAAAATTCATATCTTCCCATGCAAGTCAGTACCAAGCATACCCAGTGGTGACATTTGATCAACCATTATGGTGGAAGGCACACATAATGGGAGAGAATCTTCCTGAATTGCAACCAACTGTCGTTCGTTTGGGAGGCTTCCATACAAAAATGAGCTTCCTGGGATCCATTGGCCACCTGATGAGTGGATCAGGCCTTCAGGAGCTGTTGGAAGTAGTGTATGCTGACAACACAGTGGTACATATGTTCTCAGGAAAGGCAGTCAGCTGTGCAGTTCGAGGTCATTTGCTTGTTGATGCTGCACTGAATACACTGGTGACATCAACTGCATTGAACGTACCTCTTCCGTCATCATCTGAACGTGCCGAACCAGAAGAAACTTTCCTCCCTGATGATGACAATGATGATATGAGTGTTGACAAACCAACCCCATCAGTTACAGGTGATCAATATACTAATACCTCAATATCTTCTAAAATGTTTCAAATCAATTAAACAATCTTTTAATAAGGTGGATCGAACAAAGTTGCCACATTAACTTAGACTATACAAGTAAATGTTTTCACCTGTGTTTCAGATGCCACATGTATTGATGCTGATGGAGAGAACAATCTTCTTTCCTCTTTGACCAAGCTGTTGGAGGGTGTTCTGTCTGGGTCAATTTCTCCTGCTGATGTAGAAAACAATGAAATCTTGAGTACTCCAGGAGAGAAAGTGGTCACCGAGAAAAATATGCCAGTAGACAACCGGACGGCGACACTTTGGCTACAGTATATGGACATGATAGACCTCCTCCGCAGATTCATCAAGGCAGAAAGGCTTGGCAATTGGGAACTTCATATCCAGTGTCTCCATGACATGTTACCTTACCTTGCGGCATTACGGCATAATCTTTATGTCAAAAGTGTGCATGTGTATTTGCAGAAAATGTCCAGGTTTGAGGAAGACCTTCCTGATGTCCACAAATACTTCATGGATGGATGTCATGTTGTACGCCGCTCTGATAGGCTTTGGGCTGGCATTTCAACTTGTCTTGCAATAGAACAGTGTCTCATGCGTAGTTTGAAAACTAGTGGAGGTCTGACAAGAGGACGAGGATTGACCGAAACCCAACGACTCATATGGATTCTCTCCACTCCGTCCTGTGCAGAGATCAATAGTGCCTTATAAAATTTTACGGGAGTAACTTTCACCACCAGTGAACAACACAAGGAGACCAGCCATGCGAGAATGACCAAAGACCACAGTGACATTCAAGAGCTCTTGCAATATCTGGTACAGCGTAATCCATTCAGTACAGATGGGCCAAAGTCTCTGCGAAACATTGCAACAGGAGTAACAGCACACCCCACTGTGAATTGTGACAATGCCAAACATGTGGGTCAGCAAATACTGCAATCAATGGGAGGCAAGAAGGTGGTTGACTACACATTTAAAAAGAAAAACCAAGCTGTAACAATGGACACCAAAAGCTCCGTGATGATTAGTGATGAAGAAGTCACTATCGATCCGCAACTCCTCTTCCAACGTCTGGTAACTGCTGGTACTAGATTGGATGAATTGCCAGATGCGTTCAGATATGAGCTATACTCTTACCCACCTGCATTATTTGAATCCAAAGATATGATGAGGTCAGGGAACAAAGCTAGTTTGGCTGATAGTCTCTGGTCCACAACACTTGACGATGCCGCCAAACCTTCTGACCAGGTCCAGTATGTTTTGGATGGTGGCGCACTTCTCCACAAACTTCCATGGACAAAGGGCACTTCCTGGGACGAAATTCTGAGAATGTACACCCAGTATGTTACTCGCAAATACGGCAAAGCCATTATTGTGTTTGGATACAGCGACTTACCCAGCACAAAGGACTGTGTTCATAAACAACAAAGCAAAGGTTGCATTGGTGCAGCAGTTCACTTTGATGAGACCATGAACCTGCAGACCAAGAAAGACAAATTTCTGTCAAATGTACAAAACAAACAAAGGTTCATTAACTGTTTAGGTAACAGACTGGAAAGAACTGGTTGTGATGTTCACCATGCCAGGGGAGATGCTGACGTGTTAGTGGTGGAGATGGCTGTTGTTTGTGCGGAGCAGAGACAAACCATTGTGGTAGCAGCCGACACAGACATACTGGTCCTGCTAATTCACCATGCTGTACATGTGGAAAACAACATATGGTTCCAGCCAAACCCAAAGAAGAAGAATACAAAGGCTCCACGGTGCTGGAACATTGCAGCAGCAAGACACCACCTTGGGAGTAATGTATGCAGCAATATTATCTTCGCTCATGCACTACTCAGATGTGACACCACGTCAAGGGTGTTTGGGATACAGATGTACTTGATGTGTAATACTATGTCATATAATGTACTATTTAAAGTCACATAAATTTTATAAACGCGAGACTTCAATATGTGAAATGTTGTTACCGGTAGGTACTGTGGCCAGCCGCCCGCGGAGCCCGGTCACCGCCAATTTTACGAATGTGGAATCATTCTGACCCATATCAAGTATTTCTATAGGTTTAGATTAAGTTTTTAACTTCCAGTGCAAATATCTGATGCTCCTGTCGAAAATTAAACTATTGTCTATAAGACTGAAAGACATTTTTGTTATTTTTCATTTTCGACATTCAAATTTTTGAATTTTACGGGTGGGGGTAAGTTTTCTCCAAAAAAAAAAATGTTCCACTGAATAGATTTTGGTATATTTTTAAAATGATATTCCCAGGTACATTAGGAATCATGAAAAACAGGTTTGAAAACTATTGCAATTTGTTTCGGGTTACCACCTTTTTCAGCACAGGGTGCCCGGACTATGGGGGTACTGTGCATATTGCCCACCTGGTCCCCGTGAAAAATTTTTTACAGCCAAATTGGCGTTTGTTTCGCCGTCCGTGCTCTAGTGATTTATCTGTCACCCAGCGTTTACATACCGGCCCCTCAGCATTTGTCAATAAACCAAGCAATCATCTGTGTTTGGGCGGTTTGCAAGGCACGGATCGTGCACACTCCCGGACATGCCGTGCAAGCGTCCCTCGCGGGGCCGGCGTGGATCCCAAATCCATGATGAGTTTCCCACACTCGAGATCAAAACACATCCACATTTTAAATTAGTTACTCGTAGAGGGCTCACTACCCCCATCTGTCAAGCTAACAGCTCCCACCGTCTGTGTCGGTGCATGTCCCGTGCTCTTACATTCGCTCATACACTCCACACTACTCGTTCCTGGCATGCACTCCATCACGCTTGCTCTCTGCACACTCGGCAGTCGGCACGCACTCCGTTACATTTACACTCCACACATTGGGCACTCCAAGAAACCCCGGGTCCTTTATTCCCCCCAAGCTCGACACACCAAATCGCATCATGCGCATGCCCGCTCACACCATGACTCACCTTCATTATACTCACCTCCTCCCGGTTCGTCTTAAGGACCTGTATCCTTTTCGCTTGATCTTCGAGCACTCTGTCCCACTGTAAATATAACATGTTCATGCATTCTCTCGTCTCCTCCTTTACTCCACCACCTGTTTCTATCTGTTTTGCTTTAATTTCAATAATCTCGATTTTTACCTCATCCACCTCCTCTTTAACCATCGTTAATTCCCGATGCGCCCCCTTGTGTTTCCCCCTCTAGCGTCACCTTCGTTGTTTCTATTTGTGTTTTCATTTCCCGTTCCTTCGTTCCCATCGTCTGTGTCACCTCCTCTTCTCTCTTCGTTAGTTTCTCGTGTACCATTTTACATTCGTTTTTAATTGAGAGACCGTTAGCCTCATCTCCTCTCCTCCTTTTTCTCTTCATTAACTCCTCTTCATCGGGTTGTGTGTGTGTGTGTGTGTGTGTGTGTGTGTGTGTGTGTGTGTGTGTGTGTGTGTGTGTGTGTGTGTGTGTGTGTGTGTGTGTGTGTGTGTGTGTGTGTGTGTCCTGGCGCCTGTCGTCATAAGTTAAGATTGCAGAAGATTATTATTTCGGGTTAAGTCTGCTCTGTGTCTGCTTTCGTAAGTTGCTTGTACATTGTCGCACCTCATGCTTCTTTTATCCCTGCATTACACAACAGTAAAACTACTATTCACTGTGCCTCATATCTTTCCTCGCCTGCTTGTAAATATATTATTATTAGAAATGTTCCCAGCTCGTTTTTGTCTGTTGGTTCATTGATCCAGCATGGTCCGAATCCTAGCTTAGCCGGGACTTTATTCCCAACGATCCGTTCCTTTTAGCCGGTACGTCCTTGGCAGTGTCGCTTGGCTGCATCCGGTCCGGTAAAGTGATCTGGTTCGGCCAAGGCGTACCGAGGGCGTGTTCGTTGGTAATTAATTCACGTGATTAATGAGGTAACCCGGTTAACCCATATACAGGCGGACCCTAGGTTGCGCGGTTGAGTTATTGGCGTTCATGGTCGGTTAGCGACCCGCCGCATCACGGAATTATCCGTGTACGATGGCTTGCAATTCTGGGGAGTCTGATGGGAACCCGAGATAGCTTCCCCCCCGGTGGTCTTCTCGCCCGACCCCCGACACGCAACACTATTCTTTAATCTTCTCAACGCATCACATTTAGAATCCCACCAGACATGGGGATGGGTCTATCCTGGACATGCATGTGGTGAATTGTCGTGAATTGAGGGACATGACGCGGGATCACATGTTGTGCGTCTCGCGTATAAGGGGAGGTCTCTGCGGCACGAGTGATTGTCCCCGGGGCATTGCTATTGACATCGGCTGTTCACTTGATGCTCGTTAACTGAAGGTGCTCATTGACTGGTGAGAATGGAAATTATATCGAACTCCGTGCTTACGCGGATTGTCTGCAATGATTAACTGCACATGTATACGTTACTGCTTATGTACTCCTAGCTGAACCTGTATTCCCCGGTGTGCCCACAGAAGCGGCTCCAATCAAATGGAATATAGCCTAAACTCTGAAGGTTCATCTCTCGCTCTTATTTCAATGCATTCAGGGAAATAACTGACTGAGGACTGAAATGCTTGGAAGTCGGATCCGATTCTAAAATCCATAACAATATACATTACTGGTCAAAAGTTTTAAAACACCCCCATTTTTCCAGTTTTTATGGAAATTTAAGCAGTTCAAGTCTAGTGAATAACCTGAAATGGTACAACGTTAAGCGGTAAACTGACAGAGGTTAAAAAAAGAAGTTAAGGTGAACAAAACCTGAAAAATAATGTAAGTTTCAGAGTTGTTAAAAAGGCCCTTTTCAGGGAACAAGTAATGGGTTAGCAACTGCAGCTGTTCTACAGCAATGGAAGTAAATTAAGACTTGAAAGTTGATGCTAACAATTCCTACAGGTGTCCCCACTTTTGTTGATTAGTTACAAACCCTCTGTCTGTATAAAAGCAGTGTTGGAACAGACTGTGTTGCTAAACCCTCTGAAGCATTATTTGGACAATACTGCACTGCAGGAAGTAGTATATTGTTATAATGGCGAGAAAAAGACAATTAACAAAGGAAGACAGACAGACCATTTTAACCCTTAAAAGTGAAGGTCTTTCCTTTAGAGAAATTGCAAAGGAGCCAAGGTGTCAGTGAGTACAGTTTCCCACACCATCAAAAGGCACTTGGAAACTGGAGGAAACTGACAGGAAGAGGTCTGGCAGACCCAAAGCCACAACACAATCATAAGACAAGTTTCTGAGAGACAACAGCTTGCGTGATAGGCGGCTCACAGGACAGCAGCTTCAAGCACAGCTTAACACTGGTCAAAGTAAGGAAGTCTCAGTTTCAACTGTGAAGAAAAGACTTCGAGCTGCAGGATTGACAGGTCGAGTGGCAGTAAGAAAGCCATTGCTAAGATGGCAAAATAAGAAAAAGAGGCTTGTCTGGGCCATGAAGTGGACTACTGTAAGTGCTTGGAAGTGGACTACTGAAAACTGGAAGAAGGTCTTCTGGACCAATGAATCAAAATTTGAAATCTTCGGTTCATCATGCAGGGATTTTGTACGCCGTCGATTGGGTGAAAGGATGGTTCCTCACTGTGTGACACCAACTGTCAAACATGGAGGAGGAAGCGTGATGATCTGTGGCTCTTTTGCTGGATCCAGAGTCGGCGACTTGCACAGAGTGACTGGCACCCTGAACCAAAAGGGCTACCACAGCATTTTGCAATGCCATGCATTACCCTCTGGTCTATGCCTAGTTGGTCAGGGGTTCATCATGCAGAAAGATAATGACCCAAAACACACCTCCAGGCTATGTCAGAATTACCTTCGAAGAAAAGAACAAGACGGTCGGCTTCAAATCATGGAATGCCCAGCGCAGTCTCCAGACTTAAACCCCATAGAGCTGGTTTGGGATGAACTGGACAGAAGGGTGAAAGCAAAGCAGCCGACAAGTGCAACACATTTATGGGAACTTCTGCAACATTGTTGGGAAGAACTTTATGAACAATATTTGATTTCCATTGCAGAAAGAATGCCACGAGTATGTTCGGCTGTTATATTGTTGCGGGCCGGGGATCGGTTGCGAGCACGACCGCTAGGTGGAGCAGTGGGGACGACTCTGCCGAACACCCGGAATTTATAGGTCGTCACCCCGGATAACTCCAGAGCCGACGGGTCCCTTATCAGACCGAAGATCGCCAATAGGTCGGCCACGTGGGATAGGGTCGATTGACAATTTCAATTTACCTAAATACCCAGGTCGTCCAAACTACCGAGGAAATTCACACTCGGCAGGATCTGCGCAATCCGGGCCGTTACCGATCCAGATCCGAGCCGTACCCCGAGCGGAGAGTACTACAATCCTGTCGGGCCGATTGCACGATTACGGCAACAATGAAGCCTCCTCGTTCCCGTTCGCAGCGCGGCAAACCAATGATAGAAAACACAAAAACGAGCTGATACATTTAACACATGCATATTTATTTACAATAGGTGGGGAAGGAACACATAAGAGCAGAATTATCCGACTATAACAGATGCAAATATATACAGCAAAGAGCACTTAAACAATACCTACTTACAGAGGGGCCCACAGACACACACACACACACACACACACACACACACACACACACACACACACACACACACACACACACACACACACAGATACCCAGAAGGACATGGACCTTCGCGCCTCGTGCGGTTTGGCTGAGACGAGCGAACCAGGCCAGCGTCGAGATGCAGTCAGATGAACCAGGCGCCAGCGGCAGGACGAGCAGAGCCTAGCACACACGCTCGAGAAGT
This sequence comes from Eptatretus burgeri, assembly GCF_056783735.1. NCBI lineage: Eukaryota > Metazoa > Chordata > Myxini > Myxiniformes > Myxinidae > Eptatretus > Eptatretus burgeri. Next base: position 137,283,104 of record NC_140961.1, read on the forward strand.
GGTCAGAAGAACCAGGCGCCAGCGCGATGTGATCAAAGTCGAGAGCTCGTTCAGCGCTCGTCCCGACAACCAAAACTCTTTTTCTTTTTGATCACGCCGCCCCCTTATTCACCCTTGTCCGGGGGGGGTGGGGGGGAGGGGATGCCTCCTCCCTCCCCGGACGGTTTTGGCGCGAAAAATGTGCTCGTCGCCCTGTCATTAGCCAAAACGGGCGCCAAGGCCGTTGATTGGACTGGGGGGGGGGCAAGATGGCCATCCGGTGGACCGCCCTCCAAACAGGCAGAGGAACATTATCCTGCGTGGGCTGTGGTCATTGAACGACCGCCAAGGAACTCGCTCGCATCTCCCTGATTGGGCGAGAGCCGCCACGAGGCTCCTCCTTGAACTCCGCCCACCACGGGCACCATGGCGTCGGCCAGAGCGAGGAGAAGGTGAGCGTGATGCTGGTGTTGTTGTAGAAGATGTATGGATGTAATAATAAAAACCCTAACTATCAAAATAACTTTGCAGTGCATGAACATTTAATTACCCATTAAACAAGGGACAGGACCTGAACTAAAAACACACACTTACCGATATAACTGAGCTATAGGGGATGGCTGTCTGTCTGTGTACACAAGGCTTCCAGATTCGTAACACGACCCCCTCCCTTTTTCACAGACTCGTCCCGAGTCGTCAAATTTGCGTGTGACCAGCATATGTAAGTTCTCCCCAACTACATTTTACCTTCGGATCCCTGAGTGCAACATTTTTTTTCTGCATGTCCCAAAAATAAATAACCTAATGCGCTGCGTAACTAACGAACAGACTCACACGGACAACTTAACGACAATTGCCAGCGCTAAGACGAACACACAGATGGGTTAAACTTACTTATATTTTTGACTAATATTTACACTAACCATGGCGCAGGACCTGTCATCTGTGGGAAAGAAGGCACAATAATGTCAGTCAATTTTGTGTGGGTGAGTGCACAGCAGCTGAAGGTCAGTCGTCCACAGGGCCTGCTCAAAAGGTCCCCCTTGAGTGTTTCAGTGAACCTTCTTTTTATTCCTTTCATACCCCCAGCTTCTGGAGGCAACTCACCCAAACACGGCAGGCCATGCGCCATCCCACAGGCCATTTGAAGTGGCCTTTATGCAAGAAGAAGTGGCCAGGCTGCTCAACGCATTCTCTGGCTCATGGAAATGGGTGGAGATGCAAAAAGAAAACAAAACTGATGGATGAAAACGATGCACAGGCTGCACCAATGCAGTCGCCGTGTATGGCTGCCTGCAGGGCAGTCTTGGCAAAACACACTGGAGGAGATCCTGGCGCACATGGTGATGGTGAACATAGAGGCAATGCAAAGAGGGGAGCAGGCATGGGGTCATGACAAGGCAAGCAAATGAGGCATGGCAAGGCAAGGCCAGGCGGACCAGGAACTGCATCACAAGCAGGCCAGCAGGTGAAGCTGGCCGGCCTCCGGGATGGTCTGCGAGGTTCTGTGAAGGGAGTGCGGTGGTGCCGGCCACTCCGAAAGCGGGCTCGGACCTAACCTACGGTCTCCCCCAAACCTATCGCCTTTGCCTGTCTCTGTCCATGCCCACTCCCATAATTTGCAACACAAAACAACCAAATTTAGCCCCTTTATATTTTTATTTTCTTATAATATTGTCTCCCTAACCCCCTTTATCATCTTTGTCTGGCTAACCTATCCTGTCAATCAACTCCCAACCCATAAGTTCTGATTTTTGGAGGGGAATAGGGAAGAGACTTGCGTTCTGTCTCGAGGCCCAACAAAGCCTCAGAATGGTCTCCTACAGATTCAGCAATCTTTCCCAAGGTGGGTCCAGCGGCCGACAGAGATCAAAGGGATGGATGGTGCAAAGGGGTACATTTCCTTAGTACCCTATCCTTTATTAAACTGTAAACTACCCCGGGGGCTTTTCAAAATGCCTTGCTCTTTAAACTATCGGTTCTAAAAACCATGAATCCCGTCGCCTGTGTTGGTGTCCATTATAAATTTGGGCCTAGCCTTCCAATTTTCACTCGTGCCCTTGCACAATTTCATGGCTGGAGAGTGTGGCTCACTTGGCAGGAACTTCCCCTCTGCCGAACTCTAACCATGGCACCCCCGGGCCCTGAGGCTTTCTCCGAGCCCACCTGCTCCCTACGAACGCGGGGGGTTGCCCTTCCCAGCATTGCTCCCCTCCGATGCCCACGTGGCACTTTGGTGCTTCGGGCCCCTTTCCGCGGGGCGCCCATGCCCACTACACTATCCCAGTCCCTTGGACCCATGGCCTACTCTGGCCGACTAGTCCGGTGCCCGGGGTGCCCTCTAATCAATGCTCACCCTTCAACAGCCACGCTCCCAGCCGGTCCATGGACCGGCTACAAACGTGTACCGGTGCAGGACCATGGACCGGTCCTGCACCCCTACAAACGGGTTTTGTGCCTTCATACATCACCAACAACAGAACGACCTCCATTTGATAAATTTCACTAACCTTACACTGACCCCGGGGTCACTTGGGTGGGGTTCCCTTCTCCCCCCACTCATTCATTTCATTCACACCATGCATTCCACATTCACTCCATTCACACACTTGGGCCCGCTGTCCCACATTCATTCATTGTACACATTTTTCACTTTTCCACTCACACCAACACTCCACACTGCTATTCTGCTAGCTAAATTCCCCTAACTGACTCCTGCTCCCTCGTCCTCCCTTACTCTAATGCATGTTCCATCTAATCTACGTGGCTAAGCTACGTCCCCACTACACATTCCATGTCTGTCCATGTCTCCCAAAAATCCATTTCTAAATCTAAATCTACTTTCCCACTAACTAGTCCAAGGGCCCCATGGAGGACAGCTCATGCCCCCCCCCCAAGGCCAGTCTATCTAAGCTAAACCCTTCCCACTAACTAGTGCTCCTATGCCCAAACAGGATGCTTGCCACATCCTGCCTGGGGCCGTGTACTCGGGGCAAGGCTTTTTTTTCTTTTGCACCGCCATGGTGGCGGTCAATGGCTCACTCGCTCGTCCCTATGGGCGATAATAACATCCCCTCCGATGGCTGATAATCGAGGCCTTGTCGTCGCCCTGCCAATCGCACCGAGCGCTCGCTTTCGAGGGATTCCCCACGCGGGACAACATGCGCTGTTAAGACGAAGCTCACGCGCGAGGTCCGGGCCGATGACGTCACTCGCACACCGAACCTGCGCAGTTTCCTGTGCAGGCCCGCGCGAGCGTATCGTCCCGGAAACCCGCTCCGCGCGTTCCGTGAACAGAACACGCGGCATGCAGCACGTGGAGTTTCGCACACTTGCCCACGTGGGAACCCGCATGTTCCAAATTCACCCAACACTCGCCTACTTTTTAACCATCCGCGCGACGGTCTCTTTCGAAAAGCAGGACGTTCCCGCACCAGAATCCCTCCACGAAGACGCACGTGTGAGGGCCATTTGTGAAATGCCGAACGGGCCACGTACGCGACGTCTCATGGGACCGGCGCGGTTACCAAAATATACTGAAACGCAAAATAAACTTACCACCTTTTAAACCTTCAAATATCAACAATAACACTACGTGTAGTAAATGTGTGCACTTATTTGTGGACAATAGTGTGCTCACTGTCAGACAAAACGGTCACGGATGGTCACTTGAACCTTCAATGGTCACTTCATAGCACAGCTGTTGAACAGCCATTTTGACTGTCAGTGATTCGCCAAGGGGTACGGGATGATTTTAATGAGCTGCACGTGATGTCTTGATATTGACTTTAAAAAGGCCAGTGCAAAATGGGAATTTCAATCAACATGCCACGATTGTCAAGGGATCAACGGCAGTGTGCCTTGGGCATACTGCAAGGCAGATTGAGCTACCGTGAGGTGGCACATTGCCTTGGCTGTTCATACCAGACGATATCAGCCCTGGTGGACAGAGACACCCTCCACAACTCTGCAGATGACAGACCTCAATCAGGGAGGCCAAGAGTCACCACTGCAAGGCAGGACAGGCAGATGGTCCTAAGTCAGATGGCTTCAGACATTGAGGACTGAGTGGGACAGAATCCAGCAGCAATCCATCCAAAGACTGGTAGGCAGTATGTGCCGACGATGCACTGCCTGTATCGAAAACAATGGTGGCCACACACGCTATTGAAAGGGGACTGACATTGCACCCTGTGCTGTTCTGTACTGTAGAACAAACTTATGAGATGGTGTATCTTGGTCAAAAACTTGACATGTCATCAATAAAATGCCAATGTTTCAATCAGCAATTGTTGGTTTGTTTTATTTTGAACTGTTACAATTTTATTACATTTCAAACAAGTGGTAAGTTTCTTTTGCGTTTCAGTGTACTTACTCGCGGCCCATTCGGCTCGCTGTCTCCGTCTCCCGTCTGGATCGGTCTGTCCATTTCCACGCACGCCATGACACTCACACTATACCTACCTTCTGGCACACATTTCGACACCCTCTTACCACTCATACACTCCACCACACACTCCGGGACAATCACATCGGGGATTCGCGCTACCACAAGCAATCCGGGGTTTCCATACCCCCCAAGCGCCACGTGCACACATTCACAGCACTCATCCACTCAACCTCGTTCGGCCCGACCGGACTCACCTCATCGCGATCTGCTTCAAGGGAGCATACCGTCTCCCTTTGTTCCTTAAGGAGGCTATCCTGCTGCTCGCGCTGGATCACGAAACATTCCACCAACTCGAGCCCATTGTCCCCTCCTAACCCTATGTGTGGGTGCTCTTTATCTTTAGTTTCATTCAATTCGTTCCCCTCTTTTGCTTCGTGCGTCTCCCTCTTTATTTCTGACTCCCCTCGTGTCTCTACTCATTTTTCCGTCATCCCTTTTGTCCCTGTTAATTTCTCCGTCCCCGTCACCTCTTTTAATTTTTTCATCGCCCCCTCGTGTCTCGTCCTACACGTCTCCCCATCAATTATCGTGACGTTTCTCATCCCGACCTTACCCGTTTCCATCGCGGGCCCGACAGACGTTGCACTCCCCTCGTCGGTTCGGTCGCTCTGCCACGTGGTGCCGCCGTTATGCCTCCTCCGCCCGTCCTCATTGCCACTTGCCCCGCCTGGAGACTGAACCCCATGCTCTGCATCTCACCCCGCCAGGGCTGGATTTACTTGCTTGTGGGCCCTCGGTTGAACCTTATCAGTGCCCCCCCCCCCAATGTATATGTATATATATATATATATATATATATATATATATATATATATATATATATATATATATATATATATATACATATATATATATATATACCTTATTTTAATTTATTCGTTTTACTATAGGGCCTACGAGCCTACTCCTTGGCCGATCATAGAACCCACAAGTCCCCGGTGGGCCTCCAGTTACTGGTGGGCCCTAGGCCAATGGCCTATGTTGCCTATTGGAAAATCCAGCCCTGCACTCGCTGCGTTTGCACATCGCCCCTCAGTGCCTGCATATTTGCGTCCATTTTGTTTTCCATCGCTCGCGGATTTTCATTCATTTCTTGCATATCGCTCCTCAGTGCACCGTGTTCGTTTTCATTTCCTGCATCAACGCCTCCAACATCTGCCTCATGTCAAATGGCGGAACCGACATAAATCGGGGGCGGGGGGGGGAGCCAGAAATCGGGAGGGGGGAGCTTTGACGGAGGGGGGGTATCATACGCCGCCGCCCCCGCTGCTCCCAATGCGACCTCTGGGTTCGGTTGCGGGGAAAGTTCTTGCATGGGGGTGGTGTCCTGGACCATGGATTCGTCTACACTCCTACCACTACCCACCTGTTTCAGCCCGTCTTGGTTTGCCATTTTGCATGTTGGAAATAAAATTTCACTCGCTTGCAATTTGGGGGAACAAATGAATGAGGAACATTCAAGTTTGAAGAAGTAGAAAGAGGAACAAAGATTTTTCATGACCATGTCCAAAGAATTCCAGGTTCTTCCCAACTCTTTCGTACGCCTGTTGTTGGTTTAATGGTTCGGGTGGCAGGCTTTGGATCCCGCTCAGCTGTTGAATTAATACCAGGTGGGGTTGACTCTGCCTGTCGTCCTTCCCAGGTCGGCAAAATGAGTGCCAGCATGCTGGTATCCTGTGTCGGAGTGGTGACCCATCCACGATTGTGTCCAATAGCCAAGGAGTCTGCTTAGGCAGCACCAACGCTCTGCACAGAGTATGGTCCCAATCTCCTCCTCCAACACTTTCGTGATATTGCTGAAAAGGAATAAATAAAGACATTACTTATCTCATATCGAATTAAATAGTATATTATTTTATTAATTTTTAATCAACCCAACTTACCTCATCAAGAACCATCCAACAAAGAATAACATTGATATGTTCATAACTCCAAAGGTCACCAAGATCGAACCCACCTTCCAAGTGTCCAAAATAGAACCTGCTTTGAGTCTCCAAGGCAAAACTGTTTTCCTGATTCTCCTGAATTTTGTGGGTTTCCAAGGTACATTGCCTTCAGAAAGTATTCACACCCCTTGACTTTGTCACATTTTTGTTGTGTTACAGCCTGAATTTTAAATGCATTCGATTGAGATTTTTTTTTGTCATTGATCCACACAAAATATCCCATAATTTCAAAGTGGAATTATTTTTTGAGAATTTTTTTTACAAATCCATTAAAAAAAATAGAAGTTTAAAAGTCTTGCGTCAGTAAGTATTTAACCCTTTTGCTATGACACTCCAAATTGAGCTCGGGTGCATCCAATTTCCTTTGATCATCCAAAATACCTTTCTCTATAAGGTGCCGCCGTTGATGGTGCGTGTCAGAGCAGAAATTATACCATGAAGTGCAAGGAACTGTCCGTAGAACTCCGAGATAGAATTGTGAGGAGTCATAGATCTGGGGAAGGGTCATAGATCATAGATCTGGGGAAGGGTCATAGATCATAGATCTGGGGAAGGGAAAAACAACTTGTAGAGTGTTACAAGTTCCCAAGAGCACAGTGAGCTCCATCATTAGGATATGGAACGAATATGGAACTACCTAGACTCTTCCGAGAGCTGGCTGTCCAACCAAACTGAGCAACTGGACAAGAAGGACCTTGGTCAGGGAGGTGACCAAGAACCCAATGACCACTTTGACAGAGCCACAGAGTTCCTTGGCTGAGATGAGGTAACCTGCCGGAAGGACAACAGTCTCTGCAGCACTTCACAAATCTAGGCTTTATGGGAGTGTGGCCAGACGTAAGCTACTCCTGAGAAAAAGCACATGACAGCACACCTGGAGTTTGCAAAAAGGCACGTGAAAGACTCTGAGAGCATGCAGCAAAAGATTCTGTGGACTGATGAGACGAAAAGTGAACTCTTTGGCCTGAATGCAAAGCGATACGTCTGGCGAAAACCGAGCACTGCTCATCACTCATCTAACACCCTCCATACAGTGAAGCATGGTGGTGGCAGCATCATGCTATGGGGATGCTTTTCAGTGGCAGGGAGTGGGAGGCTTGTAAGGACAGAGGGAACAATGAATGGAACCAAATACAGACAAATTGTTGAGGAGAAACCTGCTTCAGAGTGCAAAAGACCTTAGACTGCAGTGAAGATTTACGTTCCAACAGGACGATGACCCCAATTGTCCAGCCAAAGCAACACTGGAATGGCTTCAGAACAAGAACGTGAAAGTCCTTGAGTGGCCCATCCAAAGCCCAGACATGAATCCCATTGAGAATCTGTGGAAAGACTTGAAGACTGCTGTTCACCGACATTCCCCATCCAACTTGATAGAGCTTGAGCAAATATACAAGGAAGAATGGGAGAAATCCCCAAATCTAGATGTGCAAAGTTGATGCAAACACACCCAAGAAGAGTTGAAGATGTAATCACTGCCAAAGATGCTTGTACAAAGTATTGACTCAGGGGGTTGAATACTTATTGACACAAAACATTTCAGCTTTTCATTTTAAATTAATTTGTATAATATTCTAAAAACATGTTTTCGCTTTGTTATTATGGGGTATTTTGTGTCGATCATTGACATTAAATTTTAATTCAATCCATTTTAAATTCACGCTGAAGCAAAACAAAATGTGACAAAATGTTAAAGGTAGTCAGCATGGGTTTACCAAAGGTAGTTCCTGTTTAACAAAGTTCCTAACAAATCTTTTAGAGTTCTATGAAGCAGTGTCTGATTGTCGGACGATGGAAAGGCAGTGGACATTGTATATCTCGACTTTAAGAAGGCATTTGATAAGGTTCCACATCGGAGGTTGTTGGCCAAAGTGAGGGCTTGTGGAGTGGCTGGTTAGGTAGCTAATTGGATTGCAAACTGGCTTCATGATAGGAAGCAAAGAGTGGCTGTGAGTGGGAGGATGTCTTGCTGGGAGGATGTAAGTAGCGGGGTACCTCAAGGATCAGTACTCGGACCATGACTATTCATTATTTACATCAACGATTTGGATAATGGGGTAAAGAGTAGGCTTTCCAAATTTGCGGATGACACAAAGTTTGGAGGTGAGGTCGATAGCAGAGGGGGTGGTGATCAGATGCAGGAAAGTATTGATACTTGCATAGATTGGGCAAAAAATTGGCAGATGCAATTTAACCTTAACAAGTGTAAGGTGTTGGGGATGGGGAAGAACAATGAAAATAGAGATTACAGGATGCAAGGGGTAATTTTGGAGCGTGTCAACCAGGAGAAGGATCTGGGGGTGGTAATAGATACGGGAGGTAAGCAAATAGGGTTTTAGGCTGTATTCAGAGGGGGATCAATTATAAATCAAGAGGTGGTGTAAACATTGTACAGGAATTTATTGAATTCCACATCGAGAATATTATGTACAGTTTTGGTCACCACAGTTCTGGAAGGACATAGATGCCAGAGAGAGGGTTCAGCGTAGGGCTACTGGATTGATTCTGGGCCGAGCTCGATTCAGGCTGAAGGACACAGGGATTTATATACTGTACTAGAAAGAAGGCGGTTGCGAGGAGATATGATAGAGATGTTTAAGATAATGAAAGGTCCAGATACAATAAGTGCAGATGAATTATTCAACAGAGTAGACAGTGATAGGACCAGGGGCCATAGCTTGAGAGGAAAGAAGAGGAGAGATAAGAGGGTAGCAAGGCAGGGAACTTTCACTCAGAGAGTAGTTAATGCATGGAATGGTCTCCCTGAGAAGGTAGTGTCAGCAGAAAAAGTAGATAAGTTTAAATTAGAATTAGATAGGTACTTGGAAGTTATGGAGATCGAGGGGTATGGGGATGTTGATAAGACTTTTCGGTAGTTTGAGCATTTATGGGTGATTGTGTACGGAGTGCTGTTGATGGGGGTCTTGTCAAGGTAGTTGTGTGGTTGATGTTGTCTGTTTTTAATCAAGACCATGCCCCTCCCCTGAGGGGAAGAAAAGGAAAAAAATACAAATACAAAAACTACAACCCCCCCCCCAAAAAAAACCAACAAATGAATTTTTTTACTTCATTAATTAACTTTTTTTTAAATTTTATTCCTTGAATCTTGTGTCGATGGGTTGGTGTGGTGTTCGCACAGACATGATGGGCTGAATGGCCTCCGCCTGTGTTGGATTTCCTTGTTATTCCTCGTTATTCCTTATTATTCCTTGTAAAAGTCGAGGGGTGAGAATATTTTCTGAAGGCACTGTCTAATTTGGTCGAGCAAGCCTGAGACATATGGCCCTGTCTTTAAATAAGGCTTCAACATCCACAGCCAATTATCCCTCAATTGGCTTTCTTTAATCACCGAATGAAGGACCACACCAACCTGAATTCACCTTGAGATCAGGTGTTTATTATTGCAATGATAATGGCCATGGGGACGGAAACAGAGGAAGCAAGCAATAACAATAAACATCAATAATAAACCCCTTACCCACTACTGAACATACACGCCCACGAAACAACGAACGGGAGATAAACCAGATAGAGTGACAAGACTGAAATCTCTGCAAGTTGTTTTCAGGGTAGACACAACTGCAACAGATGCAGCATGGCAAAGCTGCAGTCACATCCTCTGCAGAATGGCCCACTCCAGGCCAGGGCCTGGTGTGCTGTGTGAGAGGAAAGGTGTGGCATCCCATGGCAGCTCTGCACATCTTCTTCTGCCTCTCTACTATCGTTCCCAGTCATCTGCTGCTTCTGCCCCCCCCCCACTTTTTTGTATGCTTTTATTGACTAGCCCCAACCTCACACCATAATGTCCTGCACCCCTCCCCTCTCACTCCCCATTGGCATGAAGGTCCGTTTTATGGGTGTACGGGCCGCCCATCTCCCACTTGTCATCCGGGAGGTCCTTCTCCCTTTCCTTGAGACATCTGAAGTGCTGCTTTCCCACCTAATCTACTGGCTGAAGGCCCATCCAAACACTAAAAAGAGACATAAAGGACAATTGCAAAGGGTTCTTCTTCTTCATTCAAATGCAGTTCAAGGCTGTATGGTAGGTAGCATCATTGGCTGAGGGCATCACTGTGCTGCTGATGCAATGCCCTCAGCTGGTTACATTTGGCCATGGTACCCGTGATATCTCACATACTCTTGAGGAAGGACACCATGGGATATTTAATGGGCACCAACAAATGCTGGCAGTCGGGCTTCCCGTTTAATATCCATCCTCAGGAAGGCATATACATTGATGAATCTGGGATGACAGTTTATAGCTGGGTCAGGATTTGAATCCAATCTTCACAGCTTAGAGGCAAGTCGGCTTTGGCAAATGTGGCAAAAAGGCTATCCTGTCATCCCCATTCCCAAAGGGTAGAACATTAAATAAAATGCTCACAGGGTGGACGTCTTCAGGCTAGTTAGACATATAAGCGATGCAGATCTAATATTGTTGCGGGGCCGGGTATCGGCGGCGAGCACGACCGCTAGATGGAGCAGTAGGGTCGGCTCCACTGATCACCCGGAATTTATAGGTCGTTACTCCGGAGCCGACGGGTCCCTTATCGGACCGAAGTTCGCCAATAGGTCGACCACGTGGGGTAGGGTCGATTGCCAATTTCAATTTACCTAAATACCCACGTGGTCCAACTACCGGGGAAATTCACCCTCGATGGCGCCCGTACGGACGAGCCGCTAGCATACTTGAACCGTGTGCGACCTGAGCAGATAGTCACTGAGCTTCCGTCAGTCCAAATGTCGCTTTTATAGCGGCAACAGCCTGGCTAATTCTCCAACACGCACCGTGTTAAACTAATAGAAGAAACACAAAACAAACTGATACATTTAACATATGGTTTATTTATAATGGGGCAGGGAGGCACGTAAGAAGCAGAGTTATCCGAATATAAGAAGCACGTATGTACAGCAAGGCACTTATACAATTTCCTACTTAATGGACTGGCGCCACAAACACACACATGCACACACCCAAAAGAATCGGACCCAAAGCGGTCTTTATTGAGGCCTCCAGCTCGGATGGAGAGGCGAACTGAAGACCAGAATCTGCCTCGGACCTGTCCACCTCGTGTGGTCTTTGAGCTGATTCGAGCCAGGCACTGACGAGAGGCGAACCGAATCCAGACACCGGCGAGCCACGATCAGCCTGCCGAGCTCCGACGGATCCTCACGTGTTCCAGAACACGCCCTGGTGAAGACGAGGCGCCGATCCTTCGCAACCCGCCCAAGTAGATTCAGCCAAACAACCACCAACTCCAACCACCAACCACCAACTCCAACCACCAACAACCTTCTGTGCCCTCCGTTCCCTTTTTATACCTCTCGGGCACGGCTCGCTTCTGGCGTGGCTCGTTCGCCATCGGTGAGCACTGTCGCATCCCATGACTTGGAGTGCCCAAGCGAGCCAATGGGTGGGGCCTGACCTTTCCCCTACTCGGCGTGCCGCCAAGCGAATCGGTGGGTGGGGCTTGTCGCACTCCATTACTTGGAGTGCCCAAGCGAGCACGCGGAGAATGCCGGGAGCAGAGGGTTTTCGTTGGTGTTTGGAAAAAAGGAAAACCTGACTATTAAAATAACTTCACAGCGCATGAACATTTATTCACCCATTAGACTCGGGAAAGGGAGCTATCTATCCACATTCCCTTATCGAAATAACTGAGTTGTAGGACCTGAATGTTGTGTGCTCATGGCTTCCAGATTCGCAACAATATTACGATAAATTACCTCATGCTTACTCTGAGACATTCATTAAGGAAATCACTGAACTAGACTAAGCAATGTTACTCCAAGGTGTCATTTCCACAACAATATGTAAGAGTGTATACCTACCCTCAGATATCTATTTTTTGATCATTGCTATTCATTTTTGATGATCACATTTCTTTAAAATAACTTTAAATATTGGTTCCTACCTTTTTTTTGTGGACCTTCCTCCTTTTTTATTTTTATCTTTATTTTTTGGCCAAAACGTTGGATCTGCTTCTTGAAATGCTCTTAGAAAAATATATTTATCTCTGAAGTTGAAAGGTAACAAGGAAATTTGCGCAGAAGGAGGCCATTTGGCCCATTATGCCTGAGCTTAGGCATCGGACCACCGGTCGGGGGAAGGGTCTGCTCTGGTGCTGCATCAAGATAACTTTGCATGTGCTTTCAGGAAAGACGAGTTGGCGGTGGAAACGCTCCACCATGCCATTCGCTGCTGGATGGTAAGCGGTAGTTCTCACATGGTCGGTACCCAGGAGTTGTGTCAGCTCGCGAAATAGAGCCGATTGGTACTGGCTTCCACATTCCGCAGCGATGTTTGATGGAACACCAAAACGTGCAATCCAGGTGTGGACAAAAGCACTGGCGATAGTAGGTGCAGTGATGTCAGCTCTCAGTGTCGCCTCCAGCCAACGGGTGAAGCGGTCAATACAAGTCCGCAAATAGCGGTGCCCGTTTGATGGTGGTAGGGGACTGACAATATCCACATGGACCTTCTCAAAATGCCTCTCTGGTGTTGAAAAGCTACCAAGTGGTGCGACAGTATGATGTTGGACCTTGGAGCGTTGGCATTGAAGACATTACTTGGCCCAATGGCACACGTCAGCGTTGATGTGTGGCCAGACATAGCGCATGGTGATGAGTTGCTGGGTTGTTCGAATGCCTGGATGTGCGAGTGAGTGAAGACTGTCGAACACTATACGATGGAATGCTGCAGGTACGAAAGGGCGGCATTGTCCCGTTGAAGTATCACATCTGAAGGTAGTGTCTGGCGCTGGGATTGATACCTCGCGAAATGTAAGCAAACCTGCTGGAGAATGTAGACAGTAGAGTTCCGTGTTCTCCCGTTGTGCTGTTGTCAGTGCATGAAAATCAATGGCCAGTGTGCTGGTTGAAGACAATGCCAAAACCTCGATGTGTGAGAGAGAATCGGCCGCAGACTTCATGATTCCTTTGATGTGCCGGATGCCGGTGGTGAATTGTGAGATATAACTTGTTTGGGGAAGTGTGCAAGGAGAGTGAGAGTCCGAATGGGTGGATAGAGTGAAAGTTTAAGGTTTGTGGTCAGTCAGGACAGAGCATTGTCTGGCCTCGAATAAGTGACAGAAACGCTTGATGGAGAGGTATACAGCGAGCAATTCACAGTTGAAGGCACTATACTTGCGCTCTGGTGACTTCAGTGCTTTTGAGAAAAAGGTCAACCAATGAAGGCCTATGATTCATGTGCTAATTGGTGAAGTTGTGTTGTTCTCAGAGTTTTGTTCCGAAGACTCTTTTCAGGATCGTCACTGAGCCCCGGACAGCCTCCAACTGTAGTTCATTTGTGGTGATGTTCCCAGGGATGGTTTGTAAGATTCTTCTTCATCATTCCAATGATCACTGGTACAATTTTGGCACTCTTCAGCTTCCAAGATCTTTTCACTTCATTCTTGAGGTCTTGATATTTGGTCATTTTCATGATTTCTGCATTATTAAAAACAAAATCAATGGGTACTGAAACCTCAATTAGCAATGCCTTCTTTTCGTTTTTGTATCGGAGCACTTTGCCAGGTGGCGGTGCTGTATTTTCTATGTTCACGCTGGATGGGATCGTCAGGTCGTACGTGAGCATTATGTCCTTATTTTCAGTGATTGCTTTTGGTTCGTGTTTCCATGAGTTTTGTTGAACTGGGATGTTGAAATTTCTGCACATGTGCCAGTGGATTGCTCAACATACTTTGTTGTGCCTTTGTGTGTACAGCTGTTCTGACATGAGTTTTGCACACCCCGATAAGAGGTGGTTCGTGCTTTCTGATTCTACCTTGCAAAATCTACATTTATCTCATTGGCTCAGTCCTGCCATTTTTTTTTTGAAAGCCCATTCGTGTCGCGTCCTCGGTCTTGGGCATTTATAATGATTCGTTCTCCGTCCCAATTGAGCTGAACTCTTCTTAGCTATTCCAGTGATCCTTCTTCGTCTATCCCTAATCTGTCCAACTCTTTCATTTTGAAATATTTACCTGCTCTTTTTTTCTTTCTCCCAGTTGTCACTATATATCTGTTGGTGTTTCGTCTGTATTTTTTTGTCTTTTTTTTTTTTTTTACAATTGTTGGGGCTGTATTTGCTGCTGTTTCAGTTTGGTGTGTGACATCTTCTATTCGGAACTGTTTTTCAAAGTTTTTTTGTAAGGTGAGTGAGAGATATATTTTCCTGCTTGCCACGTTCATGCTTGTGCACAAATTGTATTCGGCAGTCTGTTAAACTTTTCACACGCTCTACGAATCCTACAGTCGTGGCCCTGTGCACTTTATTGAGTTCCATCAGTGTGCCACCTCCTTCTTTCCTCGGCAGGTACATTCTCGGGATGCATGTAATTTTTGTAGAACACTTTGTGGATAGTGAGGAGTTTCCTTGTTCTGATATCTAGTTTTTTTCTGATTTCCGCTTGTGGCCAGTTTACTATTCTGCAGCTGTATTGGAACACTGATTCACTGCGAGTTGGTTTATGGCTTTGACTTTGTTCCTTGGGGAGGATATGCTTTCAGGATCATCCTCGTTCTACGCAGGTATTCTTTGGTAATTGTTTGGTGCATTTTTTTTTTATGACAAATTTGGCAATATTAAATAATAACGAATGTATAATTAAATCCCCACCCTGGCCCAATCACATCCGGGCTTGGTGAAAGGCAAACTATCATGTTCTCGCAGCACAGCAGGCATGTTTCGGACAAGGCCGTGAAGACCAATGGGCACACTAGTTTGAACACACGTGTCACATATTTTTTGGGGTAGACGCGGAAGGAGGCCAATCGGCCCACCATGCCTCCGCCACATCAACACCCATGGTATCGTCATTCGATTGCGACTTGTGGGTCGTCGTGACCCCCCCCACCCCCAAGCACTCGACACTATGAATGATCAGATGATGGAGTGCAGTGATATTTTTACAGTTGTAATGTTACGTGGGATGTCGATTCTGGGTTTGATTCCCATCACAACTGTAAACTGTCGCATTGCTTCTTCAATCGCAGGCAGGACGTTCAGCTGTCACATCAATGAGAGCGTCGTCCCTTTCGGAGAGGATAAGCCGCCGGTTATCCCTTCGAACGACCGTCCGCTGTGCAGACGTAAACGATGCCACGGTGCCTTTTCGAAAAAAAAAAAAAAAGAAAAAAAAAAAACGAAGAAAAAAAAACGAAGAAAAAAAAAATAAAGAAAAAAAAACCAAAGAAAATAAAAACGAAGAAAAAAAGGAAGAAAAAAAAGGAAGAAAAAAAAGGAAGAAAAAAAACCGAAAAAAACGAAAAAAAAGGAAGAAAAAAAACGAAAAAAAACGAAAAAAAAACGAAGAAAAAAAACAGAAAAAAACGAAGAAAAAAAAACGAAGAAAATAAAAACGAAGAAAAATAAGGAAAAAAAAGCGAAAAAAAACGAAGAAAAAAAAAACGAAGAAAATAAAAACGAAGGAAAAAAAAGCGAAAAAAAACGAAGAAAAAAAAAAACGAAGAAAAAAAAACAAAAAAAAAGGAAGAAAAAAACGAAAAAAAAAAGAAAAAAAAAAGAAGAAAAAAAAACAGAAAAAAACGAAGAAAATAAAAACGAAGAAAAAAAGGAAAAAAAAAGCGAAAAAAAACGAAGAAAACAAAAACGAAGAAAAAAAAAGAAAAAAAAAACGAAAAAAAAAAAAAAAAGAAAAAAAAAGAAAAAAAAACAGGAAAAAACGAAGAAAAAAAAACGAAGAAAAAAAAAACGAAGAGAAAAAAAAACCAAGAAGAAAAAAAAACCAAGAAGAAGAAAAAAAAAAAAACGAAGAAGAAAAAAAAGTCGGCCATTGGGTGTTGGTGCCTTCGGGAAATTCTAAATTCCTGTACTCACTGGGTGTTCGGTTCCATTGTAATATCCAACGGGATCGTGCTGTTTACCTGGGAATTTAATGAGGACGGTTACCAGAGGATTTGTCATTTGAGGGAAGCAAATATGTGATTGAAGAGAGCATCTGGGGAACGACACATTGTTCACGAACGAACGACCGAAAAAAACGAACGAACGAATGAATGATATAAACGAACAACCGACCAACCGCCTACGATATGTGTGCGCGTGCGCGAAGCGTGCTTTCTCATCGAACGTGTGTTTGTTGGGCCGCAGGCTGTCGGCCCGAGGGGGGGGGGGTCAAGATTCTCTGAGGTGCGCAAACCCCCCGACTCCAAACCACCGCGGCGTCTGCGGGGCAGGGGTGAGATCGGTTTGTGGTGGGGGGGGTGAGTTCGGTTTGTGGTGGGGGGGGGGTGAGATCGGTTTATATTTTACATTTCATTTTCACTTCAACGTCGGTTCGGTCTGGGGTGGTGGGTCATCTGCGTTCGTCCACATGTTCTCGAATCGCTGTATACCGGTCATGGTGATCGTATTGTTTGTGTATGGCTGGTGTAAAGGGCACGGACAGATACTGTAGTGTTTCTTACTCATTTCATTGGTTATTGATTGGTTAACAAGGCGCTGGGAGCGTTTTGCTGCCTCTGTATGATAGATTTGGGGCCTACATTTCTCTCTCACAGCAGTATGGTCGTGCGAGGAATCGTTTGGGTCGGAAATGTTTTATTTACGTTATTATTACATACGAAATCTAAAGATTTCGTAAGTATATTAATGACTGCCGTCATCCGTTTGTTTGTGTGTGTTTGTTTGTAGGCACGATAACTCGAGAACGGAAGAAGCTACCAATGTCAAATTACACCACGTGATTCAGGAGGGTGATGGCTAGTGCTGATTAGATTTTGGTCAAAATCGGTCAAAGGTCAAGGTCACAGTGAGGTCAAATATTCGATTTTTGATGGTTTGGTACAGAATCATCGTAGAAACTTCTGGTTTGCGTCGCTCCCTTCTCTAGAGACAGCTTTTATTAGACAAGGTCAGAGGTCAAGTCGACGATTTCGTAAGTACCAGTCTATGACTGCTTGTTTTATTATCGAATAGATGTTTTTTTTTTTTTTTTTTTAAATGAATGTTGCGTCCCATTGGGGCCTCACGCGACCATTATAGACTAGGAAGCATTACATGATGAGGTGTAAAACTCGAAGTAGAAAGAGACCAGGGTGGTTGAGCAGTGAGATTAAGTGAGAAGCAGAAGGTATTTATAAAATAACAGGACTGGAGTTAGATTTATATCATTATCGGAGTAAACAGAGGCAAGTGAAGAAAATAACTCCACAAGCCAAAAGAGAGGTTTGAGAAGGACATGGCTCGGAATATTAAACAATAACAAGGCTTTCTTTGTTTTCAATGCTTTCTTTCTTTGATCCCTGGGGTACCTCAGGGATCAGTACTCGGACCATTACAATTCATTATTTACATCAACGATTTGGATCATGGGGTAAAGAGTAAGCTTTCCAAATTTGCAGATGACACAAAGCTTGGAGGTGAGGTGGATAGTAGAGGGGGTGGTGATCAGATACAGGAAAGTTATAAATCAAGAGGTGGTGTTAACATTGTACAGGAATTTAGTGATTTCTACATCTGGAATATTGTGTGCAGTTTTGGTCACCACAGCTCCGGAAGGACATAGATGCCATAGAGAGGGTTCAGCGTAAGGCTACTAGATTGATTCTGGGCCTCGCTTGACTCAGCTGTGAGGAGCGGCTGAAGGAGACAGGGCTTTATACACTGTAAAGGAGGTGGTTGTGAGGAGATATGATAGAGATGTTTAAGATAATGAAAGGTATCGATAAAATAAATGCAGATGAATTATTGAACAGAGTAGACTGTGATAGGACCAGGGGCCAAAGCTTGAGAGATAAGAGGGGAGCAAGGCAGGGGACTTTCATTCAGAGAGTAGTTAATGCATGGAATGGTCTCCCTGGGGTAATGTCAGCAGAAAAAGTAGATAAGTTTAAATTGGAATTAGATAGGTAACTGGAAGTTGTGGCGATAGAGGGGTATGGGGATGTTGATAAGACTGTTAGGAAGTTTGAGCATTGATTGGTGATTGCGTGCACGTATATGGAGTGCTGTTGGTGGGAGTCTTGTCAAGGGGTCTTGTGTAGTTGATGTTTTTTACCCTTTTGTTTTTTTAAAACTATTTTGACCATCTATCCCTTGCCCCCTCCCCTGGAAAAAAAAATGAATCCAAAAAAATTTCAAAATTTTTAAAAAATCAATTTGCATTTCTCTTATTATGGTGTGGTGTTCATAAATTAGTGTGGTGTTGATGTGGCACAGGCATGATGGGCTGATTGGCTTCCATTTACATCTAATTTCCTTATGAAGTGTCCAAACGAAAAGACATGGCAATCTCAGGTTCGAACCCCCTCTTGAGGTTAGCAATGAGAGTGAGATGGCAAGCTTATTCAGTTTTTTTATTTTAAAAATTCGATATTTATTCAATTTTTTTTAATACAATGCTGAGGTTTGTATGAGAGCAAACACACAGAACGTGCAACAAAGGGGGCAGGAGACAAGAGGGGTTGTAGAGGGAAGGAAAATACAGTGGGGAACAGACATGAGGAGATCTGTGGAAGGGATGGGGATGGGGTGGGGTACACAGAGTAAACAAGATGGACACTACAGGAAGGAAAGGAAAGCAGGGAATTTGAAGGTGAGTTTGGGGTGGATTATTGGGGGTAGAAAAGATCGAGGATTTGGATGGGGGACGATAAGAGTTGGTGGTGAACAGCTGTTTTGAAGACCTGGAGGGAAGAGTGGGATTGAAGAGAGTGTGAGAGTTTGTTCCATTGAAGAGGGTATGGGAGTTTAGTCCAAAGGTGAGAAAAAAGAGGAATGAAAGAGTGAAGGTGAGCAGTGATTCTTGATTTTGGTAGTTTTACCAGAAGGGGGGTGCTGGTGGACCTTGAGTGCCTTGCAGAAATATGGGGGGGGGTTCATATCACAAACAGAACGGGGGTGGGGGGGGTGAGATGCTGGAGAGGGGACTGTAGAAGAAAGAAAGACCACCGACTTGCCTGAGGTGAGAGAGTGAGATGCCCAAAGACTCAGACTCATTGCAGGAGATACCAATTATATTATCCTCAATGCCTTGGTTTCCACAGCTGCGTACGTTTCCATTAGGCTGCGTACGAAAGCTTTGGATGTAGTCAAGAGCTCAGGTGGGCCAAGGAAGGACTTTGCACGATGGAGGATGTCCAGTCGGTGACTGGCTTTGGAGGCCAGGTTGGAAATGTGGCTTTCCCAGTAAAGATCATGGCAGATAGTGAGATCCAGAAGCTTGAATGATAGAACTTCCTCAAGAGGATTGTTGAGAAAGTAGATGGGAGGGTTGGGGGGAGGGGGTGGTTCCAGACGGTCCTTTCGGAGAGACATAGTGAGTGTGTGAAATTTGTCAGGATTGAAAGACATGTTCCAGTCCACGTGTTGGACCGGCTTGTGATTTTTATCCAGATCTGCAGAGAGCGAAGCGGCTGACATCTTTTGACATTTTTTTTCCATCTCGATCCCACAACAAATAAAATTCACAGTTGCACCAACCTCCACTACAAATGTACAACTACTTTTCATACACACATCCTCATACAATTGTTACTCTTTCTTCTTCAATGCATTTTTATTTTTGAGATTCCTCACATGAGCTTGTCGTGCATACCTTGATGTTGATCTGGCAATCTAATGTGGCAGGTTGCCCATATTTATACCTTGGGCATTTTTTCTCTCTCTAGTTTTGCTTGGAGAAAATAGGAACATGGCATCCGAAGAGAAAAAGTCTGAAGGAGACCAAGAGAAGGGTCAGTCAGTTGTATCTACCGTGCCAGGACCAACCCAGGGCAAGGTAAGCTCAACATAGTCATGTTGCTGAAGCTTTCTGATGCAAAGATTATTTTTGGGAAAGCTGAAGTTGGGTCAGCAAGCTAGTGTATTTTTATAGGAATTGGCAGTTTGTGGATGAAGACATTTTTGGGGAATTGTCATGATAATTGAGTGAAATAAGAAAGCAAAACTTGACAGGCTGGGTGGTTGCTTCAACAAGCTATTCACTGAAAACGTGCTTTTAAATCAGGTGTTTTTCGACTTGTTTAGTTATTTATGTAAAGGCCCAGTCACACCTTGATGTTTTAGCCAGCAATGGCAACGTATTAAAATGTATGTAAAACGCTGGCTTACGTTGAACTTTTGATGTTTTTTTTTTTTAAAGATTCGGACGTATTCATAACGAGTTGGTCGTATGCATAACATATTTGTAACGGACACAGAACGTTTCGTTGTCTTATAGATAACTTATACCAATGAATGCTTAGCCTGTTGTCGGCCTTCACAACCTATGCCCAATGATAGTCTAACTTATGCATAGCACGCTTCACGTATCGCCGACTATGACGTGACGTAGCCTATTAAAAGGCTTCCGCACAACGATTTAAATCGTAACCGCCGGAGAAATGGAAGTGTTAACATCGCAGTCACACCTTGGCGATCTTGCCAGCGTATGCCGACCTCTGAAAAATGCGTCTAAAACGCTGGCGCACGTCGAATACGGTATGGGTAAGTTTGGTATACGTGAATAGAACGCTAAAGTATGCTATCATACGTCGTATTAAGTGGAGTACGTCTTGTAATTTTAAACGTGTTAAACATTTTACGACGTACTTGTCGTATGACACACACGTTCCGCATGCGATGGGAATAAGTTGTACGCAGTACGCACGATATGCGAACGTTGGCACACGTTGACAAAAGTTACTTGTAAGGTACTCGTAAGTCAAAACTCGTCAAGGTAATGGTTAGCGTCAGTGTTCCAGACTCCCTGTTTTTTAATTTTTATTTTTTCCCTTCGGTATGACGGTGATGTTGACACTTCGATTTCTAGTGCGGTTATGATTTAAATCGTTGAGCGGCAGCCTATTAATTATATTATATTATAACCGCACTATAAATCGTAGTGTCAACATCACCGTCATACCGAAGAAAAAAAACATAAAAAAAAAAAAAACAGGGAGTCTGGAACACTGATGCTAACCATTACCTTGACGTGTTTCGACTTGTTAGTACCTTACAAGTAACTTGTCAACGATCGCGTAACGTGCCTACAACACGTTACTCATAGGTTAGAAATAAGTTTCGGGTACACTAAACATTACCTTGACGTGTTTCGACTTATGAGTAACTTACAAGTAACGTGAGTCAACGATCGTGTAACATGCCAACAACTTATGGCCAGCGTTATGCGGAACATTTGAGTCATACGCTGGCATAAGTTTTAAAATTTCAAGCATGAAAAACTTGAGGACAACCGCAAAGTACAACGTTTAAAGCCAGCGTACTACGACGTATGGCAGTGTTTTTCAGCGTGCTCTCAATGTTATCAAAACTTACCCATAACGTATTCGACGTGTACCAGCGTTTTACACAAATTATCCAAAAATCGGCATAAGCTGGCTAAAACGTCAAGGTGTGACCTGGGCCTTAACATAAAAAGAGATATAATGGCAAATACTTATCGAAGTGTATACTGAGAATGGCTCTCGGAGCTAATCACGTTATGGCGTGTTCTCCACAATAAATTGTAGGTCACAGCCTGGGTCCATTTATTTAAATATGGCGAAGGTTACACTTGTTTTGAAAGAAAGAGACATCAACCGTGTTATTTTACCATGTTCGGTGGTCTGAAAATATGATTGTGAATGAAAACTACTGAAGAAAAAAACTGCGCGATTTGCCTGTCTAACCTCTCAAGAACATGGATGTTGATGTTAAAAGTCAATCCTGGAAATTCAAATGTTCTTGGGAAAATAATAATACGATATATTGTTATGGTTGTGAGGGTGGATGGAGGATTTAATCGGGAATTTAGCATTGTGCAGAGTTGCTTGGTCCGTGGACAAGTAGAAAGCATCTCGGTGTAACTAAGTTGGGGAATCTGTGAGCTTAAATGTTACGTGTCACCACACGAGGGGTGTTGCGGTATTAATTAGCTTGGAGAGTAAAAATATGCTCCCCAATATGTGATTGCCCTCTGTGATTTTTTTTCTCTTTTTAAAAAAATATTTGAAGCCAGGCAGTAAAGCTGGGAAACACATCCCTGAAACTACAAAAAAAAACAGGAGAAGCCCCCACCTTCCCTGGTTTGGGAGCGAGCAGGCCATGCCCTGGAGGCGGAAGACATAGAGGACAGGAGAGGCTGGCGCATTGCAGAGGGCGTGGGAGGATCCTACTGCATAGGATGAGAAATCGGTGTGGACGAGGGCAGGCAGGCTTGCGCTCGTGTGGATGGTGAGAGGCTCCCGACCGGATAGAAAGATCTGTGTGATCGAGGTTGAGGGTAGGCAGGCTTGCGCATGTGCGGATTGCGGAAGGCTTCTGTCTGGGTAGAACGGGAGATCGACAGAGCAGACACACGAGGTTGGTGTGAAGAACGCACGAGGTAGGTGGCATCTTTGGAAAGAGGAAGACTGGCACATTTTGAGCCATAGTGTGGAGAACTGCTTGTGGATTGCTTGGCATACGTCTACCCTGCCACGAGAGAAGTGACGAAACCATTTGCGCGCATGTGTACGTGCTGGTGGAAGCGCTCCCCATTCCAAGTTTGACAAGGACCAGCTCTAGGCCAAGCTGAGTACCAGTATACTGATATGAAAAAGGGGGGTTATTCTTTTCATTTTGTCACCCTTCGTATTTGTGTCTGTGCGAGGCCTCGACTGGAGGAGTTATTTATGTATTTTTTATTATTATTATTTCCTTTTGAATTATCTTGTAAATATTTGTGCATCTATCTATAATTCCAGCAGTGTGTGTGTCTGTGTCTGACCGCTGTTTCTCGACAACCACTGGTCCGATCTAATTAAAACTTGCCAGGTATATTGCTGGGGACCTGAGTATGTGCCTTTTCAAGGTTTGATATTAATCGGACAAGTGCTCCCCAAGTTATGGCCATTTATTTACCAAACCAATGACAAGACACGTTGCTGCGTAGGCGTGGCCGATGAGGAAAGGGCGCCATTTAGTTACCGTGGCGTAGGAGTGGCAATGGTCAATGGCGCGAATGTCATGGCAAGCAAAGACAGGGAGGTAAACTTAGTATTAATTTGGATTTTAATGAACTGTGTGTGTGTGTGTGTGTGTGTGTGTGTGTGTGTGTGTGTGTGTGTGTGTGTGTGTGTGTGTGTGTGTGTGTGTGTGTGTGTGTGTGTGTGTGTGTGTGTGTGTGTAAGTATCACAGCAGTTGTTACTTCGATGCAAGCGATAATTCGTGGAATGCATGTGAACATTCCGTACGGGCACGCATCACTTCCGGATAGTGATGACTTACTGTATTCTAATAATTTCTTGATTTCTTATGCGCATTTATAGATAAACACAATGTCTCAATCCAGTCGTCCTTTACGAGAGCGAAGGAACGGCCTGTGTGGTTGTTTGAAAGTTTTTTATTTATTATCTTGCAAGATATGTTGGTGAGCTTGTATGGTTTGTTTGTTTGTTTGTTTGTTTGTCTGTAATCACGTATAAAAAGATTCTGCAGAGCACAGTTATCATTGGAAATTTTTGTAAATTCGCATATCAGAGGCCTATAGAGGTCCCTTGCAGTGCACAAAATTTTGAAGGTCAAGGTCAAAGGTCAAGGTCACTTTGTCGCAAATCAGGGGAGTCGACGAAACCCTTATTTTTTGAGTAATTTTGATCGGATAGTCTTCAAACTTCATGGGAATAAAGTTCATGGTCTGGCGCTCAGCTGATTAATTTTTGGTGGCGATTGGCCTTGACCTTAATATGTTTTTTTATTTATTTTTTATATTTTTTGGTCTGTAATCGCGTATAAATCACTCTGCAGAGCACAGTTATCATTGGAAATTTTTGTAACTTCGCAAATCGGAGGCCTATAGAGGTCCCTTTCAGCGCATAAAATTTTGAAGGTCAAGGTCACTTTATCGCAAATCAAGGGAGTCGACGAAACCCTTATTTTTTGAGTAATTTTGATCGGATCGTCTTCAAACATCATGGGAATATAGTTCATGGTCTGGCGCTCAGCTGATTAATTGTTGGTGGCGATTGGCCTTGACTTTCATGGTTAGCGCCAAAGGTCAAACATATTTGACCCCAAGGTCAAACTTTCAAGTTTTAGGAACCATATCGTGTAGTACCTCAAATTGAACACCTCGATGAGTGCTTTCTAGATATGTCAAGCTTGAGACATTATGACGTTATGAGGCAAAAGCATATATTTCATGGTTACTCTGTAGAACGATTCTCATCGGAATCTCTCGTAGGCAGATATTCCTCAAGGAGTCGCTCCTGGTGGATAGCAGCTCTGTTCACCTCAGTGTGACCTTAAAGAAGTCACACGTGGTCACCTTTTGGCAAGATACGGGTCACTCTGCGGGTGACATTGGTTTATTTTTTATTTTTTTTTGCACATACGGCCACGCACGTACGGGCATGCACTTATGGGCACGTAGTAGTGTTTATTAAATGTGTTTATTTTGAAGAAAACTGTATTCGTGTAACAGATACCCGTCTACGACGGGTAAAGGGTACAGGACGGATCACAATACTCGGTTACGGTAGTTTCTTTGGATGTTTTGCGCCGCATTCAACAGCTCAGTTCATATTGGTGGTGTGTCTGGGTGCCCATGGTAGCGTTTGAGACCGGTCGCTTTAGATTGTTGGCCTTGACACGTAGTGGCGGATGAGTAATACGAACGATTTGACATATTCATCGCTTCTATATTACCTCCATCAATAGATTAACAACATGGCAGGATAAAAGTCGTAAATGCTGAGTTGAACAAATGTCCTGAACTCATGGACTTGGTTATTAAAGTAAAGCACGTCGTCTGGGACCCGGCCGTCGGTTTGCCGCCGAATGCTGCTGATTGTGACGTCATCGATTCCCTCTTTGAAAATTATATCTATACTAGCGATACCCGTGCACATTATATTACGATTGCAGTGGTTTCGCTGATAAACCCCCTTGTGCTGTCCTTTTGCAGTGCCCCTGTGCCATACCCTTCGAGCACGTGTTAAAATCTCCGTCGATCAACGTGTCCGCCTCCTCGTAATAAGGAACAGCTCGGCTGTCCTGGGGGGTTGGCACTGTTAACCGCCCGTCACCACAATTTGGGTTGGGGGGGTTAACTTGAACCAGCCACCTCAGTGACAATATTTATCAAAAGTTATCATTGAGCAGTTAAATATATCCTCTAAAAATAAAAAAGGTTCATCTTTTTCTTCTTCCTTTGTCTTCTCTGTGCAGCACAAGGCTGCATGGTGGCATCATTTGCTGAGGGTGTGGCTGTGCTGCTGATATAGTGCCCCCCTGTAGGTTAGGGCAGGAATTTGTTCATGGTGCCGGCGAGAGCTCGCCTACTCTTCGTGAAGGACACCTTGGGATCTTTAATGTCCACCAACTCATGCCCGCAGACGGGATGCCCCATTTAATGTCTATCTGAGGAGATCAAAAGGTTAATGGGATATTCGTTTTTGCGAGGAATTTTTAAGTCTGCAAGACAGTTTTTATCAACATAAACACTGCGTGACCTCACCGAGGGTTGATCGAATTTACAATTGGGAATGCCATAAATTATTTGTCTGTTGGGGGATGTCTGCGTGCAGCGGGAGGTTAACTCTGTTGCACCTTCCCTTTGATACAAAACGTACTGGTTATAATATGATTGTTATAACATGAAAAAATGTTTGTGGCGGTGAGGTATTGTAAAAGTTGTTTTGTGTTGAGGGGAACAGGTTGTCACGAGGTTAACCTTTGACCTGCATTGGGTGGTCAAGGTGCAATAATTTTCCAGATTTTAGAATTGGCAAGAAACCATGAGCGACTGGGAGAAGGAATAACCTTTGCAGAGATTCTCTCTTGGGGGAGGGAGGATGTTATAAAGTTGAAAGAGAGAAGAAGGATTGGGGAGGGTTTGAGTTGCTGTGTGTACACTGTGCCACAGTGATAACTTTTAGTTTTTGTTGAATAAATGCTCAGTTGTAAATCTTTCATCGTTGTTGTTGATTGGAGCTCAAAGGGCGGAGGAGCTCCTTGTAAGCCAACGGTCATCCATATCTAGTGCCCAACTGTGTCTGCGGACGTCCTCCTGCAGTTGGGTTACTTTTTTATGAGGAGGTTGGTGCCAGGGTTTGTACTCCAGCCACTGTAAAACACTTCATTCCACAAAACACAAGAAAACCAGAAAGAGAATTGAAAACCCACTCCGTGGGGTAACCAAGGGGTAACCAAGGGGTAACCTTCCCAGGTCAGATTGCGATAGTGTGCGTCGAAGTGGTGATGAGGTGTCATCCACCAGACGGTCTCCTTGGGTTAACCTGAGGTGGTCCCTTCGGGTGGGTGCCTGGAATGTCCTTTCCCCAAGAGTGGATGATCACCTGTCTCTGTTATCTGAGCTCAAGCGTTTGGCATCGGTATTGCAGCACTCTGAGGTTCGGAGATCGAATTGTGGTGAGATCATGGTGGATGATTGCACATATTATTGGTCTGGTCGCTCTGATGGTTACCATGCCCAAGGAGTTGCTGTAGCTGTGTCCAATAAGCTGATTCCAATGATAATTGAGGTAACACCAGTCAACGAGCGTATTATGAGACAAAGGATTTGCCACTCCTTGGGTGTCGTTTCTCTGGTCTCTGTATATGCCCCTACTGAGGAGAGTGATCTCACCGTGAAGGACTCATTCTTTGACACTTGAGTCTGTGGTTGATCAGTGCCCCAGGTGAGATGCACTTCTCATCTTGGGGGATTTCAATGCATCGACTGGAACTGATGGGGATGGTTATGAGATGTGTGTTGGTCCCCATGGGTCTGGGATTGTGAACCTGAACAGCACTAAGTTCCTTGACTTTGCAGGAAGTCATGTACTTGGGGTTGCTGGTTCATGGTTTCAGCACCCACAGGCTCATCACTGAACTTGGTATTCTCTGCTTGACGTGTGGCAAAGGAGATTGACCATGTGCTCGTTGATGGTCACTGGAGGATGATCCTGAACTGCAGGGTCTACCGGAGTGCTCAGTTCTTCAACACCGACCACAGGCTTGTGGTAGCAACTTTGAAGTTGCAGCTTAAATCCAGGAGAATGGTACCATCCCTGGCTAGGCTGGATGTTTGCAAGCTCAAGGCTGAGTGGGGATTTGGTGGGGTTTGAGTACTTTGGGGAATCCTGAAGAGTTGTGGAGTGCCTCAGGACCATCATCCTTGATGTTGCCGGTGGATGTCTTGGAACTCACTGGAGGGCAAAGAAGTATTTTGTCTCAAGGGACACTGGATACCATTGACCAGTCGCAGGGTGAGGCTTGATGGCAGAGCTGAGCTGTTGAAGGAGTTGAGGCGTAAAACTGGACGTACACTGAGGGTAGACAAGGAGGCCAATGTGCAAGGAATCTATGAGAGGGTAGAGAATCACCTGTGGTCAAGTGATGCTGGTCCTGCTTACAGGAGAATTCGTGCATTGCGTTCCTCCAAGCCCGTCCCTCGGTGTACCGCATGCAGTTAGAGTGGAGGGTGATCGGCTCTTGACAGAGGAGTCCGAAGTGAAGGCCCGCTGGGCCGGTTACTTTGAGCAGCTGTACCAGGCTGATCCACCTGCTGTTGAGTTAGATGTCAGAGGTGTTGCTATCCCTATTGCTGACCCTCCAATCAACTATGATCCACCTTTGTTTGTGGAAACATCGGCTGCGGTGAACCGGTTGAAATGGGGTAAAGCTCCTGGGATCTCTGGCATCCCTGCTGAACTTCTCAAGGCTGGTGGAAATGCTGTACTCGTGTCGTTGCATGCAGTTCTGTGCTATGCCGGGAACACAGGCATCATCCCAACTGACTGCAGGAGGGGCCTTGTTGTCCCTCTGGAAAGGGAAGAGTGATCGCCAGGACTGCAACAACTACCGAGGGGTGACACTGCTCTTGGTGCCGGGTAAGTTCATTGCTCGGATAATACTTGACAGGGTTCGCCACCATCTGCTTGAGCACCAGCGTCCAGAGTCGAATGGTGGAAGGAAAGAATAGCAAGCGGATTGAGTTGTCTTTTTTTTTGGCATTTGAGAAGTACTGT
The DNA here is from genome assembly GCF_056783735.1 of Eptatretus burgeri. Classification (NCBI taxonomy): domain Eukaryota; kingdom Metazoa; phylum Chordata; class Myxini; order Myxiniformes; family Myxinidae; genus Eptatretus; species Eptatretus burgeri. The sequence continues at coordinate 137,311,440 of NC_140961.1, forward strand.
ATAATAGAAGAGAGGAGTGAAAAAAATGACACCCAGTGGAGAAGAGAGCTTGTGTGTCAGGCTCAAGCCAAAAGAGAACACTGTCTAGCTGAGGCCTAGATAAATACATTTTTCAACTTCATTCACAAACACAAATTCAACATGACGAGTAATAATTACAGGACATTATTAACAATGTCGGGAACAAACAACAGATAGACAGGACAGATCTGGTCTGGAATTCTTCGCTTTTGAAGTGATGTTTACGAAGCAGGCAAACCACGTACACACTCAGAATCAAATACTGCAAGATAATTGTTCGGTCCTCGTGCAACAAAATCGATAACACAATGCATTTTTCAAAACTCTTGAAAATTAGTTGGGGGCTAAAATTCATGTTGTACTTATTGTAACAGACTCGGCCTTTCTACCGGGAAATGTGAGACAACCGGAGATGAACTGCCAAGACGCCCAATTGGAGGCATTCTGCGAATCAGTAGGCGGTGTGGTTGTGTTTGAATCGATTTCACCGCACTGGCTGTTACACAATTGGGGTTTATAAACACTTGCACTAATATTCATAAAGGTACATCTGATGTATAATTAACCCTGCTTTAAACCCCCTCCTCTCTCCCAAGTCATTTTTGTCCCAAGACAAGTCACTTTTTTTCCCCGCCTTTGGAATAAACTTCCTCACTCTATTCAATTTCATTCTTCCCTCCAGGCCTTCAAAACAGCTGTTCACCACCACCTATCATCCTCCATCCAAATCCTTTATCTTTTCTACCCCCGATAATCCACCCAAGCTCACCTCCTTCAAATTCCCTGCTTTCCTTCCTGAAAGTCCCTGTAATGTCCATCTTGTATTCCCCATGTTCCCCGCCCCATTCCTCTCCCTTCCACAGATCTCCGAATGTCTGTTACCCACTGTTTTATCCTTTGCACTCCCGCCCCTCTTGTCTCGTACCCCCCCCCCCTCCTTGCTGTGCGTTGTGTGTTAGCTCTCACATGAGCCTCGACAAGGTATACAAAAAAAGAAGAAGAAAAAATGACATGTTGTGTAATATTGTTGTGGAGCCGGGTGTCGGCGGCGGGCACGACCGCCTGGTGGAGCAGTGGAGTCTGCTCCACCGAACACCCGGAATTTAGATCGTGCTCCTCGGAGAACTCCGAAAGGCACGGGACCCTTACAGTACTGTGATTCGCCAAGAATTCGGCCGCATGTAATAGGGTGACGTGCCAACTTCAATAAACCTAAGTATCCACGCTGCAAAGCCACCGGGGAATTCACACCCTCGGCCGACTCTGTCCGATCTGAGTCGCGGAAAACGGCTCGGATCCGGCGTAACCGAGCGGAGTTACCAGAGCCGCGCCGGACCAAATGCACAATTTACCGTTTCCCAATTTCCCAACACGCACCGTGCTAAGCCAATGAAAAAAAACCACAGAAACGAGCTGATACATTCAACAAAAGGGATATTTATTTACAATAGGTAGGGAGGGGAACACAGAAGAACAGAGTTATCTGACTACAAGAAATGCAGTCAATGTACAAGTAAAAGCACTTGTACAGTTGCTATTTGAAGACGGACACACACACACACACACACACACACACACACACACACACACACACACACACACACACACACACACACACACACACACACACGGACCCGTCGGGTCTTTATTGAAGGCTTCCAGCTCGAGAACAGGTGAGCTGGAGAGCAGAGCCTGTGCTTGGACCTGTCTACCTCGTGTGGTCTTCGACGATCCGGCTCGGCGGGACTGAAACTCGCAACACGATGCCGCTCCAAGCATCAGGTACCGTGCTCTCCAACCGGCCACGCACCAATCGACCACCACCACGACGACGACGACCACCACCACGACCCTCTTTTACCCAGCCTGGCGTTCCTTTTTATTAGGTAATCTCTACCGAGATTACCTAATAAAGCCGGACCAAATGTCCGTCCGTCCGTCCGTATGTACGTCTGTCATTTTTTCTTTCCGATCTTGATGAAACTTAGTATGTGGGTAGAGGTCGATGAGTGTTGCACAACGATATAACTTTTGTCCGGGTTCAAGGTCAGAGTCAAGGTCACGTAAGTTATAAAAATCGCCATTTTCAAAACCTATCTAGTTTGCCATTCTACAAGATATTCAGCAACTGTTTATTGATTAGGCAAGTAAAAAATATTATCTTGTATCTAACCGGACAGATTTTTGAATTTCCATCCTGTTTGGCCACTACGTAACCTGGAACGTAACCACTACGTAACGTAACCTTGGACGGGGCGTCATGGGAAAGTCGCTCTCTGTGGCAATCTCAATCCCATTGGCCGGGGTACCGTGGGAGGGTCACTTTCTGTGGCGTGATTGGACAAGGGGCACGCCCCTGCCTTCCTGGGTGGTGTCCCGGTCTGAGGTGATGGAAATCTCCGCCCACGTACGTGGCCAAACGCACGTGGGCAATGGTGTCGGTGTGTGAAGTGAAGGAGGTTTGTTGTAAACGACACTCCGCAGCACACACATGTAAGTGTCGTTAGACACAGGTGGGGGGCCATAACTATAAACACACACTTGTTGATATAACTGTTCTATAAGGACCTGAATGTTGAGTGCAGTAAGCTTCCAAATTTGTAACACTTTGTCTATGTACTCTATGTATATATATGTATATGTATATATATGTATATATATATATATATATATATATATATATATATATATATATATATGTATATGTATATATATGTATATATATATATATATATATATATATATATATATATATATATATATATATATATATATGAAGTATATATTTATTTTTACCCCTCCACCCATTTTTCATATACAGTACATAAAATCACCCCTTCTTCCTCAAAGTACCTGAGATAATTTGGAATTAAATAGATTAGCTTAAAAAGAAAATAGTTGTGGCAATGAAGGGAAAAGTGTGCATGAGGATGTGCAAGAGGCTTCCTGTTTCTACTGTGTCAACATGACTAAATATATGCAAAATCGTTATGAAGCAACGGCTTCCGTTGGCAAGGGAGAATGTAAATAGAGAAAAACATCGTTTTACCAAAGTTAGTATTGTATATTTTCACTTTTATACCTCGGTGATCTGAAGTAGAACAGTGAAAATATTTTCTGCTTGAAACCTGTTTTGAAATCGTTATGCTCATCATATTTCATATCCTTCTTACCACCCCATACTCAGCCAGCACCCCAGAAGCCAAGTTATGCGCTCAAGTTCACGCTTGCTGGCCACACAAAGGCCGTGTCCTCTGTGAAATTCAGCCCGAATGGAGAGTGGCTTGCTAGCTCATGTGAGTTGTGGGGAGGGTTGAGGTTGAGAGATAAAAACAAATAATTGGTGAGAGTGAGTGGTCATTCAAAGCTTGTGTACTCATCATGGTTGAATCTTTAAATTCCTATTTTGACATCTCTCAGGTTTTATATTATTTCATTGTTTTTTTTTTTTCTTTTTTTTTTTTTTTCTTCATTTTTCTCTCAAGTCCTCATTAAACCATGGAGTTTTATTTATGTGTGCTTTCTGTCGGTGGTTGTATGAAAACCATTGTAATTATGCTCTTCACCTGACAAGCCTTTATGGTCATGATCAAGGGGTCTCAATTTTTCATGGCCTCATTGATTTCTGTTTTTGGTTTTCAAGTTGAAGTGAGTACTTCATCTTATGCCCATATGGGATTGAAAATAATCTTGCTCACTTTCATTGTTATTTCTGCAGTTTTAATGTCCATCACATATAATATCCATATAATATTCCATCATGTGCTCAGTTGCACAAGTTCTGGATGTGGTCGCATCCGTCTGGGATAATATGGTCGGTGTGTGATTGTGTAAACAATCTTTATTGTTTATTGTATATTACATGCACACCTTATTGCCATGCGCTCGTCGCGCAAAGCGAGCTTGAGCAACACACGACTGTCAAAATGACGAATGAATACCAAATGAGTCCTTTTGCGCATGCGCTGTTGTGTGTTTACAATGACTTGCTTCTGCTCTCCAGGCACTTTTAACCTCACACAAAACCTGTGATTCTAAAGGTCTTTTAAACATAATTTTCAGGATTTAGACGAAAAAGTGGCAATTTTAAAATGATTCACCTTAATTGTTCTGTCCTGAATGTAAATAAGACTCACGGAAATATAGGAATATGAGAGGTGTTGAATTTGTGCCATTTCCTGTGAGTACAAGCGAGCCGCAGCGATGTATATAACACACACATGGACAGACACTTCAACTTTCACCAATGGATGCAAAAATCTCGCATAATTTCTCTTGCGGCCCCAGAACCAAACAAGCAATGTATATTGTTATGGATTCGCACCCGACTCTTGACCCCAGTGTTAAGGATTCGGACGAGTGATGTCAATCACACTCGACTCTTGACAGCCAAATGTTGAAGATTCAGCGTCACTTAACAGCACCGCAGTCTCCGGGGGGGGGTTATAACGCCAGCTGGTTCGGCACAATTCTCGGGTTATGCGCCTCAGATCACGATACCAAAATACACCTGTGCCTTGCAAGCTGGGGAAATAGACCCCGGTTACAGACTGGTTTTGTCAGAGACCGAGCGAATTCTGCCAGTCTGTAACATTTTGGTTTTATATACCAATCGAGCGAATTGTTTCTCAGCACGGCACGGACAAACCCAAAGCGGCAACTTCATACGAATCGGCCAGATTTATTGGGGACACATCGGGGAACACAACACAAGCAAGCATGCATGACAATGTTATAATCAATCTATAACCCGTTCTTAACTAGGGAGCTACGGGTTTCGAAGGGAGCCCGAGCGAGATATACCTTAGACAACATGCAGACAAGACAGAGTACTTGGTGATGCTTCATGGACGAGAGGAAAAGTGTCAAAAGCACGAATGCGGCTCGTGACAAGCCGATGTCAACGGATTCGAGCACCCCGGCTCGAGCACGCCGCGTGGCAAGATGGCGGCGTCCTTTTTCTTCTCCCGGCACCGCCCGCGCACGCAGCCTCTGCGCGTCCAGACCCTGTGAGGTCGACGGCCCAAGAGGAAAGATCTATGGTATGCTCCAGCTGGCTTTTCACAAGGTCCAGCATACAAGTCCAGGCCTGCTCTGTTCACCAGGTTAGGCCAAATCGGGGTGTTGGGCTCCACAGGTGGATCGATGGGACCACAAGACGTGTCGGGCTGTGCCGTGAGTAGAGACAGTCAGAGGCTCCGTCACTGGACTCCGGATGAACCTGTCGATGTCCTCCTCATAAAAGTCGATCGCCGACTCCCACTCGTCGTTTCTCATGCAGCAGAATCCTCACTCGACACTCAGGCTCAGTTAATCCCTTGGCAGATTGCCGACTCGACCCTCAGGTTCAGTTTCTCCCTCAGCACATGGCAGACAGACCTCATGCAGTCCCTTCCCTGCCTTTCTTTCGGCTCGCTCCTCACGAAAGCTAATCGCAAAACAACACAGCCGTCCCCTGCACAGCCGATCACACCACCTCTCGGTGCTCTCGGTTCCACCACCACCTTTCCGGCGCTCGCTCGCCCCCCCAGGGCACTGGGCAGAGACTCTTTCGGAGAGGAACGAAGAAGAAGAAGAAGAACCTCTCGGTACACCACCACTGCATGAACAAAACACACCTCCTACACCTCCTGACACACATGTAACGGCCATTTACTGAACAACCTGGCTAAACATGCATTTAATGGGAGATCTGGGCTAATCCTATATTTAATAACACACTAAGGGCCATTTCCGCAACAATATTTATGACGACACTCACAGCCCATGCAACTCCAACCCCTTCCTCCTCCTCCTCCTTCCAAATCATTCCCGGTCCCTGGTGCTTGGTGCGGCGACGAAGGTGTGGGTTCGAGTCCCCCCCCCCCCGAACCAGCTCGTCTCGATCAGACCGCTCGAGGCGGAAAGGTACCCGACCGAGCTCTTATCCTCAGCTCGCCTTCCCTCCCGAGCGGAAGGGTCAAATAAGGCCAACCGGCCCCATTTCATGTGTGTGTGGTGTGTGGGTGTGGTGCCCTTCCTGTAAGTAGAGACTGTTAAGTGCCTGTGTTCATGGTAAATTGCATTTCTTTTATTTGGATAACTCTGCTCTTTGTCACCCTCTCCCCATTATGGATAAACCCCTGTTAAATGTACCAGCTCGTTGCCTGTCGTTTCTACCATTGACCCAGCACTGTGCGGGCGTGACAATTTGTGAGGCCGTTTGTGCCGTAAGTTGTTATTGGGACTGGCACGGCTCTGGTAACTCCTGCTCGGTTACGCCGGACCCGAGTCGGTACATGCGACTCGGTTCGGACAGAGTCGGCCGAGGGTGTGGCTTCCCCGGTAGCTAGACGTTGTGAGTACTTAGGTAAATTGGAATAGGCAAGTTGACCCTACCTCACGCCGTCAAAATATTGGCGACCACGGTCCTATCAGTGACCCGTCGACTCCAGAGTTATCCGGGGTGACGACCTTTAAATTCCAGGTGTTCGGTGGGAGACGGCTCTACTGCTCCGTCTGGCGGTCGTTCCTCGCCACCGACCCCCGGCCCACAACAATATAACATTTCAAATAAGGTGGTGTAAAAGAAGACGCTGCAGCGACGGCAGTAAACCTTCAACAATGTTTTTGCGCAGCTTTTAAAACCTTTATTTTCAACTAAATTATATGCGGTACTTGAACACAAGAACACAAGTCGCCTCATTTCCACTTTCAAAAACCCACTACCAGACCCCACCCATGTCATTTTTTTTTTCCTCAAGACTGCATGGGGTAAGGTGTTCTATGAACTCTCTAGTTACCCTCGCCGAAGGAGAGGGTATTTCATTTGGGTCTGGTTGTCTGTCTCTGTCTGTTTTGTTTGTTTGTTTGTCCGCACAGAACTTTCGTGTTTTTCTCCGCAACCGCTTGTGGTATTGAGACAAAATTTTTACCACAGGAGTGACTACTCGTGTAGAATGTTTTGTTGATAATTATGTCACATAATTATAATTATGTCATGTCATAGGTATATGCCCCGGTTAGAATAGGTGTACCATATCCCTGTGTCCTAAGAGGTGACCAGGGTTGCATCAGGAAGGGCATCCGGTGTAAAACCTGTGCCAAATCATAACGGATGATCCGCTGTGGCGACCACTAACGGGAGCAGCGGAAAGAAGAAGAAGAAGAAGATGTCATAGGTCACTTGGTGTGGTAGCCATGTTATAAAAACAAAAACTTTGGACCTCCATCTCTGAAACCGCACCAAGTTGAAAGTTGGCACGTGGCAAGTATTCCTCATGGGGAATAAGTGATTTTTTTTAATGATATAAGTGCCTTTGTTATGACATCATAATTGCATATGTAGAACACTACATCTGATCAGTATGAAAATTTTTGAGGGTTATCCTGGGATAAAATGGTCCACATAAATTTTTTTATGACGCCATCAGTCACGTGATTCGGCAGCCATATTGTTGTTTTTTATTTTTAAAACCTTCAAAAATCTCTGAAGTGGCTGAACAGATCGAGGCGAAGCTTTACATGTATGAGCGCCTCTCCATGAGGAAAAAAAAGTTTCACACATGATGTCATTGGTCACATGGTTTAGCAGCCATATCAGATTTACCATAAAACCTCAAAATCTTCTCCAGAATGGCTGGACAGATTGAGGTGAAACTTCACACAGATGTTCCCAAAGCCGTGGGTGTACAAGTTTGTTCAGGAATAATTGATAGGTCACATGGTTTGGCAGACACATTGGATTGAAGAAAAATATGAAATGATGTTTTCTCTGGAATCGCTTGATCAATTGACATGAAACTTCACAATTATGATCTGGTAGTGATGGGGAATGCATGTTTTAAGTTTCAACTTTATATTATCGGATACTTGGTCTGGCAGCCAGAATTAATATTTTTTTTCGATCTGGGTTCTTTTTTGATTTTTTTTTTTTTGATATGCATGTATATATGTATACATATTTTAATAAAGCTCACTTGGTTGTGCCTGGATGGTTTTGAGGGTAGAGGAGTAGCAGCTGAAATGTGAATCCGATCGTGGTTCCTCCTGATGACTTCATCTCTGCTTTTTGCTTGTTTGGGTTCCTTCTGATTACTTCAATGCAGGACTTGTATCTATTTAGTCATCCATTTGATTTTAATTTAATTTATTTTAATCTCATTCTGAATTCAATTGAATAACAATAAATGTCATTGGTCAGGGCCAGGTGTCCTATCAAAGTGGAACGTCTTGGTACCCGGTCACCACTGCCAGCAGTTGTAAAGTGGCAGTTCTAATCATGTCTTTTATTAATTATGTGACATACCAGTACACAAACGCCACACAAAACAAGTCCCTGTGAGGGCCTGTAATCTCTGATTGCTCTTTTTCTTGTTTAGTCTTGTATCTGTGTAGTGTCGGGCTGCAGGCATGATGGGCCAAATGGTCTCGTACTGCATCAAACTTCCTTGATGTTATTCCTTCAGATTATTGATTGGATAATAGAGTGAGGAAGCGGTGCTAATTTTTCTGCTATAATTTTATTTTCTCATTTCTGACATTGTAGCATAAGCCCTGTTTCTTAAGTAAACTGTTCTCAGGTCCCACAAGGGTTTCCTTGATCCTGCATGTGGTTTCTGTTGTGAACGCATGGGTGGTCACAACTCCTGAATGTGCAACAATATTACTTTGTCATTCCTGGAAATTTGTCTGGCCTTTGTTCAAACTTTGTGTAATGTGACTTGCACTTTCACTCTGTCTATTCTCATATATTTGTCACTGAGCCGTCATTCCTGCTAAAAATGTATTTGACTCTCTCGTCTCTCAAAAATATATTATTTTTGCTTCTTATAACCCCTTCTATATTTTATAGCTGCAGACAAGCTAATCAAGATTTGGGGTGCATATGACGGAAAGTTTGAAAAGACGATATGTGGACATAAGCTGGTATGTATTATATTTTGCGTATTTGGCCATCTTTGAGCTCATTGACAGATCAAGTACCTCACCCATCCAATTAATATTTCCACTAAACTTGTATGTGTATGAAAACATTGCTCAACAAAATCAACTTCAGGCATATAGAAACATATATTCCACATCCTCCTTAATAAATACTAGTTTTGGGTATGATTAACAGAATTGGTCCACATTCTTGATCGGTGATGGCTGGATGTAATAAATGAAAGTTTTTCAGTTTTTTATTTAGCTGGGAGCATTTGTAGCATGGAGGTAAATTTTAAGTTTGTATTTTTGTGTGTGTACAGTGTTGTTGATGTTCAAGAGTGGTTCCCTTTTCCAGGGTATCTCGGACGTGGCTTGGTCATCTGACTCAAATCTACTCGTGTCTGCCTCTGATGACAAGACGTTAAAAATTTGGGATGTGAACTCGGTAAGTATGGCATGGTGGTTGTTCCTGCAAATTGGTATATTTCCACTTTTTGCCTTAAAATTGGCTGATTATAGAGTTGAATGCTGACATATTTATTTATTTATTTATTTGGGCATTGGTGATTTCTACGGAACCAAACAAATCAAACAGCCACTGAAGCTAATCTTCTGTATTCTTGTGGAAATTTCTCAGATCGCTGCGACTGATAATATTGCACAAATTGGTCACATGACCATCACATCATCAACCATGTCAATTACTTTTGCCTTTGTACAGAAATTGGAATCTATGTTACGGAACTGGATCAGATTAGCCTCAGTAGGTACTTGCTTAGAACTGTCCCGATAAGTTTTGCATTAATTAATGAACATTTCACAAAGTAAAAGTTTGTAATAAATACTTGCACTATGGAGAGCTCATGAGCAATTTCCTTAGGAATAGCCTCAGTAGCTATTGGTGTGGTATCATATGAACAGCCACTGCCATGTTTTTAACGTTTGTTGAATTTCGTTTTTCTTCATTTTGCGGATGCATGTGAGCAGCAATTGGCATACTTTCTTTCTTTATTTATTTTTAACCCCCATTAACTCTTCATAACCAAACACTCTTACTTGCAGGTGGTAGTGTTTCCTCCACTTCCCACCTCCTCTTTTTCCTGTTCATTCCCACCCCAATGTCAGTTCTTACACTTCACCATCTTGTTTTTCCCTGAGCCTCAATCTTGTAAAGTAAAAATATTTGGTTATTATGAATGGCGTAGGTTGGAGAGAGCTGCGGTGGGAATAGTTGAGCATTGAAAGGAAGTGTTGAATTTGTTTTTGTTTCCACATGGTGTTCACTTGCTGTTATGGTACTATCGGCTTTGCTTTGTGCCTTGCAGGGAAAGTGCCTGAAAACTTTGAAAGGGCATAGCAACTATGTATTTTGTTGTAACTTCAACCCTCAGTCCAATCTCATTGTGTCTGGCTCGGTGAGAAACAGCTCCCCACACAAAATCACGTCGAACAATTACATTTCTGAAACGAAATATTTAAATGGGATGTGCTTTCATTAATGGAGTCATAGAAACCGGGCCATTTTTATTCATCTTTTTTCAGTTTGATGAGAGTGTACGGATTTGGGATGTGAAGTCTGGGAAATGCTTGAAGACGCTCCCAGCGCATTCTGATCCTGTCTCCGCTGTGAGTTACACCTTCAGTAAACACATTGTTTACAAAATTAAGCGATTTAAGGTTGTTTTGGTAATTACCTCCACCATGTGGTTATCTTTTTACCCCTGTCTGTTTGTCTGAGTCTGTCTGTCTGTCTGTCTGTCTGTCTGTGAGCAGGATATCTCAAAAAGTTGTGGACTGACTTCGACGATATTTGTTGGACGTGTTTGGTGTTTGTTAAGGACAAATTGATTTAATGTTGTTGAAGATCCAGATATGTGAATTTTTTTTAATTTTCTCATCGATTCTTCACCATTGAGAGATGGGGCCGAACACGATATATAATCATGATGTTTCAAAAAGTTGTGGACGGGTTATAATAAAACTTGGTGGATGTGTTTGATCGGGTAGATGACTAGAATAAGCTAATTAGATTTTGCTTTAGATCCTGATCCAGCCTATCAGTGGGATACAAAATGTAAACTGTTCAGCCTGGTGGAGGTATGTGTTCTACTGAGTGCCATAGTATTTTTTGTTTTCTTTCTGTTAGTCATATATTCATGCAGGAGTTCTGTTCATTGTGTGACCTTCCTGACAATGTGACCTTGCTTTTTCATGAACTGAGATGTATGTATGCAAAAAAAAAAAAAGATGTAGAAATAATTTATGCAGTGTCTGAGATGATTGCACCTTTGAACTTGGTCTTTGTTTAAGACTAATAGTTGGTTATGTTTCATCATGAATAGAAGAGCAGTGTAGTTAATAAGACTAACTCCTCTTTGGCACCCTCTCGAACTGGGGCTGGGCCAAAGCTGGTCCGACTCCTCCAGCATATACCGCAGCCAGTCCTGGTTATTGCTAGACGGCGCTGCACCAATCCTGTTTAACAATAGTGGTGGCCCGATCTTCCTAAAATGATGGTCGATGTCCTTATCTGGATCTATTCCTTCCCACTGGGAGGTCGTCTCATCCAGACAGCCTGCTCATGCCGTCTCAGCCCCATCCTGACTACCTTCCACTCTTCCCACCCACTTACCTGATCTATATAATAGAGAAGAACACGTATATGTTGCACTTTGAACCTATCACTCAAGTTTATGAGGCCATCTTCCGACAGTAACCACATAATACAACTTACCTTTACCACATTTACTTCTCGCATACATAAAAACTGCACCAAGATCTTAAAAATGTTGTTAAGATTGTTATGACTTTAAAAATAGTAGTTGACCCTTATCCTAAAAATGTAACAATATGTGGCTATCTCTTAATAGAAACCACTTCAAGTTCATAGCTAAAAAATATCATCTGTAAATAAATACTGAGGTGTGTGTGTGGAAAGGAGTGGTTACCCAAAATGTGCATCCTGCCACACATGCGAATGTACTTTGTGAATGGACAAACGTGGGCCAGATGTAACGGACAGAATCGCTAGCTCCATGTCCCATAGATCCGGTTTTTCCTTTTCCCCACTTCCCGTTTATTAGCATTTTATTAATAACTAGCAAATACAACCCGTCGCTTTGCTGATGGGAATATTAAAGGTGGGAATATTTGGGGGGGGGGTAAGGAGGAGGGAGTTTAGCGTGAGGGGAGAGAGACAGAGGAGAGGTGGGGGAATGAGAGAGGGAGGGAGAGCGAGGTGGGCTGGGGGAAGGGAAGGCATCATGAGGGGAGGGCAAGGTAATGCATTGTGAGGGAGGATCCTTCCAGATATAACTACCGTCTGGGCAGATATACTAAGAGGGGGAGGAGAGAGGGATGGAGGAGCGGAGCGGGGAGGATTGGGGGAAGCAAGGGAAGGAGGGGGGAGTGAGGAGGGGTGGGGGAAGGGAAGGAAGGCAGCATGAAGGTAGGAGAAACAAGTGTTTGGGGAGGGGAAGGCAGCGCGAGGGGAGGGTCCATCCGGAAATATCCACTGTCCAGACATGTATGGAGATGACCTCTGTTCGGATACATGCAGAGATGACCACTATCCGGGCATAACCACCATCCAGATACGTTCATAGATGGGGAGAGAGATGTGAGGGGGGGATTCCGGCAGATCTGACGTCCAGTTTAACGGCACACACATTGATGAATCACACTGCCTGTGAAACATCGGGATGACGGTTTATAGCTGGGTCAAGATTTGAACCCAGGCGAGACAGCTTAGAGCGAGCATGCGTACCTCTTGGCTTTCCTGCCGTGATGAGGTGATTGATTACTTCATAACTGAAAACATTTTTTACTCATTGTGATCACATAATTTATTTTGCCTTCCTACCTCCGGTATCAAACCACGGTATCGCCATTGAAGCTTGCAAAACGTGCGCCAAATGGCTTCACCAAGTATTCCATGAAACGGTCGAAGAAACTTTAAAAAAACTAAATGTTTAAATTTTTTTGTATTTATCTATGCTGAAGTGGTGGGTCATATTATGGAAGATCGTGCAAAAGGGGAAACGTCGTATAATATAAAATTTCACATTTTCAGTGAGCCAGCAGAACAGCACTTGGCCAATGCAGGCGAGTGGCCCTGACCTTTGTTGAAGTAAATCGATATGAAGTATTCAGTGACATTGCGAATATTGTGGAGCGCTCACCAAGTGACTTAAGCACTCTAACAAAACACTTGATAAGGAATGCCTGGCTTGGCAAGCAATGATCCATCATATAAAACACCTCCTGGAGATGCCTAAGCAATGTCTGAATTGGACAAATGAAAACTTCTTTTTTTTAGCAGTTGAACTGCTGCTAAGTTAAATTATGGAGCTTAAATTTTGTAATTCAGCTTGCTTTAAGAGATTATTGAGGTTATGGCATGTGTGGAAATGAAATAAAGCAACAATCCCTGGTGTCTGCAGGTGTTTATAAGCATTGCAATGTATCCAGCGATTTGTCGCTGTGATGAACACTCATTTGATAACATGAGTTGAGAAAGTGAAAAAAACAAACTATCGTTAAATCATTGCGGCCTGTTCAAAGTCGAAGAATGGTTGAGCAGGCCAAACAAAAATGGCGAAGGAGGTAACTGAGGACGCCTTCAGTAAAGATGCCAGCGAGGTGGCCGAGGATGTGCCTGATAAAGTATGTAATAAATGAGGCCGTTAATTATCTTCAAAAGGGGTGTTTTAATTAACCCAAACACCCAATTTTCACTCGTGCACTTCCTTGGAGTTTGCTTGGTATGCATGCAAAGTTTCAGCCTGCTGGGTTTCATGGTTTTGAAATTATGGAGGACACACACACACACACTTGCTGTCCCAGTGAACACAGAAGGTTATGAGATATAGAGGGATGGTCAGCTGGGCAAGGGGTGCTTCAGCTCTCCCCTTAAAGAGTTGTGGTGGGTGTGAGTTGTCAGAATGAGTGTGAGGGTGTAGCAGCCGTGAGTATGATCTTCTTGCGAGATGTCAGCAAAACCAGATGCGTGACTCCAGTGAGAAGCGCTTTTTACTTCTGCTCTGAGTTCAAGTGCAAGGACCGCTGATGCCATCTCTCCCCGATTACCAGAAATGTGCTGTATTTATTTTCTTTTTCCCCAGCAATTGTTATTTGTATATTTCCATCTCACCATTTCTGGACTTTCGTCTGTTGTCTAAGGATCCGTTGCTATAGTTGGGAGTGGTGAGACCTAGAAAGTCACTGAGTGTAGGTGTTTATGTTCCACCTATGCTAAGGTTCTGTCGTTTCTCTACTTCTTGTGTCCGGAATAATTTATTAATTGGAGGTGTCCTTTTATTGTCGTTATTTTTGTTAAATTGGTTCGAACGTTTGTCAGCCTGCTTCCTTGCTCTGTCGTCTTGGTGGGGAAAAAAGGTCTCGCTCACTTGCCAAAACAGTTGGGTTTTTCGTCGTGAAAACCATCTTCCGGCCAACAGCTTTTGAATTCGGCCAATCGTGCCACTTGTTTTTTTTTCTTGAGGCTGTACACCCAGCACGGATGTTCCACTAAGACTCAGCCACTTTGCGATACTATTAATTGCAAGTCCTGATGCGATCTTGACACTGAAATTTTCTGCCCAGTGGGCAAGGCTCAAATCCGATGGTCAAGAATGGTATTCATCCAGGGCTATGTATCATGGGCCAGGTGTTGATTGTCCTTCAAGGGGATGTTGGAGTGTCACATGACTGCATTATGCAGATGGTGAGTCAGAGAATCAATATCATTTTCCTTTTTACTTGGAAAAAAAAATGTAAAATGTTGCAAAGTTATGTACCATTGAAATGGTCTTGGGATTTACACATAGCACATCTGTACATAGCAGTCTTCCGACCCCCTGCCCTTTCCTTGAAAGAGACTTCACACCTGTTCCATGAGACCAGCTCTGTTATCAGGGCTTGACTTGTCTGACCTGGGCAGCTGTGTGAGTTTATGGTGCTTTCACATTTGTAAAACCATTTGAACCCTGAGATATTAACGCTGGGAGCATTTCATTTGACGTTAACTTATTGTGCACCCATATGTTTACTCAAATGTAAAAATACAGAAAAATTATTTTGTCTTTCATATTGTTACGTTTGAGGGGGGGGTATGCATTCAAAGGGTAATTAGGATGTTTAATTAGGTATGCCATGCTGTTCGAGTTTACCAGGATCTCGATGTAATAAGTAGCAATTCAGTGGTGATAAGTTGTCTAGTAAATGTTCATTTCTTCAAGGGGGGAAATTATAATTGTCACGTAATTAGATAGGGACACGGGATAGGGTAAGTGTGTCTGCGTAAACCCCTTTTGGTATTCTCTGGAGACTGGCCGTGACGTCACAGGACAGTGCAGCGGATGGCTCCGCCCCGTGATCACGATTGGCAGAAGGTGACGGCGGTGGGCCAATAAACGGCTCGATTGGAAGTGACGAGGACAGGAGGATAAAAAGGTTCTGTTCGGGGTCGAAAAAGAAAAGGAAGAAGATCGGGACAAAAACGATCGTGTTTTTTTGGTGTGGAGGCTGTTGCGCGGAGAGCGTCCTTGTTGTTGTGCTGATTCGATCGTGTTCTTTATCGTGTCTTGGAGCCTTGCTGAGCCTCGTGCCTCACCTTGGTTGGCTCTGGGGTTCTGCTGACTCGGAGTACGGGGTCGAACGGCGGGCGGACCTGCCTCCCTCTTCTGCTCGCAACTTGGCGCCAGAACTGGTTCCCTGGCGGCTGTGAGCGGACTTGGGCCAAGACCAGGAGGTCGACAGCACCACGGTTTCTCCTGCCCCCCTGACGAGAGCAAGGCCAGCTTGTCCGACGCCGATCCAGGGACAGTTGCGTCCACACCACGGTCCAGCCTGACCACCAGAAATAGCTAGTGTGTGTGTGTGTGTGTGTGTGTGTGTGTGTGTGTGTGTGTGTGTGTGTGTGTGTGTGTGTGTGTGTGTGTGTGTGTGTGTGTGTGTGTGTGTGTGTGTGTGCTTGGCGCCTTAGAGGGTTTGAGATCTGTATATTCATTGGAATTGTCTGTGTTTTTCCCCACGCCCGATCCCACACCATCCCGTCGAATCGCCCCGGATCCCTCTTCTTGCCGAGTCTTGTTATTTCTGGTCAATAATAAAAACAAATAAACATCATCAACTCAGTGAAAAGTGACTCGTGCCACCTTCCTCGTCTCGTTTGCGGTAGAGCGATTTAGAACCGCCATGTTTGGGTTATAAATAAATAAACTGCCTCCATCATTTCGGCTCATTCTATGTTGGCGGGACTGTTCAAGTCCCGTGGACGTCACAATATGTATAGAGTCACACACCGTTCTCAAGCTATCTCTTCAGGATCAACATTACACTGGCTTTACCATTTCTGAAAATCCATTACGGCCATTAAAATGATTCATGTTGCATAGAGAAGAGGCCATTGTGTGATGGTGCGTGGTAAAATTCCAAATTACCACACTCGTCAGAGGCTGCTTCAACAGTACCCTGTGATGGAGTAGCATTTTGTACAGGGTAAATTCTCAGCCATGTGGTGCTCATGACTTGTTCTTGATGCGCTGATATCTCACAAGGGGGTATGGGAAGACTGTCTGTGTGGTAAGAGGAATTTTAAAAACTCAGCATTTAAAAAGGAGAGAGTACAAGAACCAGAGGATGTCAAGTGTGCTCTCCTTAATGGACTGAATTTTTAACGCAATCTTGGCTTCTGGAAGAGCAATGTAACAGAGGATAGAGGTGTAACATATTGTTACGAATTTGGAATTCAATTGCACACAACATACAGGTTCCCTTAGTCAGCTATGTCGATAAGTGCATGTTCCCAAGAGAGCTCACCTTTCATTGTTTAAATCTTCAGAGATCGATTAGATGCGCTGCGGATCGATTTAATAGTTAGGGAACGAAAGAATGGAGACGTCCCTCCCCCCTCTTCTGCGAAGAGGAAGAAGAACCCTGCCATCCCATGACGTCAACAACTCCCTCCCACCCGTGGTTGAGCGGGGGGGGGGGGTGGATCACTAGGGCATGAGTCACGCCGGGGGGGGTGGATCACGAGGGCATGGGTCATGCCGGGTGCGGGGGAGGGGGTGCAAAGGATAAAGAGGACATCTTTTCTTTGTTCAAAAAGAGTTCGTGGGAGTCCCGTGGTGGGGCTGAGTTCGTGAAGATCCTGTGTAAAGAGTTCGGGGGAGTCCCGTTCTAAGTCCCGTGTGCAGAGTTCGTGTGCTGAGTCCCGTGGGAGGAGTAAGCTTTTTGCTTTGGCTGGCTCGGTGAGCTTCGGCTGCTGCTTTGTTTTGGAAGGAACTTGAGCGAGTTGTTCGGCTCGAGCTGCGAGTGGAGGCTTCTTCCTCTTCTTCCTCTCCTTCCTCTTCTTCTTGGTTCGTGGAGCTTTTCGTTCTCCATTTTGTTTCCCGGCTTGGTGCGACGCATCGGCCGCTTATTGGAGTTGGATCCTCGGGGAAGTGACGATCGACAGGACGGATCGGCGCCTCGTCTCACCGGCACGTGTTGAGAAGCGCGGGAGGATTCGCGGGAGCTCGGGAAGGATCGCGACTATTGGATCCAGCTCGCTCTCGCTGGAGCCCGGGTCCGGACAAGTTGAAGACCACATTAGGTGGAAAGGTTCGAGTCAAGCTCTGAGTTTCAGCTCACCTGTCCTCCGAGCTGGAGCTCGTGATTAAAGGCCTCAGCCACCGTTTCGTGTGTGTGTGTGTGCGTATGTGTGTCCGTGGGCCCGTCTAATAAGTAGGAACTGCTGTTAAGTGTAAATGACTGTATATAATAAGTAGACGGTTGTAGTTCTTTTGTCGTGCTTTTGTTGCTTGTATAATTGCGTACGTGTTTTGCCTTATTTAATTGCATACGTGTTTCATTATAATAAATGTCCTTGTGTGAATGTAAACTTGCTCGTTGCGTCCATTCCCTCATTGACTGAACATTTCGTGTGTTGGGAGTTAGAAAGCCGTTGGTTTGCCGTAATAGGGGGACATTTGGACCGTCGGTTCTCGGTGATTACGCCGCTCGGAATTGCGCACGGACAAGCTCGCCTCGGCGGTTTGTTCCGTACGAGATCCGTCGTGGGTGGAATACCCCAGTAGTTGGATCACGTGGGTATTTAGGTAAATTGAAGATTTGCAATCGACCCTCCCCCACGTGATCTGCCGATTGGCGTATTTCGGTTCTTGTACAAGGACCTGTCGCTCGGAGTTATCCGGGCGATCGGTCGGGCCGACTCGACTTGCGGCTCCGTTCAGAGCGGTCGGTTGGCGGCTGACCCCCCGGCAAGTAACAATATTATACATGGAAGGCGTAGGGAGGGAGTGGGGGTGAGGGGGTAGGGCGTGGGTCCATAGCCGGAATGTAGTAAGGACCGTGTGTTTGAGTTGAGTAGAATTACCCTTGTGTTTGAGATCTGGCATGAGTAAATCGTATCTAATATGTGCACTGACATGGCAGTGATTATATACAATAGAGCAGAATAGGGTATGGGTGTTGTGTGAAACCCCCTGTACGGGTGAAGCCAGGTGGAGGACTTGTGGCATTGACCACCAAAAGCACATGGAGAGCGCTGCGCTTTGTAAATGGACGTTCTATCCGGCTTTTTGGCCAGAAGACAGCGGTCTTGCATGGAATCTTGAGCTGTTGAGTCCTGGAGAGGAGTGGAACACTTTTAAGAGGGGCCACCCTGCAAGGCAAGATGGCACCGCTCACAGACATCAGGCGGCCAACCACTGGGCCGGTCGCATGCTAGAAAAACAGTCCCTGTGAGCTGGTAAAGGCCGTATACACACAAGTGAATTAGAGTTGGACTTCTGTACCTGTGAGAACAACACTTTTCCCTCTGTTTCATTGCTATCTGAGTGGGAGCTTGAGTGAAGATGCATTACCATTCCTCCTCACCGATATCCTCTTGTCTCCCAACCCAAGCCGCACTGCCCTGTGCCATGCCAACCTGCACCACCACACCACCGTTCTAGACCATCGTGACTGCTCAAGTCCTCTCCTTCCCCTTTATATCTAGTTGAATCCAGTATTGTTGGCACCATTTGTGAGAAATAGATTTTCATAATATTTTATATGGTGTTTCTCTTCCCCATCATCCCTATCTGTGCCTGTCGACTGCCAGATGTGTTCCATATTTGTCATTCTGTCCACACTTACCCCCATATTGCATTTGTAAAAAAAAACCCCCTTTATTTGCAAAGAAACGTTTTCTCGCCTTCCCACCCTCCTGCCCTCCTGCCTTCCCATGCTTCGGGCCCTGTCACACCTTGACGTTTTAGCCAGCGTATGGCAACGTATCAAAATGTATGTAAAATGCTGCCGTACGCTAAACTATTGATGTTTTTTCAGTTTTGGGCGTATTCATAACGAGTTGGACGTATGCATAACGTATTGGTAACGTACACAGAACGTTTCGATAACTTGTACCAACGAATGCTTAGCGTGTTGTCGGCGTTCACAACCTATGCCCAACGATAGTCTAATGTATGCATAGCGTGCGGAAGCATATCGCCGACGATCACGTGGCGTAGCCTATTAATAGGCTGCCGCTCAACGATTTAAATCATAACCGCACTAGACATCGAAGTGTCAACATCACCGTCATGCCCTGTCACACCTTGACGTTTTAGCCAGCGTATGC
This sequence comes from Eptatretus burgeri, assembly GCF_056783735.1. Classification (NCBI taxonomy): domain Eukaryota; kingdom Metazoa; phylum Chordata; class Myxini; order Myxiniformes; family Myxinidae; genus Eptatretus; species Eptatretus burgeri. The sequence continues at coordinate 137,330,998 of NC_140961.1, forward strand.
CGACGTATGAAAAATTTGCCGAATACGCTGGCACACGTCGAATATGTTATGGGTAAGTTTTGTATACGTTGAAGCACGCTGACACACGTCGTAGTACGCCGAGCTCGTCGACAAATTTTAAGCATTCTCAAAATTTGTCGACGTATGATGCACATGTTCCGCATACGCTGGCCATAAGTTGTAGGCACGTTATGTGATTGTTGACACACGTCGAAACACGTCGAGGTAATGCTTAGCGTACCCAAAATTTATTTCTAACCTATGAGTAACGTGCTTTGAACCTATCTCAAACGCATATTGACGTATGTAGACGTATTTGATTGAAGTCTTCCGGACGACCACAGAATTTACTGAACGTGTTTCTAACTTACATCTACCGTATAATGGCGTATTGGCATCGTTTAGGGGAATTGGTATATACAAATGGGCTTCACAGGAGGAACCCTTCAGTGTTTCAGACTTCATGGTGAGTGGATGTCCATGTCAGTAGTAGTTGTAGGGGAGCGTGTCAGTAGTAGTAGTCGGAGGTCCATGTCAGTAGTAGTAGGTGAGCGTGATGGGGAGGGTGTGGGTGATGATGGATCCTCCTTGCGTACGCGGCCACGGCCACTGCCAGGAGACTTCTTTGCAGCATTCTTCGAAGTTTTCTTGGGCATTTTTTTTTTAATGTTTTTCTACGCTGAACTATTGATGTTTTTTTTTCAGTTTTGGGTGTATTCATAAGGAGCTGGACGTATGCATAACGTATTAGTAACGTACACAGAACGTTTCGATAACTTATAGATAACTCATACCAACGAATGCTTAGCGTGTTGTCGGCGTTCACAATGTATGCCCAACAATAGTCTAACGTATGCATAGCGCGGCAGCGTTTCGCCGACGATCACATGGCGTAGCCTATTAATAGGCTGCCGCTCAACGACTTAAATCGCTGCTGCTCGACGATTTTAATCATAACCAAGCTAGACATCTAAGTGTTAACATCAACGTCATGCCGAAGAAAACTTCGAAGAATGCTGCCAAGAAGTCTCCTGGACGCGGACGCAAGGAGGATCCATCATCACCCACACCCTCCCCATCACACTCACCTACTACTACTACTACTACTACTACTGACGTGGACATCTACTCACCATGGAGTCTGAAACACTGACGGGTTCCTCCTATGAAGCCCATTTTTATATACCAATTCCCCTAAACGCTGCCTATACGGTTGCTGTAAGTTAGAAACACGTTCAGTAAGTTCTGTGGTCGTCCGGAAGACGTGACTCAAATAAGTCTACATACGTCAATATGCGTTGGAGATACGTTACACATAGGTTCAAAGCACGTTACTCATAGGTTAGAAATAAGTTTTGGGTATGCTAAGCATTACCTCGACGTGTTTCGACTTGTGAGTAACTTACAAGTAACGTGCGTCAGCGATCGCATAACGTGCCTACAACTTATGGCCAGCGTATGCGAAGCGTGTGAGTCATATGCTGGCATACGTCAAAATTTTGAATTGCTTAAAATGTGTCGACGAGCTCGGCGTACTACGACGTATGCCAGCGTGCTTCAACGTGCTCTGAATGTATACCAAACTTACCCATAACGTATTCGACGTACGCCAGTACGTTTTAGATTAATTTTTCATACGCTGGCTAAAACGTCAAGGTGTGACAGGGCCTTTAACAACTGCAAAATTCGGTTTATCTATTGGGCAATCCTTGGGGATTTATATATGGTATTTAAACTAGAATGGCACTTGGTAGAGTGCATACAACCGCCAAACTGAATAGTTTACGTTTTGTATCCCACTGATAGGCCAGATCTGCATCTGGATTTGAACCAAAATCTAACTGGCTTGTTCTTGTCACCTACCCAACTCATCCACGAACTTTTGTGTTAACCCGTCCACAACTTTTAGAGATGTCATGCTGTATGTATCTTTTTAGCCCCATCTCTCAATTGGGAAGAATTTCTTTGAAAATTCTCCTATCCAGGTCCTCATCAAAATCTAATCAATTTGACCTTGTCACACACCCAACCTGTCCACCAAATTTTGTCTGAATCTGCTCCGAGCATTTTGAGATATCCTGCTTACAAACAGACAGACAAACGGGTGAACACACATGACCTCTGTCCACCTCAGGTGGTGGAGGTAATAAGTAAAATGACACAAAAGTACCAAAGATTGTGGGAGGGATGAGGATGTCCTTAAATGTTGCTGTACTGCTGATTTGAAGTCATTGAGTGAAGAGTGGGATTGGACCAACTCAGGAAGGCAGTTCCACAAGTGGTAGGAAAGAGTAAAAAAAAGTGTTGAGCAGTTAGCATGGATTCTGTGAAGTTAACATGGGAGGGGTTACTGAAGAATAGCTGCATGAGGGGGATCTGAGGAAAGGCTTTGGGTTGAAAGCATAGGGAGTAAGACCAGAAAATATGGACAATGAAAATATGGACAAATTTGGTAAATACAGACCACCAACCTGTCTGCATTAAGCAAACAGGAGGCGCTTTGCTTCTGCTTCTTTGGGGGGTGGGGGGGGGGAGAAAGCTTTGTATTGAGATGCATGAAACGTGGGCACCAGCCATTGGGGGGAGAGCAGTTATTTTCGTTTAGGCCATGAGAGGTTCGGTTTTACCAAGGAAGGATTTGCCTCAATGAAAGGTATCCAATCTGTGGTTGGCTTTGGAGGCCAACTTTGATATTTAGTTTGCTCAGGAGTGAGTCATCGTGGCTGATGGTGAGGTCTAGAGGTTGAACAAGGGAATAGATAGGTGGATTCATGAGACTATCCTACTCGTGAGTCAAGGTGAGAATGTGAGACGAGCCTGGATTGAATTTCATGTTTCAGAGCAGTTTCTCCTCCTTTCCAGGTATGCAGGAGGTATAGGTAGCCGTTGCCAAGTCGGTCGTTTCTAATGTTCCGGAATATTAAAGTTCTCTCGATTCATCCATCTTGTTGTTCTCCTCCATGCCAGGTACATTTTAACAGAGATGGTTCTCTCATTGTCTCGAGCAGTTACGATGGTCTTTGGTAAGTGTTGGGCAATCTTGTGGTGCACATGCACTGGATGGTTTAATTATTAAAAACAAACACAAAATGTTTCTTTCAAGTGAGTTTTTAAAGATCACCATAAATGCCAAAACAATGTTGCTGATTTGAATTTCTCCTCTTCCCTCATTTCCCCACCATGTCTTCCTTTTCAAGCCGCATATGGGATACTGCATCTGGGCAGTGTCTAAAGACGTTAATTGGTAAGGATAACAACTTCCAAATGAAACCTCATTACTGCTTTTGAATAAGCATTCATCTTCTGAAGACTGTTAAACATTTGCTTATGAATAATATGTTCTGTTCTCCTGTAAATCTTTTAACAGGCACTACAACAAATAGGATAAAATAAGACATGCACCATTGTAATAAACAAATTATTTACTTGTGCAAGACAAATACGACACTTGGTTAACGAGAAATTACCCTTTGTAAATTGTGATTATTCATCTTGCATTCTCAAATTATTATGGTGTTTAGCATATTTACGACACAGTTGTCATTTAACAAGTTTGTGAGAAATAGCAGGCCGCCCTGCCCTTGGAATGAGAGTGCTCTTCTCGGTTTGCCGGAGCTCGGGCTGTGCACCGGCCTAAGACTAAAGTATGTGTGTGTCTGCTGGCCTTGGGTGGCCACTTAAGGCCAGTATTGGGGTTGGAACCTCTCCGTAGGCCCAATAACTGTTAAATGTCAATTTTGGAGTTTCGGTGACATCCACATTTGCTCCATCTATCTATATATTACTAAAACTCTCATCTTGTATGTATGTGTGTATGTTCCCGAAATACAGCCAAAACGGTACACGATGGTGCAAAAATTTTAGGGCCACCTTACCATTCGCCTGCGGTGTGCAGTATCAAGTTTTGTTCAAATCGGGCGACGAAATTTTTTTAATTAAAAAATCAATTCCTGATTCGGTCAAGTACTTTTCGGGAGTGTTTGATCAATGCAAACAACCTCAGCGGTATAGTTCACTGAAGCTGTTTTTTTTTTTTCTTTCTTTTTTTTTGAAATGATTTTTTCTTATCAACCTTGTCACAACGGGACCCCAAACGACCCAAACAGGTCATCTAGTCATAGTTAAGATTCAAGAAATTTTCAGGTGGATATATTTTTATTTTTCTCATTATTTAAGGGAAGAATTCGATGTCTTTTCTTTTTTTATATGATACAATATATGCCTGGTGTTGGCTTGATGGTTAGGGTGATGGGCTTGGGATCCTAGAGTCCTGAGTTCAAATCCTGCTTGGTTGTTGAATTAATACCAGGTGGGGTTGACTCAGTCTGTCATCCTTCTGAGGTTGGCAAAATGAGTACTAGATTGCTGGGATGATTGAGCCATTCGAGTATCCTGCGTCGTAGTGCCGGCATGAGAAAAGTCCACGAATTTATTCACCCAGGAACGTTCCTGAGTTGAGCACAAATCTGTTGAGAAAAAAATAGGAGGTATGGGGGGGGGGGGTTAAGTCAATTGTTGGGAGCGATTTCACGCCGCCGACGATCTTTATAAAAAAAGTATTCTGAGGTCCCTAATACAGATTCCCGGCACTCTGCACTGACGTCATTGCCAGATTCATTAACATAACATTCGGACCACCTCGCCGCATTACTGCTGAAACTGTCACAGCAGCATTAATCGAGCTAGAGGCGTGGTGTTCCGAGTGTGCAAGGCCAAGGTCGCTTCTAAAACATGGCCGCATTCAGTAGCCGCAGGCTGTCCCGGGATTGTGATGCTTGTTTGGCTGCACTAATTGACAAGACTTGCAAGAATTCCTGGAAGTGGGAATGGCTGGAGCGTATGCCATGCGGTACGGTGGCTTGTGGGGCTTTCATTCAAAAGATAGCCCAGCCAGGAAAGGCTGTATGCACATGGTGTTCAAAGGAGATTGTTTATGGAGGACGTGGGTACAAGTCATTGGAATCCCATGCGGAGAGCAAGAAGCATCGTGATATTCAGAGAATCCGGGAATCCAATTACAGTCTTCCTGGTAACTATAGCCTTGGGCTTTATACATGTACAGTTATCAGTATACATGTACGCAGTAGACATCTATGCTGTCAATGTAGTGTAGTGTGGTGTGGTGCACTTTCACTACAGTAATAAATTATGTTAATTGGCAAGCAAGCCACAACTCAGAATTGGGTCAATCTTGTATAGCACCTGGCAATGACTAATTATAGTCTGAGGCTTAGTGTAATCACTGTACCGGTCACTGTATTCACTTTTTGAAGCGCGTATTATAAATGGTGATTGGCTTTTCTTTTTTTACTCTGCATTGGCTTTGGGTTTTGCTTTTTCTCCAGGTGTTTCCTCACCTTCTGCTACCTCTTGCACTGCTGCTTCTACTGTCCCCATCCCCTGTACACCGATGCCTGCTGTACCAATAGGTGACAGGGTATCCAATGCTCAAGCCATGGTTCTTGCCTTCCTCGTACAGCATCCCCTACCATTAAGCCTGGCCAAAGCACTCAACCTGGATGCAAAGGCCCTTGGTCAGCTCACAATGGACAGGACATCTGCTTCCTACAAGCTTAGGTTTGGACTAGGACATACCATACATCACCAGTTTATATCAGCACTGCAGAGGGAATACTTCTCTCTGAACATTGATGAGTCAACAAGCACAAACCATCAGAGGGTCTTACATGTCATGTCCAGTTACTACAGCCCACTGCATAAGCAGGTCATAGTGCAGCATCTGGAGTCCCTTGTTGTGATCAAAGTGGACATTGCCTCGTTGCACCAGGAACTCGTTGACTTGTTGAAGTATGAGCTACCGTGGAAGAACTGCATATCCATCCTCATGGACTCCTGCTCAGTCATGCGGGGATCCAAGTCAGGAGTCGAAGTTCGCATCAGGGAAAACAATGCCCCACACATGTTGGACATAGATGGGAACTCCTGTCACCATGCTCGCAATGCGTCCAAGAAGCTGAGCGACCCATTTGACAACTTCGCAGAGCGCATGCTCTCTGACATCTACAATGACTTCAAGTGGTCACCTGACTTAAAGCAGTTCTTGCAGGAAATCTGTGGGCTGATTGGTGTCAGGTATACCATGCCAGAGCAGTATGTCAGTCACAGGTGGCTCTCTGTGTATGATGTCAGTGTTGACACTCTGTGGCTGTGGGATGCCTTTGTCTTCTACTTTGGCTTCCTCTCTCAAGCTGATCGCACACACTACTTGTCATGGGTTGTGGAGGTCGACCATCGCAGGCACGTGGACACAAAAGCCAACGAGAGAATACGCCAGATCCATGATGTTCTGAAGAAGAAGAATATGACCAAAGATGGCAAGGCACGAAAGGAGCGTATACTGCAGCGAGTCTTCCACAAGAAGAAATTGATGAGACTGATATTGATGTTCTATACATCAGTGTTCCCGCTGCTAAAGAAGTACGTCCTCCTGTTTGAGATGAAGGCCCCACTTATCCACAAGCTCAATGACCATCAGGTGGACCTTGTCCGAGAGTTCATGGCCTGCTTTGTCAAACCTGAGAAGCTGCCATCCTCATGCAAGAGACTTCAGACCCTCGACCTGGATGAGAAAGTCAACCTGCTACAAGTGAAGATGTTTCTTGGAGTTGGTGTGTCTGAGATTGTCAACACTGCCCGTAGTGGAGATGGAGAAGTGCATGACTTCTTGCAGATTGTGGAGAAGGCCCATGTGACGTGTGGAAAGTACCTCCAGAAGAAAATGCCCCTGCATAATGCTGTCCTCAGAAGTGCCTCAGCAATTGATGCACACTGTCAGCCAGGAGCAGCTCCTGAAGTTGCCACACCTGGTGACAAATGCCCTTGCACCAGAGGAATGTGATGCCTTTGAACTGGAGGTTCGGAGTTTCCAGATCGACTCTCGCCTGCCACCAGCTCAGGAAGATGAGTCTGCTCGCATCGACGACTGTTGGACCAAGGTCTTTGAAGATGGAAAGTACCCCCTTCTCTCAAGAATGGTGAAGGCTCTGCTGTCCTGCTTCCATGGGCCACAAGTTGAGAGTGCCTTCAATCTCATGGGA